>NC_090024.1:111757522-112065538 GCF_037176765.1 Anolis sagrei
GTTTGGATGGGTACCTTTCTCTCTTCCTTCCACTTAATGGAGATTTCGGTCGCTCGTGATATACCTGCTCACCTTCCTACTTTTCCTTAGATCAGGCATCCTCATTGCAGTCATCCAGCTTTTTGGGCTTCCAACTCCCAGAATTCCTGACCAGCGAACAGCCAGAGAGCCACGGTGTGAGTATGCTTGTCTTAGATCATTGAGTTCTATGAGAATTTTGTATTTTTTAAAAAATAAAACTCTTCAAAGTCTCTTTGACCAGACCAGAGAAATAAGCCTGTGCCCTCTAGGAAGAAAAAGAAGAAAGAGTTCTGGAAAACTATTTCAAACTCTGTTTTTAAATGACTGCCTCTTAGGTTTTTGTCCACTTTGAATAATAGCAATCTATAGTGTGCTTCCATTGATCTGATGAATAACTGGATTCTCACCTCCTCTGAGCCTTTTATGCAGACCGTGTTGTTAATCTAATCTCTGTAAAACACACACTAATATAAGAACGTGCAGCTGTCAAACTTACCTTGGTACTGCGGTGGGGAGGTTGGTAGTAGAATTAAGAGCTTCAGTAAAGTAAGAGGCTATGCTGGCATTAGCACTGGTGTTGGTAGGATGTCCAAAGTCAGACAAACTTTTCTGAAGAGATAGTCTAAATGTGTCAGATGATAGCAGCCAGAGGCGGCCCTAAGTAATTTTCAATGGTAAGCAAACAGTATTTTGCCCCCCCCCCCCCCAACCAATCACTGATATATATTTTCTGTTCGTCGAGGGAGTTCTGTGTGCCATATTTGGTTCAGTTCCATCATTGGTGGAGTTCAGAATGCTCTTTGATTGTAGGTGAATTATACATCCCAGTAACTACAACTCACATATGTCAAGGTCTATTTTCCCCCAAGAGCGCCTCAAGAGCGCCCCTGGGCAAAATCAACTATACTGCAAATGCTTACTTTGCGTAATGGGTTGAACCGCCCCTGATAGCAGCAATAGTAGAATATGGGGTAGGGTTTGAATCTAGCTAATTATATCTCATATAATTAACTTTAACTCTAAGGAGTTAGTATTGTAAAAGTAAATCACTCAAAATGCCTTTTACCTGGAAATCCTATGATGCAAAATGAAATAAGGTGGACAATGGGACTTACATGTCAGAAGGCACTCGACGGGTTACTGAGGAAGCATGAAAGAGAAATAGTAAGTAGTACTAAGTCTAATGTTGCAACTGGACGGAAAAAAAGGGACATTTAGATTCTAGCTTGGTCAGAGATTAAAGGAAAGTCTGAAGCGCACAATACATGTGGTTTGTTTTTGGTTTTTTTGGTCGTGTCAGGAGCGTCCTGTTGTGAGAGAATTGGCCATCTGCAAGGACGTTGCGCAGGGGATGCCTGGATGATTTTTGATGTTTTATCATCCTGTGGGAAGCTTCTCTCGTGTCCCCGCATGAGGAGCTGGAGCTAATAGAAGGAGCTCATCCACCTCTTCCCGGATTCAAACCGGTGACCTGTCAGTCTTCAGTCCTGCTGGCACAGTGCTTTAACCCACTGCTCCACCGGGGGCTCCATTGTAAAAGTAAATCATGCAAAATGCCTTTTACCTGGAAATCCTATAATGCAAAATGAAATAAGATGGACAATGGGACTTACATATCAGAAGGCACTCGATGGGTTACTGAGAAAGGGTGAAGGATAAATAGTAAGTAGTACTAAGTCTATTGTTGCAACTGGACTGAAAAAAGGACATTTAGATTCTAGCTTGGTCAGAGATTAAAGGAAAGTCTGAAACTGCACAATGCATGTAGTAAGAATATCAGATATGAGCAGCATGAATCAGGGGATACTAGAAAAGTAAAACAATGCCGAGATATATCCATTTATAGTGTGAACAAGTTAAAGTAGACAGAAATGAACCATCTTCAATGACATAATCACATAATGACATTCTGGAAATGACAATCAAAGGAGAGATGTGGTGCCATTAATAGTGAGATAAGATGTAGCGAAAGCTGTGCCATTGCACCTGGGGGCTATAATTCTTAATGAAGGAGGCATGGACGTGGCATCTTTCCCCAGGGGATTGCTTCGTGCCCTCCTATAGGAAACTGGAACTCTCAAAACCCAAAACGCTGTAAATAACTCAAAATAAGTTTTATTGATCACAAAGAGTTATTTCTTTAAAGCAATGAGCTGGAAACTTCAGAGGGGTGAAGGAAAATATACGTTACAGGCTCCGTTACTCCTAGGTCCAAAGTGTTTGAAGCTGAGAAGCCTTTCCAAGTTTCCTCTTTCCTCAATGGCTGTGAATGCCGGAGCAAACCACAACCCCAGTTCAGATGGCCTATGTTTGAAGACTCAGGATCTTCCTTTGGTGCCAAAAGAACCAATTTGAAGGCGCTTGAGACTTCCAACATCATTCAGGTTGGTCTGAACATGAAGCACAAGTCTCAAGGGTAAAAAACCTCAGAACTGGGGCTGAGAGGTCATTTAAATCAAGGTCTTTTAGAGCCAAGTCTCTTACTCACGTCCATCTGGTAGAAACTCTGATGGCAGAATGAAAAGAAAGGAAGCACTCCCCTCCTGAAGGAAGAGGTGGAGCCAAACAGTACTGATTGACAGCTGTAAGTAACCAATCCATCCAACTTTAAATAAGCAGGGTAAATAGGAAGGATTAAGCATGATACAACAGTTTAAATCTTGCAACTAACAGTTCTACACATAGGTGGTGCCACTCGCGCCATCACAACGGCACACTGCATATAGTAAAAATATCAGATGTGAGCAGCATGGATCAGAGAAAACTAGAAACGTAAAACAATGCCGAGATATATCCATTCGTAGTGTGAACAAGTTAAAGTAGACAGAAATGAACCATCTCTGATCACATAATCGCATAATGACATTCTGGAAATGACAATCAAAGGAGAGATGTGGTGGCATTAATAGTGAGATAAGATGTAGCGAAAGCACTCAGGGGATATAATACACAGTCTAACCAATTAATAAAACTCCAGCAAAAGCCTATCAATAGAACTGTAAATTAAGTAGCCAAATTTTGTGAGGACAACAGTTTGTTCATTGCAAACATATTCTTCAGGCAACCAAAAAGATAACAACTTGTAGGCATAACTTCATAGTCAATTTAGAAATCAAATAAACAAAATGAAAAACTCACGTGGCCCCTAGATCCAACATGATGCAGGTTTGCATTATAGGCAGAGGTGGCTCTAGGTAATTTTCAATGGTAAGCAAATAGTATTTTGGCACCCCCCCCCCCAACCTATCACTGCTATATATTATCTGTTCGTCGTGGGAGTTCTGTGTGCCATATTTGGTTCAATTCCATCATTGGTGGAGTTCAGAATGCTCTTTGATTGTAGGTGAACTATACATCCCAGTAACTACAACTCACATATGTCAAAGTCTATTTTCCCCCAAGAGCGCCCCTGGGCAAAATCAACTATACTGCAAATGCTTACTTTGCGTAATGTGTTGAGCCGTCCCTGATTATAGGACATCCCTTTTTTTTCTCCCAAAGCAGTTTTGATTCCTTTCTTGTTGCTCAAAGCAGGATTTTGAGGATCTCCAACCCACAGAGGCTGTAGGACTCATGGACTCATGAGCAAATAATATGCCTAAAATACTGTCCCAAAATACATCATTTTGTTCAGTAAATTTTGAAAGCTATCAGAGTGGAAGACAGGAAAATACAGCAAGCTTTGGGACAAATACAATATGTATTTCTTCTGTTATGTGGCAACTATGATATTGTCTAGAAATAATCTTTCAACATTTATGCATTTACTTTATAAAAAATCAACCAAGTGGGCAATTCTCGTTGCTGGCACCTCAGTACATAAGTGAAGATATTGCTACAGTGTCATATTTTCATCTACAAACTCTTATCTGCTGTTAAATCCCCCTGTTCCTCCAATGCAGATTATTCTACATGAGGGACCAAGTTGCAACTACATTTTGCAAGTTGACTATCTTTCACATTTTCACTCAATTAATTTTTCTCCTTAGGAAGAAAAAAGAGAGTGTTTGTTTTTCTCTCCTGCTTGCCTGTGTGTGGTCCCCTTTATTCTTTTCTTAATGAGACACAAGGTAGCCACTTAATGTTTGTTCCTTAAAGACCACCATCTTACAACATGAACATGTTGAAGATACATCAAGGGCCCTTCGTGACATGCTGGGATTCCCATGTTCTTGTTAGCTAAATTAGTGTCTATTTAGCAGTGTGTGTGCTTTATGGGGAAATGAGGGAGATTCAGATTTTTCCCAAGTGGGAAGAAAAATCCTGTTTTAGTGTAGCCTTTCTCAGTATTCCTGAATTAGCCCCAAAACCTCTTGCTGCCTCAGGCAGAACTGCACATCACCACCACCACCACCTACCTATGTCAAGCCATCTGGTATCTAATATTGGTTATTTGGGCATATAAAACAGAAAATGCCTCAAGCCCTCCAGCTTTCAACTGGTTTGTTGTTATTGTTCATTCGTTCAATCGCTTCTGACTCTTCGCGACTTCATGGACCATCCCACACCGGAGTGCCCTGACGGCCGTCACCTCCCCCAGCTCTTTCAGAGTCAAGCCAGTCACTTCCAAATGGTATTTTAAAAATATAATAATTACAAATTAAATTGTTAAGAGTTTGTGGCCATTCATGATCAAAATCTGTTGTCTGACTACCTTATCACAGTGAGAAATTTCCCCCGTCATACAACACTTCATCCTCTTTTCAAGCATGGAGAGGCACTGAGCTCATCATACGTTCCAGGGTTGAAAAGAGGAAGGAATATCCTGAAAGGAGGGCACTCTAAACATAAGTTTGGAGTTCCCTCTTTCGCAGCTTAGGTGTGATCCTGGACTCATTGTTGAGCCTGGAACCCCAGGTTTCGGCAGTGACCGGGGAGCATTTGCACAGTTAAAACTTGTGTGCCAGCTGTGCCCATACCTTGGAAAGTCTGACTTGGCCTTGGTGGCCCATGGTCTGGTTACATCCCGTATAGACTACTGCAATGTGCTCTATGTGGGGTTGCCTTTGAAGACTGTCCAGAAGCTTGAAATAGTTCAGCGTGTGGCAGCCAGGTTACTAATGGGAGCTACACTCAGGGAGCATACTACTCTACTGTTGTGCCAGCTCTACTGGTTGCCAGTTTGCTACCGGGCACAATTCAAAGTGCTGGCTTTGGCCTATAGAGCCCTAAACTGTTCTGGCCCAGCTTATCTATCTGAACGTATCTCTCCCTATGAACCATCTAGGAATTTGAGATCATCTGAGGAGGCAACCATATTTCACTCTATTTGATGGCTGACCTATAGAGACATTTAGCCTTTGAGAACTTATTAGAAGCTTTATTGGACATCTGTTTGAGCAAGTTTTGTTGCAAGCAATGATCTTGATAGCTGAACTCTCTTCTGAACAAATCCTTCAAAAGGTGAGCTGAGGATGTTTCTGAACCACAATTCTCACAAGGCTAAATCAGGGGTCCTCAAACTAAGGCCCAGGGACCAGATGCGGCCCTCCAAGGTCATTTACCCGGCCCTCGCTCAGGGTCAACCTAAGTCTGAAACGACTTGAAAACACACAACAACAACAACAACAACAACAATCCTATCTCATCAGCCAAATCAGATCTCTATTTCGCATCAAAATACTAATAAGTTTACATTTGTTAAAACCGTTCTTCATTTTAATTATTGTATTGTTTCAAAGTGTTTTTTGCACTACAAATAACATATGTGCAGTGTGCATATGAATTCATTCGTGTTTTTTTTTCAAATTATAATCCGGCCCTCCAACAGTTTGAGGGACTGTGACCTGGCCCTCTGCTTAAAAAGTTTGAGGATTCCTGAGCTAAATCATCAGAAATGTTGGGAGTTGAAGACCACTGCACCTCCCAGCAAGTTTCCCAATCCTGTTCAAAAGAAACATTAGCATGTTTGGTTCTTTAACCAGATAAATTAAAATATTGAAAAGTTGTCTTAATCATTATACAATGAAAACAACTGAGGTCCAGAATATCATCCTCCCAGGCCATGTCACGATATTAGTTCTTCTTAAACCAATGAAACATATTCATTCTACTTAAAAGTAACTTTCCAAGCTATGCTATCATTGAATCAGACAAAATTCAGAAAATGCTCAAAAGGATAGATGAAGTTTGCAACTAAAAGGCTCTGACCTTTTCCTGACATTTCATCAGAAAAAAATGCATATTTGCCTAGGGAAATATTGGTATTTGAATAGGATGATATTAGCAGGGATTAATTTGTGGATGTTTTGTAGCCTACTTTGTGAAATGAAGTAGTAAAACAAGATCACAGCTCCTTATTAGTTACGGCCACCCACAGTGTTGGGAACCTTGGATGATCAAAGGGGAGACATATTTAGTAGCATAATTTTGACATACTCTTCAGCTCTTTTGCATAATATGATCCAAAATGAGTATTGGAGAGATGCATGTTTTAACCATGCAATCGTTTCTATGAGGTTACAGAGTGTGCCTCTTTTTTTCACTTCAAAAGTTAATGAATTTAGACACCAGTCTTCTTATTTTATCTTTATTTTCCCCAGAGGAATGCTTGATATAGTGTGAATAATGCTTTATATTGACTGTACAATATTCATTCTACACTCTTCAGAATTTCCTAACATTTTTGAACTTATATTCAGGAGATGAATAACTTATTTTAGAAGGTTCCCTGGGAGGTTTGCCTCTCCCATATATATATATATATTTTTACTTTAGAAGATGCCATTGTCATTCCCTGCTCCTCCGAAAGCAGATTCAATATTCTAAACTTTATATTTATATCACAAAATGCATCTATTGCTTTGTATGAGCACCAGACAAATATTGATTATTTCTCTGTGGTCAATTTTATAATCAATGCATTTATTTATTTATTTATTTGTTTCAAATATTTGTACCCTGCTCTTTTATATCCCCGAAGGGGGACTCAGGGCAGCTTACAGCCATCAACAATTCGGTGCCCCATAAATAAAACAGATAAAACAACAGTTACATAATAAGTAAAACATTAAATTAGATTAAAACAATTTAAAATAGTGCAAACAGTCTGAGTTCTACAATCAACAACTTAATCTGAAGCCAGTCCATAGTCCGTTTTCCATAGCATTGTCATCATTTTTATTGTCGACCTGCTATCCGAATGCCTGGTCCCACAGCCACATCTTCAACTGTTTCCTAAAGGAAAGGAGGGAAGCAGTTGACCTAATTTCACTGGGGAGCAAGTTCCACAGGTGAGGGGCCACCACCGAGAAGGCCCCGTACCTCATCCTGTTGGGGTTCAGCCTCTGTGTGACCCTGTACCTGATTCTTTGATTGTAATTCCTGATGCCAATGTAGATGTCAATGTTGATTCTGAGGCCAATGTAGATGTTAATACTGATGATGGGTTGAATAGTGAAAATCCTACACCCTTGGAAAGTGAAAGTCAAAGTTCCCAGGAGAACATTCATTCCAAACCGAGCGGAGAAGTTTCACTCCCTTTTTCTTCCAGCCCCAGTTCCCCAGAGAATCTGACACCTGGTCAGCCTAATGAGGGAAGGAGGAGGCAGATTCAGCAGAGCAGGGGAGAAGCACAAAGTTTACGGAGGTCAGAAAGATTGAGAGAAATGCAAACAAAAACTTCATGCGTGTCTCATAATAGCTTTCTCTCCTTTAAGAGTGCCAGGTCTGAAGCTGCCTTCAGACCAGGCATCGTTCCGGTTCCAAGTGCAAGCCTGTGGAGGCCTCTTGATTCAAGTGGCTGGGTTTCTCATAGTGTATCAAGTTGTTCCAAGTGTTGTTAGCTGGGAGCTAGCAGATTTCATGAATCATCAAGGGTAACTCACCATTTGCTGTGGGTTTTTTTGGACTTGTTCATGGACATTGCTTGTTGCTGTTTTGCTATGGTTTTTATTTACCTCTGATTCTTCTTCTGCTTTGCATGCAACATTCTTCAATAAAAACGATTGTATTCCTGCAGTCAAGTGTGGTGGATTGTTGTCAAGAGGGTCCAGTTTCCTGTTCTGGGTCGCAACACATCCCCACCAAGCACATTTGCGACGAAGGTGAGATCGAGAGCAGGGCCTCCCCGGAAGATAGTAAATTTCAAGGTGGGACTTTTCTGATATTTCCTTTTTGTGGAATCTATCCATTTAAGAAAGAAATATGGGATACCTCTGACCAGAGTGGGTCTGGCAGCCATACCTTGGACATAAAATACATTTCTCTGGAAATTCTGACTGAATGCCTCTTTGTTACATTCAAGCAGGTTTTCTAGCCTTCAGATGGTACCCATACATCTTGTTCAATTTTATGTCTCTGCACTCAGATCATAGTATTATGAGAGAAGAAGGAAAGCTATTCAGCTCATCTGAATAATTGTATACATCTCTGGTGGCTAAAGGATAGATCAGGGCTTGGTGGTGGCTGGTGACTCTGTTGCCACTCCGAGTTGTAAAACAAATCTTTCCAAAATTCTGAATCTATTTGGGGAATCAGGTTCAGCACCCTGGATAGCTCTGCCTTGGAATGGATTCACCACACACCGACATGGGACTCACCAGCACCAGTAGCTGAGGGTAATAAACATGTTGTTAGACTACATTTCCCATTAACTCAGACCACCGGCCAGCTGGAGAGCCACACATTTCCCACCCCTGTTTAGAAATAAAGATTTAGCATGCTCTCATCTGCAATTTGTTCAAGTTGCACTTTGAAGATTCTTCTTAGTCTCTCTCTTTTCCCCCCAAGCTGTAAAGTATTCATAAAAGCTAACAACTATCTGAGAAAATTAGCATTGATGGATGTTTTCTTGCTCTCCATCAGGAAATGATGTACTTGAAACTCATTACAGATCTTCACAGAATCTCTGCCGAATATGCCTTGGGCTTTGTGTGGATCAGCACATGCTGCATTTGCTGCATAATTCATATCTCTTGTGTCACATTTAATGTGTAACATGTATTCCTTGTTAATTAGGAAAATAGAAACTGCCCCTTTTACCTTCAGACAGAACCAGAGAATTACTGTAGATATCAAGAAAACATTGTTCGATTTGTTTTCCCCACCTTACAATTTGAAGTGAATTTTGATACCCAATCCTGATTTTTTTATAGTATTATAGCATTACAGAAACTGCAGATAGAATGCCATTGGGATTGTGTACTTCGTGTTGATGACTTCATAAGTTCTTAAATAAATGCAAAAACACTAAAGACAGGGTTGCTTGTACTATATTGTTTCCCCCATTTTCTATATATGGGAATCAAAACTGAATAGCGAAGACAGCTGCTAATAAGATAATAAATTATTTTTGAAATGTGGTTTAGAAGGAGATTTCTATTGCTACTTGTAAAGGACCTCCGCCAATGGTAATGAAGCTGCCACCAAATTGTAAAGAACCTCCGCCAATGGTAATGAAGCTGTCACCAAATTGTAGAGAGACGCTACCAACTAGTGAGGAAGCGCCTAGGTTTAGGAGAGAGGAGCCACTGATTTGTAAAAGGCTCTGGTATTAAAGGCTCTGTTTGTGTTGTGAGGTAATTTTGGTAGAGTGGGTGCACAGAACGTAAAATTAATGGAGATGAGGCAGTTTTAAAAAAACTAAGAGAACAAGTTTATTTTTAAACAAAGCGTATGGTTGCAGTATGAAGATGTTAAGCTTGGCAAATACTTGATGGTTACATGTAACTTGGTTGCGATACAATTCAGACTTTCGATGTTACAACTTATGAACTCTTGCTGTGGTGAAGCGCTTTATTAACCAGTGTTCCCTGCAGTGAATAGTCTCTCTGTTTGATCTATCCTTGATCAAACTACAGATCTCTAGTCTTCTCCCGACTAGCGATCTTAACAGGCCTCTGTTAGTTCTTTCTAACTAAAGCAACTAACAAGGTTTTCCCCTTCAGCTTCCTAGCTGAAGAAATCTCTACTATTCACGAACACTAAAAACTGACTCTTCACTTCTTCACTCCTCAGAGTCTAAAACCTGACTCTGCTGCTCTCTAAGAGTCTCCAGCCTGACTCTGCTGCTCTCTAAGAGTCTCCAGCCTGACTCTGCTGCTCTCTAAGAGTCTCCAGCCTGACTCTAACTGTCACTTTTTAAAACCTTCACTCTCTAAGCTCCTCCCACCTCCTCTTCTGCCTCGTTTCCATGGTAACACATTTCTCACAGCTAGGCCGCTCCAGCCTTAGGGCAACCAATGCAAACATAAATACAGTTATAAGCATATTATTATAAACACTTCTGTACACCTTCCCCCCCAGAAAAATTATTTTTGGACCATTCTCAATCCCGGAATGGCAAAAATAATTCCACATATTATCCAACAATATATATATACACACCATTTCTGAAAGGCAAACATATTATGGTTAAATACATTACAATTTATACATACATACAAACCTTTAACCTTACGAAATTCTTGATAAGGCGTCTGCAACTATGTTCCGTTTACCTGAAACATGTTTAATTTCAAATGTAAAATCCTGTAAACATAAACTCCATCTCAACAATTTGTTATTCGTACCTTTCACATTATCTAGCCATCTTAATGGAGCATGGTCCGTTTGTAAGGTAAACTTTCTCCCCCACAAATATGGTTTTAGTTTTTTAACTGACCAGATGATGGCATAGCATTCTTTTTCAATTGTTGACATACTATATTCATTAGAATGCCATTTTTTACTTAAAAACAAAATAGGTCTGTCCTCACCCTCTACATCTAACTGGCTTAGGACAGCTCCTAGCCCAGTATCTGATGCATCACATGTTAGATTAAAAGGTTTATCAAAATCTGGCAAATCTGAAAATATGTCTTTATATTTACTCAAAACTTCCACAACCTCTCTTCGCTGTGGTTGGGACAATTCTATGTTTATTTCTACTTGATCCAAATTTTTGTACTGTTCACGATCACCCTCCCAAAAAGAGAAGGGACCGGATTCTTCTTCCGAAACAACAAAATATACATTAGCAGACCTTCCAACATAAGGCTTTAACATGTTTACATGAACTCTTCTTTCTACATTTGAATGTTCATCATAAATATCATAGTTTATTTGGTTGTGCTTCCTGGTGATCTTCCAGGGTCCCGACCAATCCAATTGAAGTTTGTTGGTTTTGTTGGGAGATAAAAATAAAACTTCATCTCCGATGTTGAAGATCTTTGGCTTAGCAGTAGAATCATAATAGTCTTTTTGTCTCTGCTGAGCCGCAAGCAAATGTTCTTGTGCAATGTCCCTAGCCAGTTGCATTGTTGATTGAAGATCCTTTAAATACTCCGACACTGGAACTGGATCTGTTGCCGGACTTTCCTCCCAATATTCCTTTATCAGGTCTAATGGACCACGAGCTTTCCTTCCATATAGCAATTCAAATGGACTGTAGCCAGTACTGTCGTGAGGGACGGTCCTGTAGGCGAATAACAGTTGTTGCAATTTGACGTCCCAGTCGTATGGCTTCTTTTGACTGTAAGACTTTATCATTTTGACTAAAGTCTTGTTCAGATTTTCAACTAGTCCATTTGTCTGTGGGTGATAAGCTGTTGAAGTCAGGTGTCTGATTCCACATAACTCAAGCAATTTCGACATAAGTCTGGAAGTAAATTGAGTTCCCAAATCCGAAACCAATTCTCTAGGATAACCAGTTCTTCCCCAAATGGATAACAGTGCATTTGCAATCGTTGTTGTCTCGATGTTAGTTAGAGCTACAGCCTCTGGATATCTTGTGGCGTAGTCAATCATGGTTAAAATGTATCTGTAACCACGTCTGCTCGGCTTACAAAGAGGACCCACTATGTCAATGCCCACTCTGTAAAATGGTTCTCCAATTATCGGCATAGGGATCATAGGAGCTTTAATTTTATCCCTTCCAATACTCAATCTTTGGCAGATATCACAAGACTGGCAAAACTCTTTGATCTTCTGGGACATGCCAGGCCAATAAAAGTTCTTAGTGATTCTCTTTGTGGTTTTCCTCACACCCAAATGTCCACCTTGAGGGTTTTCGTGTGCCACCCTCATCAGCTGTTCTCTAAAACTTTGAGGCACTAAAATTTGATTACATGTCACTGATCCTTCTGTTGACTTCACATTTCTGGTTTCTCTATATAAGACACCATTCTTTAACACAAACTCGGAGGGCTGTCCTTTTGCCGATACTATGGGGTTTTGAGCCAAAGTGAACAGAGGTTTAAGAGATTCATCGGCTCCTTGTTCCTGCCGAATTTCTCCAACTCCTCCCGTCTTCTTAACAAGCGCAGCAACCGTAGCGCTGGATTCCGGACTCTCATCCCCATCCTGTTGTATGGCAAAACACATGGCTTTTTGATCAGGGCTTTTGTTGTTATATTCTTCCTCCTCACACGTCATCCTCCAGTTTTCAATCTTATTAGCCAGATCATTTCCAATTAAACATCTGTATGGTATGTCAGGACTGACTGCAAAATCCCACATACCCTTCCATCCTCCATATTCTATTGGCAAAGTCACCACTGCTGTTGGTATCGCAGGTCCCAAACCTTTTAATCTTATTTCAGAGGTAGGCCGCTGAAATTTCTGAGGTATTATTTCTGGATGTACTATACATACTTCGGAGCCTGTATCTCGAAGTCCTTTCACGTCTTTGTTGTCAATGGAAATGGATTCTAAGTAATCCTTAGATGGGGTGTTTGGCAAGATGAACAAACACTGTTTCTCTTGAGTCTCTGATTCTGAACTCTCCTTTGACAAAGTATCTGGTTCTGCTTTTTGTGTTTCTTTTACTTTATTCACAAAGAGGGTTGTTTTCTCTTTTCTTAAAAGGGGACATTGATACTTTATATGGTCCCACTTTCCACACTGGAAGCACCTTCTTTTTCCCTCAGGAGCAGTTTGTCTTGTTACACCCTGCCTCCTCCAGGTGGTGTTTTCTATGTCAGAACCTTTTTCTTGCTGTGGGCGCGTTTGTTGTTGGTAAAATGGTTGCCTGTTTGTTCTTTTATCACTTGGCAGATCTTCCCTTTTGAATCCTTCTTTTAGGGTTATTATTTGATCTACCATAACCGCTGCCTCTACTATAGTGGATGGTTTGCGATCCTGAATCACCCAGCGAATATCATAAGGCACTAATTGAAAAAATTGTTCCAACTTTAAAAGTTCTCTCAGCTGTTGGTAATCTTCCACCTCAGACGTCCTTAGCCAACTATCGAACAGTTGAGACAATTTAGAGGCCACCTGAGCAAAACTTTGGGTTTTATCTCTCTTTAGGGTCCTGAACTTAAATCTGTAGAATTCAGGAGTTAATCGAAACTCTTGTAGAATTTGTTTCTTAAATAAATCATAATCTCCATAAGACCCCTCAGGCAAATCTCCATAAATCTGTAAAAGTCTTCCAGTTATCTGTGGCCTTAGATATATCATCCATTTTTCCTTAGCAACCCCAAAATCTTTACAACATCTCTCAAAAGAGATCAAAAATTTCTCTATATCGTCATCCTTGGTAAATTTAGGGAATCTCTTTATCAAATCTGGGGTATCCACTCCAGATCTCCCTTCCTGGATGTCACTGGATGTTTGAGACAAAGCCAATCTTTGCTTCTGCTGCTCAAATTCCATTCTCTTCAATTCTATCTCCTGTTCTCTCTCTTTCTGTCTTTCTTCAAATTCTCTTTGTTTCACCTCTCTCTCCATCTCCAATCGTTTCATCTCTAGTTTGTACTTATAAGCCATTTCTGACACAGGCCCTGGCTCCATTTCCGCCTCAGAGCCCGAACTTCCTTCTTGGTCTCCCTCTGTTTCCTCAGCAAGCTTCCTCTGTCGCCTGGTAGCCATATTCCAATAACTTTTACCTCACAACTTATTCTTAAAATAATCTTAAGGCACTTGATCAGTTGTTAAACGTATCCCGTCGTCTGCCACCAAAATTGTAAAGGACCTCCCCCAATGGTAATGAAGCTGCCACCAAATTGTAAAGAACCTCCGCCAATGGTAATGAAGCTGTCACCAAATTGTAAAGAGACGCTACCAACTAGTGAGGAAGCGCCTAGGTTTAGGAGAGAGGAGCCACTGATTTGTAAAAGGCTCTGGTATTAAAGGCTCTGTTTGTGTTGTGAGGTAATTTTGGTAGAGTGGGTGCACAGAACGTAAAATTAATGGAGATGAGGCAGTTTTAAAAAAACTAAGAGAACAAGTTTATTTTTAAACAAAGCGTATGGTTGCAGTATGAAGATGTTAAGCTTGGCAAATACTTGATGGTTACATGTAACTTGGTTGCGATACAATTCAGACTTTCGATGTTACAACTTATGAACTCTTGCTGTGGTGAAGCGCTTTATTAACCAGTGTTCCCTGCAGTGAATAGTCTCTCTGTTTGATCTATCCTTGATCAAACTACAGATCTCTAGTCTTCTCCCGACTAGCGATCTTAACAGGCCTCTGTTAGTTCTTTCTAACTAAAGCAACTAACAAGGTTTTCCCCTTCAGCTTCCTAGCTGAAGAAATCTCTACTATTCACGAACACTAAAAACTGACTCTTCACTTCTTCACTCCTCAGAGTCTAAAACCTGACTCTGCTGCTCTCTAAGAGTCTCCAGCCTGACTCTGCTGCTCTCTAAGAGTCTCCAGCCTGACTCTGCTGCTCTCTAAGAGTCTCCAGCCTGACTCTAACTGTCACTTTTTAAAACCTTCACTCTCTAAGCTCCTCCCACCTCCTCTTCTGCCTCGTTTCCATGGTAACACATTTCTCACAGCTAGGCCGCTCCAGCCTTAGGGCAACCAATGCAAACATAAATACAGTTATAAGCATATTATTATAAACACTTCTGTACACTACTATTGACTGTGTGTATGAGTAAATTAAACCTGAACTTTCCCTAGAAGTCAATATGACTAAACTGAGACTATTGTAGCTTGGACAGATTATGAGAAAACAGCAAAAATGATTGGGTTGTTGTAGGTTTTTTTGGGCTATATGGCCATGGTCTAGAGGCATTATCTCCTGACGTTTCGCCTGCATCTATGGCAAGCATCCTCAGAGGTAGTGAGGTCTGTTATAACTAGGAAAATGGGTTTATATATCTGTGGAATGACCAGGATAGGACAAAAAACTCTTGTCTGTTGGAGCTAGGTGTGAATGTTTCAACTGACCACCTTGAATAGCATTTGATGGCCTGGCAGTTGCAGTCTGCAGTCTGAAATGGCACATAGCAAAATCCTAACTCTCCTTCTTAGGCCCGGTGCCAGGATTTTGATCTGGGGGGGGGGGGGCTGAGTTTGATTCGGGGGTGGGAAGATGTGAACACAGCGATGGTTAGGGTATAGGGATTTTATCTTTGAAGATCCCCACCTTTATCACCAATTGCGAGGAGGTGCTTGTGTGTTGCTGAGGTTGGCAATGGCAGGCCCTAATAATGGAGGTATTTTACCTCAGGCACTTTTTTAATCTCACCGCTGCCACCAATTGTACAGATGTGGATGTTATGGAGGGACTTTACCTCAGGCCTCAATTGGGTAGAAGAGTATATTATGGAGGAGGCCAATTATTATTTGTAAATTAAGGTAACTGCCACCAGCGTGAGGTATTTGAGGTACCACTGATGAGATCTGGCTCTACAGACGCAGATTAGTTGAGATGAGACGGTTTTCAACAAAAGATAACAGGTTTATTGTGTACAGAGCTTATGGTTGCAGGCTGTTAAATAACTTATGGAACTTTGAATATCACGTGGTTTATAATACAGTCCACTCTTCCAGATAACACAGCTTGTGGCTAACTTTCACTGAGGTGAAGCTCTCTAGTGAACAATGTTTCACTACTATAAATAGCCTTTCAATTTGATCTTCCCTTGATCAAATCTCTGATCTCTAGTCCTTCCTTAACTAGGGATCTTAACTAGGCTTCCTTTAGTCTTCTTTGACTAAAGAATCTGGCCAGGTTTCTTTCTTCAGCCCTCCTAATCTGGAAAACACCAGCCGCTCACACACAAGCCTCTCTCTCAGGCCTGTCCAAGCCTCTCTCTGCTGCTTTTTAAAATGCACACAACTTTTCCTGCTTGGCTCCGCCCACTTCTCCCTCTCATGAGCTACCCAGCCTCGTCTCCTTGGCAACGCTCACTGTGGATTCAAACCAGATGACTCCAGTTTTAGTTACTGTTACAAACACAAATACATACTCTAACAGTTAAACACAAACATAGTAACAATGACTTCTGCAGGGCGGGGGGGGGGCTGAGTCTGGGTGAAAGGGGTCTACCCTAGCAAACCTTTTGTATTGTTACCCCAATACCCCCATACATATGGGATATATTGAGAATGGTGATCATGATATTAATAAACATAACAGTTTAAATAATGTACCAGTAAGGCCTTCTCGCAGACCACCATGAGAATTTGCTCAATTCCATGTAATATCTGAAGAATTCTTACTATTTTTGGAGTCTAGTACCCATTTTCCTAGTTCCAACAGACCTCACTACCTCTGAGGATGCTTGCCATAGATGCAGGTGAAACGTCAGGAGAGAATGCCTCTACAACATCCCATTAATGATAAACAAGAACAGGAATATGATCCCACCCTCTCACCCCATGCCCCAGGAGCCCCCGGTGGCACGGTGGGTTAAACCCCTGTGCCAGCAGGACTGAAGACCAACAGGTCACAGGCTTAAATCTGAATGAGCTCCCTCTATCAACTCCAGAGTGCGGATGAGCTCCCTCTATCAGCTCCAGCTCCACGCGGGGACATGAGAGAAGCCTCCCACAAGGATGGCCAATTCTCTCACACAAGAAGTGACTTGCAGTTTCTCAAGTTGCTCCTGACATGACAAAAAAACCTCCCCAAAGATATACTTTTGATTCAGTATTCAGTCTTCCGTTAACCTATTATTATTTGCCCTAGAATTATAGGCTATGAGATATATATTGGATTGGATCCAAATTACCTCTGAACAGGTAGGGAGAGTGGATTCAACTTTTTGCAGATTCTGGGTTGTGTTTCAGGTCTCTGAAGCTGTATGAGAGATGGATCTGAAGGCTAAAGATAATTAGTCAAAACTGCTTTCTGCTGCTATCTTTAGTTCCAGGGTCTACTCTATACTATAGTCTTCAAATAGAAGATAACCTTCCATTCCCTCTTGACCAGAATAAAAGTATTCCTTCCTTAATGTTTTTTTTTAAAAAACCCTTTGATTTCAATGTTTTAAAGTTTCAAACTCTTGGTCTGTGACAGTAATAATAAAATTCCATTCAATTACTAACATATGACTTCAAGCTTAGTAGTATTAGAAAACTATATTTTTAAAAAACTCTAAAATTACAACAGCACAACAACAGAGAGGAAACAAACAAGGACATCTAATCACCTCTCAACACAAGTTTGCTCCAGGCACTCTCAGGCCATTATATGCTAATCAAGGTGGTCAGTTGAAACATTCACACCTAGCTCCAGCAGACAAGAGTCCTTTGTCCCATCCTGGTCATTCCACAGATATATAAACCCATTTTCCCAGTTCCAACAGACTTCACTACCTCTGAGGATGTTTGCCACAGATGCAGGCGAAACGTCAGGAGAGAATGCCTCTAGACCATGGCCATATAGACCAAAAAATCCTACAACAACCCAGTGATTCTGGCCATGAAAGCCTTCGACAATACAACCAGTATTAAAAAACTCTAAAATTACAACAGCACAACAACAGAGTGGAAACAAACAAGGACATCTAATCACCTCTCAACAAAAGTTTGCTCCAGGCAGTCAGGCCATTATATGCTAATCAAGGTGGTCAGTTGAAACAGTCACACCTAGCTCCAGCAGAGAAGAGTCCTTTGTCCCACCCTGGTCATTCCACAGATATATAAACCCCTTTTCCTAGTTCCAACAGATCTCACTACCTCTGAGGATGCTTACCATAGATGCAGGCAAAACGTCAGGAGAGAATGCCTCTAGACCATGGCCATATAGCCCGAAAAAACCTACAACAACCCAAACTACATATAGTCTGAGAAAGATTTAGGAAACATTACAAATATGACCTCCCTTCTCACTCATCTGCAGTCTGAAAAGGCACACAGCAAAATCCTAACTCTCCTGCTCAATTCCATGTAATATCTGAAAAATTCTTACTATTTTTGGAGTCTAGAACACCTTTAAAGATAGAGCTTAAATCATGTAGAGCTGGGCATGTTTAGCCTGAAGAAGAGAAGGCTGACAGAAGACATGATAGCCATGTATAAATAAGTGAGAGGAAGTCATAGCTAGGAGGGAGCAAACTTGTTTTCTACTGCCCTGGAGACTAGGACACGGAACAATGGCTTCAAACTACAGGAAAGGAGATTCCACCTGAACATTAGGAAGAACTTCCTGACTGTGAGAGCCGTTCAGCAGTGGAACTCTCTGTCCCAGAGTGTGGTGGAGGCTCCTTTTTTGGAAGCTTTTAAACAGAGACTGGATGGCCATCTGTCGGGGGTACTTTGAATGGAATTTTCCTGCTTCTTGGAAGGGGGTTGGACTGGATGGTCCATGAGGTCACTTCCAACTCTATTATTTTATGATTCTATGTTACACATATCTATAGGTAGGAGAAGGAATGAAATACAGAGCTGCTTTTGTATTGCTGCCATATAAAATAACTGGGAAGAATGCGAGTTTAACAAAATCAGCGATGAAATACTGTTTCATTTATGAACTGCAGGGTTTTTAGTTTTGCATATCTCATTTATAATAAAGGTTTTTCCCATCACCTTAGCATCTCACCTCAGGGCAAAAGCATAGATTTTCTCCCCAAGTATTGATTCTTTGTTATATCCTAAATGAGATATAGGGATTAATTTTTCTTTCTCGTGTCTAACTCTGCATTTTGGAATGTATTGTCTTGGCCCAGCTCAGTCAGTTATTATCAAGTGAATCAACATCACACTTATGGCCTTCTTTTGGGGTTTTCACTATTAAAAGTGTTTAATTTCTTTTGACACAAATGTTATCATTTTGAATATTGGTTAAAGGTGAAAAGAAAGCAATAGAATTATTAATAAATCGAGGAAGGGATATTCCTTGAGGATACAAAATATGCACTGGTAGTCTAGAGCCCTCAGTCAGATAACTAATTAGTTTTTGTTTCTTTTCCAAGCATTGTGTAAGAAAGCTATTCAAAATTTAAGGCTTTCGTTCGAAGTATGTTTCCTAGAAACCAGTCCTGATGTACTCAGCTGTGCCTGCTTTGGTTTAAATATGTATACGATTGGACTGTAAACTCACTTGGGAAGACAGGCGGACAAACGTCAGCATGCTGGAAGAAGCAAAGACCACCAGCATTGAAGTGATGGTCCTCCGCCATCAACTCCGCTGGACCGGCCACGTTGTCTGGATGCCCGAAATTTTCACTAAGTATACTTTAGTAACTATAGTAAGATAAACGACAATCTTGGGCAGGGGGGAAGGCTATCCCACCTCTGCCCACCAGTGTAACGAGGATCAACGAAATCTTAGGCAGGGGGGACAACAATCCCACCGCTGCCACCAATGTAATAAAGATAATCGACACACTGGACAGAGGGGACAAGCAATCCCACCTCTGGTCACCAGTGTGAAGGGTTAACGTTCAGCTGGACACTACTTTAACAAGGATAAATGACTATGACGAGGGGGAAAGACTCTCTTATCCCACCTCAATATTATTATTGAGTGACCAACTGTATTAACGTTGTTAATGACCGATGTATTAGGTAGATTCGCCGCCACCACTTCAATTTTATATGTCTGAGGAAAACATAAGTGTGAATGTGAAATTGGTAAATTGTGTTCAAGCCCTTGGTTCTTCTTTAATGGCTGTTTCTCTCACTGACTGGACTGAAATTGAGTTGTCTTCAGGCTAACTGAGGTCTAATGATTATGACAGACCGAGGCAGACACCAGTTTAAGATGAAACTGTAAACAGGTTTATTTAAACTTGGTGAACAAAACAACTCTTTAAAAGAGTGGTACAAAAGCGTAATGCGGTTTCTGAGGCTTAGCTGGTTAAACAAGTAGTCTTTCCTCAAGACTTTAACTTTTGTTCCCTGTGAGATCCTTGCTTCACACTGTTCACTTCACTGACACAGTGTGTCCCTGAGAACAGCCCACTGACTGCCTCACAGAGCAAACTGGCTTTCCTACACTGACCCTATTATGTACAGTGATCCAGGAACCTTTGCCTTTCCTATGCTCTAACCCCAAGGCTCACTTCAAAAGTTCTGTCTCCCTGTCTAAATTCCTCTCAGCTCCCTCTTCCTAACTATCCTTCTACACTCTTCGATGTTTAAAGCTCTTCTCTACTCTTCTTGTCAAAAGACACAGCCTTTTTTCCCTCTAAAAGCTAACTCCTCCCCTGACTGCTCTAGCCAATCAGGAGTCGGCTGACTCCTCCCTCTTGCCTCTTGGCTCTCCTGCCTATCTCTCAACATGTCAGCTACTGACTTTCCAGGCTTCGGCCTTCCTGGCAAAAGGTTAGATTCATCACAGTAACACTTTAGAAATGAAGCACCAGTGCCCCCCAGTTTTGTAATGACTTTTGAATCATTTTTATGGCATATCCCTAAAGTTTACACTGTAATAATTGTACTGTATACTCTAAACTTGATAGGTTCAATTATGGAACTGCATAGGCTCCTATGTGTTTCTGAGCCTTTCAGGTTTGTACAGAACATTGATTCTTGGTTACTTAACTGAGAGAAGTGTGATATAGCAAAGCTTTTCCTTCTTACTTTTTTATACTGTATACTCTCTTGTAGAGAGATTTAGAAAATTAATATAATTTACAATTGCAGGCAATTTAGAATCAAAACATTCAGCCTGTTTGCCATTTTCATTGAGCTCTACTGCTGACTTTACCATTCACTTGGAAGGAGCTAAATTTAAGAAGCAATTCTGTTAGGATCATTCTTTGAAATGTATGCAATTCCATATTCTGTCAAAAATGCTCCTCCTGCTGATAGTATCAAGCACTGCATCCAGAGAATAGCAACTGGGAAATCTTTCCATTATGTAATATAGAACTAACATGTATCTTTCAGACTAGAATACATGCTTATCAAATAGAAATACATCTGTCTTTGAGACATTGCGTTCCTCACCCAAGGGCGGCTCAACCCATTGCACAAAGTAAGCATTTGCAGTATAGTTGATTTTGCCCAGGGGCACTCTTGGGGGAAAATAGACCTTGATACATGCGAGTTGTAGTTACCGGGATGTATAGTTCACCTACAATCAAAGAGCATTCTGAACTCCACCAATGATGGAATTGAACCAAATATGGCACACAGAACTCCCACGATGAACAGAAAATATATATCAGTGATTGGTTGGTGGGGGGGGGGGGCAAAATACTGTTTGCTTACCATTGAAAATTACCTAGGGCCGCCTCTGTCCTCACCATACATATCAAGAACACTTGAAGTTAGATTCTATCAGGGAAATGTAGAAAACAGACTACTCAGCCTGCTGCACTGGCCAAATAGATAGTTGTTTCCAGTAGGAAGAGGGAAATGCTATCCCTTCTATCACAGAGCTGTTAAAAATTAGGAGTCTCTCAGGAAAAAAATAAATTTCATATCCATTTGGACAAACATTCAAAGCCAGATTATCAGACTAAGCTCCTGTGCTTTCTTCTTCTTTTTTATCATCTTTATTGAGAAAGTTTTTTTTATTTTGTGCAGATATAGAGTAGTGTAAAAAAAATAAAGTGATAAAAATAATATAAATAAATAAATAAAAGAAAAAGAGTAGAAAGTAAAAATAGGAGCAGATTGTTGTATGACTCCTTTGTTGACTTCCTGAGTATCTTCCTGTTTTTCCTCTTCTTTCTTTCCTTTCTTTTTTTCTCCTCTCCTTCACTCTTGTTTTCTCTTCCCTTTATTTTTTGTTATTAGATATGTTAACCTGTCCATATTTTTAATGTCTACCACTTTTTCTATCCAGTCACTAATTTCTGGTATATCTTCTTTTTTCCACAATTTCGCATAGCATATGTTGGCTGCAGTATTTAGCAGAAAGAGGATTTTATCTGTATTCTTCTCCATTGTTTGGTCTGTTATTCCTAGTAAAAATATTTCCGGTTCAAATGGGATTCTCATATTTAATATTTCCTGTAATGTCTTCTGTATTTTTGTCCAATATATCTGAGCCTTAGTGCATGACCACCACATGTGGAAATACGTTCCTTCTATCTTTCCACATTTCCAGCACTTAGTATTTATATTTTTATAACATTTTCCAAGTTTCTGGGGCGTCGTGTACCATCTATGTGCAACTTTAATCCAATTTTCTTTAAGATCTGTTGCTTGTGTATATTTGATTTTGCTTTCCAATTTTCTTTTTTTAATTGTTTTTCCCATATTTTCTGTCCATCTTCTCATATAATTTTTTCCTCCTTCTGGTTCTACGTTCCATTCCAATAATTTTTTGTAAACCATTGTTAATTACCTTTCTTTCTGAATTTAGTATTCTGTCCCAAAAGGTATCATGCTCTTGAAAATCTCTTTCTTTATCTATTTTAAAGCATTATTTTACTTGTCTATATTGATACCATGAGATTTTTTTGTCTCTCATATTCGTTTCCCATTGTGTTTTCATTACAGTCACTCTTTCTTTCTTTACTTACCTGGCAGAGGAGACACCATGATCAGGAAGCTCCCGTGCTTTCTGCATGATTTGATGATCCTCAGTTACTCTATCCTCTCACTTTCTATTTTTTAAAGGTTATAACAATTTAATTTTTCCAATGTACAGAGTAAAACCCTCAATTTGCCCAATGCACACCTATTTTAAGAATGGAAAATTTCCTTCACAGAAGACAATCAGTTCCAGAGTAAGCTGTCATTGCAATAGCTGGACATTTTCTTGAGTATGGCAGAGGACATTTTCATAATTCCCTCACATCATACCAGGCAATCCCCTAACATTGGCAGCTGAGAGTGAATCCTCTTCTGAGTTTTGGCTAAGAACTCTCCAAGGTTCTGAACCTATTTAGAAACAGTGTTCAACACTTTGGAAAGTTCCTCGAACGCCTGGAATATTACTTAGAGCAAATTCATCCTTCCATTGCCATGGGAGTTGCTAGTTGCCATTGTCTCCCAATAGTCCGAAGTTTTTATTAAAGAACATTGGACATTGCAGATAGAACCAGTGAAAACTGACTGCCTTCTTCAATTCACAGCATAATGGTTTACAGAATTGGACAGGAAAAGATGGGCTCAAAGCCAACCATAAAAACTCTGGTATAGACACTGAAAACTGGGAAGCCCTGGCCCTTGAGCACTCCAGCTGGAGGTCAGCTGTGACCAGCAGTGCTTTATAATTTGAAGAGGCATGAGTGGAGGACGAAAGAGAGAAATGTGCTAAGAGGAAGGCGCATCAAGCCAACTCCAACTGGGAATGCCTTCTACCTGGAAACCAATGCCCTCACTGCAGGAGAACATGCAGATCAAGAATAGGGCTCCACAGTCACCTACAGACCCACCACAAGTATACTGATCTTGGAAGACTATCCTACTTGGACAACAAAGGATCACCTAAGTAAGGTTTACAGAATTTCGCTATACGCTACTCTAGATTTCCCCCATAATCTATTGTACAACAGGTCAAATGGAGAAATCAAAACCCAGGTTTGAATCTTGTTAGTGGCCCCACATAGAGCAGAGTTACTAAATCAAAGGGATTGATATAAATGTTGACACACCATTCAATAACAGATCCAATTATTCTGTGTGATTGGGATTATCAGCAACAAGAGAAAGGATCTGGTGGCCCTCCAGATGTTCTCGTACAGCTTAATTAGCACAGCCAATAGTGAGGGATGCTGGAACCTGTAGTCCAGTGGTTCTCAACCTGGGGTCCCCAGATGTTTTTGGCCTTCAACTCCCAGAAATCCTAACAGCTGGTAAACTGGCTGGGATTTCTGGGAGTTGTAGGCCAAAAACATCTGGGGACCCCAGGTTGAGAACCACTGCTGTAGTCTAACAACATCTGGATGATCATATGATTCCCACCCCAGACCTACAGAATTAACACTTGGCAAAACAACAAATAAAATCAATACGATAATTAATAAGTTGGATTCTGTGCTTTTCAAAAACTCAGCCTGATATAGTGTTTAGTAGGGTTTAATTCAGTCTTATTGTACATCATATATTGATATATTGCAGTGTCAAGAGTGAATCCTTTATTCTCATGGCTGCCCCAGATTTTCCTTCTCAGGCCTTGTTTTCTTCTTCCTTTATTTTCTTTCTTTTTTATTTTCTTAGATGGTTCTCTGTGATTTATGTAATTGTGTCACTGATGCATTGTTAATCTAAACATAGCTTGTACCATATTGGAGATATGTTTAATTAGTTGCTGACTCAAAACAAAATACTGTGCTTACACACAGTCTTTTAGAGATCTCAGTATGGGTTTCTTTTCTCTCCCCAAAATGTCCTGATATGTTTAATTAACTCATTTTGACACGAAGGAACAAAAAAGTGATAACAGATCAGCTGAGTGACTCCATAGGGATTCTCTTTCCCACATGGACATATATTTAGCCTAAAAAGTCCACTCTCTAAGAATCACTCACTCTCTCCTTATTTCTTCAATTAATCCCTTGCTGGATTGGGTTTTGGGGCACATAGGAAAGGAATCTTCTCTTGAGGCTGACCTGTTGGTTTTGCTCCTTTGTGTTTTTTTAAACTTTATTTTTATTAATTATTTGACACAAAACAATCTCATATATAATCAGAAAATATACATTCAAAAATAATGAAACGTGTCTAGATCTGCATGCAGATGGCAACTTGCACAAAATAAGTATAATATACTTTACCATTCACTCGAGTTTAAAACATTTTTAAAGGAAAATCTATTCAAACTATTCCTATCTAGAACTGTTTCCATCTAGATAACAGCAATAGTGCCATCAGCTACCCCCCCCCCCAATATATGCAAAAAAACAAAACCAAAAACCAAAAAAAAAATCCCAATGTATCTTAAAAAAAAAAAGAAATTCCTTACAAGGCAAGAAATATATCTTAATGATCAAGAGAGTTGCAGAGTATGTCCAAATATGCCTGATATCCTTAGGAAGTGAGTTCCAGAGTCGAGGGGTCACCACTGAAAAGGTCCTCTCTCTCGTTCCCACCAATCGCGCTTGCGATGCAGATGGGAGTGTGAGCAGCGCCTCTCCAGAAGATCGAAGAGATCGTGTGGGTTCATATACAACAGAGTCTATGCTATTTTTACAGATTCGTATTAGCCAAAGTGTTTACTTAAATTTACAAATCAAGTATAATTCCTGGAAACAGAATAATTGTTCCTATTCACAACTAGGTTCATAAGCATGATTTCAATCATTGCCAGCTTGTTTGTATTCTGGAATTTGACCCTGGATTACAGTGTAAATGAAATAAATTGTAATAATGAGAAAAAAAAGAATGGGAGCAGGCAATAAAGTACTTTCTTATTACTAGAGCTTTCTGACTATTTTACATACACAGGCATGGACAACTGCAAAAGCCCAATTTACATAAATTGAAAGATGTCCAAAATCATAATCAAATGTTTCATTAACATTACATATTTAACTTTTCCAGGAATCACTTTTTTCTATTTTGTAGCATCCCAGCTTGTCCACATGGTATTATATATTTCTTTTTTAAAAAATCCTTTCCCTCTTCTTCCCCACCCCCCCCCTTTTTCTCCCTTCCCTTCCCTTTCTTGACAACCATACATAATCCCTTTGTGTTTTAATTGTAGCTGCTTAGTCACAAATTGCATCCACTCACTTTCTTTAAAAAATGCTGAGTTTCTCTCAATATCTTTCCTTGTGTACTTGCCATTTCCCTCCCCTTGATTGTGTGTCACATCAAGGACCTCATCACATCAAGGTCCTTATGGGGGACAGCAGGCAAATCCATTGGGCAGTGGGGCAAATATGTGGGCAACAGGGGAAAGCGTTAGGCATCACCCCCTTAACATCATACCCATCATACCCTTATCATCATACACCATTTCCTGTGTGCCTCCAACTTGGTCCTGTACTGTTCCCAGCTGAATCTATGTGAACATAGGTAGTCACCCATGTTGGGTTGCTTCTTAGTATGATGCTGAGACAGCATGCACAGAGCCTGGAAGGAGCCCTGCATCATGTGATGGGCTCTGGTGGGTTCCATCCTAGCTGTGCTTTGGCAGCACCCTAAGATGCACAAAAAGACCCATGTGATGAAGTTCTAAGTCTTATGCACTGTTTCAGAAACTGGTTTTCACCCTTGTCCACTGTGCCTTTTTATATTATTATAAAATTATTATTATAGAGTTATATTCAAATTTCTGAAGTGCATTAGCAATATTGGTCTAGTTAAGTACTAGGAAGATTTTGCTTTAATGCTGACATTCTTCTTTCTCTCATTTGATTTTCATTGAATCCATGTTCTGGAAACAATATCTGCATTTATTGGCAGCAGCCATCTTTATGACTTCTGAGACAGTACAAACATGAAATAAGTAGAAACAAATTTAGGAAATTCTAGGTTAATATAACCCTCCTTGGGCAGTGGGAATGAAAAGTCCTTCATAGTGCCAGGAGATCCCTGTAAATACTTCAGAAGCAAGAAAAGATCGTGTGGTTCTCCAAAATAAAACTGGTTTGTACAAGAACAAACCTAGGACTTCTAGGGATTTTTCCTCCTCTTTACTTTGATATATAGTCATGCTCCTAATTATTATACTGTGGTCAAATGGCAATAGAGAGGGCATTTCCACAGTGGCACACCATTCATGGGATGCCTTTCCTGTGTGACTCACTTAGTACCAATGTCACTATTATTTTTCTTCCAGATGGAGACATGTTTCTTCCCCCAGGCATTTTCAGAATCCTTTTGGTCTTTGCTGTGGATTTTGTGTTTTATTTTAATGTATGCTGTGTTTACCTATAGTTGCATTTCATATTTTTAATGTCTTACTCACTGCACAGAAGGCTCTAAATATTGGGAGGTCTACACGTGTAAAAAATACATGCACAAAAACTATTTTAGGAGCAAGCATATCTCTCTCCTTATTCAGCACTCTCACAAATGCCATGTGGAGAAAACCGATTGTCTTTGAACATGTTGAGCTGGTGTTTCTCAACCTAGGGGTCGAGAAGCCAGTGTTTCTCAACCTAGGGGTCGAGAACCCTGGAGGGGGGTTTCAGAGGAGTCACCAAAGACCATCAGAAAACACGCATTTCTGATGGTATTAGGAACTCTTTAGCAGAGAAAACTGAAAATCTCTCCGCCTGTCCTTCTCTTTCTTTTTGGTGTTGGTGAACTACAACTCCCAGAATTCAAAAACATCTCCCAACCACACCAGTATTCAATGTTGGCCATGTAGTGTGCCAAGTTTGATGCAGATTCATCATGGATTGGGTTCAGAGTGTTCTTTTATTGTAGGTTAACTATAAATCCCAGCAACTGCAATTCCCAAATGTCAAGGTATATTTTCCTCAAACTCCACCAGCGTTCACATTTGGGCATATTAAGTATCCATGACAAGTTTGGTCCACATCCATCATTGTTTGAGTCCATAGTGCTCTCTGGATGTAGGTGAACTACAACTCCCAAACTCATGGTCAATGTCCCTTCCAGTATTTTCTGTTGATCGTGGGAATTCTGTCTGCCAAGTTGGGTTGAATTCCATTATTGGTAGGGTTCAGAATGCTCTTTGATTGTAGGTGAACTATACATCCCAGCAACTACAACACTCAAATGACAAAATCAATCCCCCTACAACCCCACCAGTATTCAAATTTGGGCATATTGGGTATTTGTGCCAAATTTGGTCCAGTGAATGAAAATATCAGATATTTACATGATGGTTCATAACAGTAGCAACATTACAGTTATGAAGTAGCAACGAAAATTATTTTATGGTTGGGGGGGAGGGTCACCACAACAAGAGGAACTGTATAAAGGGGTCGCTATATTAGGAAGGTTGAGAACCACTGCTCTAAGCCAACTAAAAGATGGTCACTGAGCTGCCTGTTATGAATAGTAGGCAGAAAGAGAACCACCTAACTTTGGACTCACTGAATATTTCATGAAAAGCACCCATTTCCAGACACACAGATGTATGAATGAGCATATTTTCCTGATATTTTTCCACCCCAACATTCCTTAAGGCTCTCTTTGGCACCAAATTCTTTTCATCTTATCAAGGTGCTCATTATAGAAAAGATTTTGAAAGTAGAGAGATCGTTTTAATGATGTTTTAAATAATCTGAGAATGGAAGGAACTGATGTCAATGGAGGCACACAGACTGGGTGTCCCCAAAGGCAACACAGAACATTTCCACTGCAGTACTATTGCATCTCATCAAGTCATACTTCCACAAAAGGCACTTTGTTTTGGAGGAGTTCCCTCTCTACACAGGATAGAGACTGACAATGGAGCAAAGCTAGTTTTAAAGAAACATTTAAGACTGGAAACCTATAAAATCACATGTGTGTGTCAGTGTGTGCATGTGACTTCAAATCACCTGTCAACTTCCATATGGAATATTCAGAAGTGTTTTTGCTTTTTTTTTCCCCTCTGAAATATCACCTATAGCACCTAGTCTTCATTGGCAATCTCCCATTCAACTATTATTTCAGAATATTTCGGTGATTCAAAGATATTTCTCATGCCAGTAAGGTAATGCTCAAGATCCTGCAAGGAAGACTCCAGCAATACATGGACGAGAGTTGCCAGATGTTCAAGCTGGGTTTAGAAAAGGCAGAGGAACGAGAGACCAGATTACCAATATCCGCTGGATAATGGAGAAAGGCAGGGAGTTTCAGAAAAACATTTATTTCTGCTTCATTGACTATTCTAACGCCTTTGACTGTGTGGATCATAATAAATTGTGGCAAGTTCTTCTTGGTGGGATGGGCATACCAAGCCACCTTGTCTCTCTCCTGAGGAATCTGTACAAGGACCAAGTAGCAACAGTCAGAACTGACCACGGAACAACAGACTGGTTCAAGATTGGGAAAGGCTTACAGCAAGGCTGCATCCTCTCACCCAACCTTTTTAACTTGAATGCAGAACACATCATGCGATGTGCGGGGCTGGATGAATGCAAAGCTGGGGTAAAAATTTCTGGAAGAAACATTAACAACCTCAGATATGCAGATGATACCACTCTGATGGCCGAAAGCGAGGAGGAGCTGAGGAGCCTTCTAATCAAGGTGAAAAAAGAAAGCGCAAAAGCCGGGTTGCAGCTAAACATAAAAAAAACCAAGATTATGGCAACAAGAATGATTGACAACTGGAAAATAGAGGGAGAAAATGTGGAGGCTGTGACAGACTTTGTATTTCTAGGTGCAAAGATTACTGCAGATGCAGACTGTGGCCAGGAAATCAGAAGACGCTTACTTCTTGGGAGGAGAGCAATGTCCAATCTCGATAAAATCGTAAAGAGTAGAGACATCAGACTGGCAACAAAGATCCGCCTAGTCAAAGCCATGGTATTCCCTGTAGTAACCTACGGATGTGAGAGCTGGACCTTAGGGAAGGCTGAACGAAGGAAGATTGATGCTTTTGAGCTGTGGTGTTGGAGGAAAGTTCTGAGAGTGCCTTGGACTGCGAGAAGATCCAACCAGTCCATCCTCCAGGAAATAAAGCCCGGCTGCTCACTGGCGGGAAGGATACTAGAGACAAAGTTGAAGTACTTTGGCCACATCATGAGGAGACAGCAAAGCCTAGAGAAGACAATTATGCTGGGGAAAGTGGAAGGCAAAAGGAAGAGGGGCCGACCAAGGGCAAGATGGATGGATGGCATCCTTGAAGTGACCGGACTGACCTTGAAGGAGCTGGGGGTTGTGATGGCCGACAGGGAGCTCTGGCGTGGGCTGGTCCATGAGGTCACGAAGAGTCGGAGACGACTGAACAAATGAACAACAACAAGGGCATCTGCACACTGTATTTTTCCTTGACAGCCAATCAGAAGAAGAAAGGTATTAATAATAATGTTCCTTTTTTAACTTCTCAATTTAATGGTGGATAAAGGCACAAGGACCTGAATGTTGCCTTTCCATAGTCCTCCTCTCAGATTGCCTGTCTATATTGTTCGTCATCCTTCCCTCAAACAGTAAGGCAATAAGAGGTGCAACACCTCTCCGCCCTGTTTACCTCTCCGAACGTATTCTCCCCTATGAACCATCAAAATTATTAAGATCATCTGGAGAGGCCCTGCTCTCGGTCCCACCGGCCTCGCAAGCGCGTCTGGTGGGGACGAGGGACAGGGCCTTCTCGGTGGTGGTCCCTCGACTCTGGAACTCTCTCCCAATGGAGATCAGAACCGCCCCTTCTATCCTGACATTCAGGAAGCAGGTGAAGACGTGGTTATGGAGACAGGCATTCAACGAGTGAGCCCACACCCAGAGATATGGAAGGAGGATGATTAACACCGATTTTAGTGTGACGACTGACCATTGTATTTATTGAATGTAATTGCTGTTTTATTGTTTTAATGTTTTATTGTAATATGAATTATGATGTTTTATTGACTGTATGTGATATTATGGTTGGAAACCGGTCTGAGTCCCTCAAGAGATGTGAGAAGGTCGGTATACAAAACTTTTAAATAAATAAATAATAATAAATAAATAGTTGTAGTTTGGTGAGGCACCAGCACTCTTTAACAGAGAGGCTATGGCTCGAAGCCTTACAAAACATTTATTTATTTATTTATTTCGGACTTTTATATCCCGTCTTTTCTCAACCCCCGCAGAGGGACTTAGGATGGCAAAACTACAACTCCAATGTTTCCACAGCAGTGAGTCATGATGGTTATGGTGGTGTCAAAGGTAATAAGAATAGCTACTAATAGCTACGAACCTCTCTCTCTCTCTTTCTATATACGTGTGTGTGTGCATGTGTAAAAACTTTTAAAATTTCCTACAAAGCAGTGGATCTTTCCGAAACTTGGCAAACTTACAGTCGTATATGTGACCTCCAAGTGTAGCGAGCTTCATCCTGATAGATGAAAACACTCTAATTTTTCAAGCCTCTGAGGGTGAGAGAGTGTGACTCGCCCAAAGTGCTTAAATTAGAAAAAAAAGCTAAAAATCAGTGGATGGCAGGCTCTTTCTGAAACTTTGCAGGAATTATTCCCTACTCATGTTATGTTGCTGTGGAGAAATTCAAGGAGATACTTCTTTTGGAGTTTTTTTAAAGAAATTTTAGTTCTAGAAACTTTAAAAAATCCTAAAAATCAGTGGATAACCAAAACTTGGGAGGCTAACAGTCATAAATTTGGCATACAAGTGTGGCAAGTTTCATCCTGATAGCCATAAAACTGACGGAGAAATGAGCCTTGCAAGTTTCCCTATCAGGAAATCTTACCAAAACAATAATGAAACCCTAGATTTCAAATTACAAATCAAAATTCTCCCCCCACCCTAAAACTTCCAGAAATGAAATGGGGAGATCCAAATTTTGAAATGAAATCAAAACAAATTTCTGCCATTTTGCACACCTCTATTCAATATTATGCCTTATTGAGTTTTACATGAGAAAACACAGATGTGTAAATCTTAAGAAAGGATCCTAATAGAAAGGATTTTAGACATCTTCCGATTTACGCAAATTGTGTTTTTACAGTTATCCATACTTTTGTATATAAAACAGTCAGAAAGCTCACTTTACAAGGAAATATTTTATTGCCTGTTCCCATTCTTATGGGGTTGTTTTTATTAATGTGATATCATGATGTGATCTCATATATGTTTAGACATATTATGAAATTCTTGTCAGGTTTTACAATGTATTGTAATGTAATATAGCTGAGTCATGCACTGCTAATGGGCTTCTATTGGAAATGCAGAGTCACGCATTAACTGTATATTGAACTTCATTTGGTGAATGTGTTCTGGCCTAGTTCAGGTGATTGTGAATGATGCAATCCTGGGTCTGAGTTGAGTCAATGAGTTGGGAACCAATCGGTGATTGCTATGTGTAAATGAATTGTATATAAGGAAGTCATATACAGTGTATATCTCTCCTTGTGCTGTGATGTTGTTCGTCGAAGGCTATATGTAATTAAAGAACCTGTCTGCTAAGACAAGATATAACTGTATGCTGTGGTAAGTTTGTAATATCATCTAGACTGGGGGAAAGACAATGGTAAAACTGACAATGGTTGGGCATGTGCTCAAGTGTATGTAAAAGGTTCCAGAGTGATTGCAGTTTGTGGGAGCAGTTGACTGAAAATACTGTGCAGGAAGAAGCTACTAGAAAGCGCTGAAGTTGTGCAACTGATCTGCTGCTGAATTGTGAAGTTAATTTCAACAATTATCTTATCTTGAAGATATATTCCCTGCCTTGCAAGTAGTTCCTTTAAAAAATACATTCAGATTTTTGCATATGATATTTGGGGGGGGGGGGGGGGAGAGAAGGAGCTGATGGAACTATTGCCATTATTCAGATGGAAACAGTTTTTCCTAAAATATAGTAACCAATAATTCTACTTAGGAATAGTTTCCATGGATTTTTTTTAAATCTCTTGTATTTGAGTGAATGGTAAAGTATGTTATACTTATTTTGCTCAAGTTGCCATTTGAATACAGATCTTGACACTTTTCATTATTTTTGAATGTATATTTTCTGATTGTATATTAGATTATTTCTGTCAAATAACTAATAAAATAATTCCAAAAAAGAAAAAGAAAGAAAGGATCCTAATAGTCCTGGAAGTATCCACATGATCCTGAACAAAAAGCTTTAAAGCACACACAGAGAGAGATAGATGTAATCTGGAAGTAAATAAAGCATCAAAATCAAGAGTCTCTGTTTCAGGATTTGTCTTTTTGTCCTCTTTTCCCACCTCTTGATGTTCAATTTGGATTGAAGCCATGAGCAAATGTAAAGAAAGTGGCTCATTTACTGCACTACAGAACTCATTGGGAAGCTTCTTCAGAAACAACAACAGGTGACTTTCAGACACTGTAGATAAAGTGCTTTATAAGATTCAGCTTAAGGTTAATGAGTTTGAAAGCTCTTCACGTCCAATGTTGATATAGCCAGCACTCCTGCTGCTACTTTAAGCAGCACAAGCAAGTTTAATGTTTTTTGAAAGCCCTTTTTAGTTCAAAAATTGCATAAACAGGCGTAAAGCTTCTTTCCGTCTTTCTCTCTTTCTACATATCTACAAATCAGGTTTAGCTGCCATCTTGCTTAATGATTAGAAAATCATTCTTGTGAGAGCAATATGTTGCTTCTATGATCATAAAATCATAGAAGTATAAACCTGGAAGAGACCACAAAGGACATCTCTTTTTTCGATAGAGTTACAAGCTGGGTAGATGCGGGGAATGCCGTGGATGTAGCGTACCTGGATTTCAGTAAGGCCTTCGACAAGGTCCCCCATGACCTTCTGGCAAACAAAGTAGTCCAATGTGGGCTAGGCAAAACTACGGTGAGGTGGATCTGTAATTGGTTAAATGGACGAACCCAAAGGGTGCTCACCAGTGCTTCCTCTTCATCCTGGAAAGAAGTGACGAGTGGAGTGCCATCAGCAGGGTTCTGTCCTGGGCCTGTTCAACATCTTTATTAATGACTTAGATGAAGGGTTAGAAGGCAGGATCATCAAGTTTGCAGACGACACCAAATTGGAAGGGATAGCCAATACTCCAGAGGACAGGAGCAGGATTCAAAACGATCTTGACAGATTAGAGAGATGGGCCAAAATTAACAAAATGAAGTTCAACAGTGACAAATGCAAGATACTCCACTTTGGCAGGAAAAAACGAAATGCAAAGATACAGAATGGGGGAGGCCTGGCTCGAGAGCAGTACGTGTGAAAAAGATCTTGGAGTCCTCGTGGACAACAAGTTAAACATGAGCCAACAATGTGATGTGGCGGCAAAAAAAGCCAATGGGATTTTTGCCTGCATCAATAGGAGCATAGTGTCTAGATCTAGGGAAGTAATGCTACCCCTCTATTCTGTTTTGGTGAGACCACATCTGGAATATTGTGTCCAATTCTGGGCACCACAATTCAAGAGAGATATTGACAAGCTGGAATGTGTCGAGAGGAGAGCAACTAAAATGATAAAAGGTCTGGAGAACAAGCCCTATGAGGAGCTGCTAAAGGAGCTGCGCATGTTTAGCCTGAAGAAGAGAAGGCTGAGAGGGGATATGATAGCCATGTATAAATATGTGAGAGGAAGCCACAGGGAGGAGGAAGCAAGCTTGTTTTCTGCTTCCCTGGAGACTAGGACGCGGAAGAGCTGGGCATGTTTAGCCTGCAGGAGAGAAAGCTGAGAGGAGGATAGCCATGTATAAGTATGTAAACGGAAGTCATAGGGAGGAGGGATCAAACTTGTTTTCTGCTGCCCTGGAGACTAGGACACGGAACAATAGCTTCAAACTACAAGAGAGGAGATTCCATCTGAACATGAGGAAGAACTTCCTGACTGTGAGAGCCGTTCAGCAGTGGAACTCTCTGCCCCCGAGTGTGGTGGAGGTTCCTTCTTTGGAAGCTTTTAAACAGAGGCTGGATGGCCATCTGTCAGGGGTGATTTGAATGCAATATTCCTGCTTCTTGACAGGGGGTTGGACTGGATTGCCCATGAGGTCTCTTCCAACTCTTTGATTCTATGATTCTATGATTCTATAAGGTCCAATCTCCTGCCATGTAGGTACACAATCAAAGCACTGTATATAGTGGTTTTTGAGCTGCATTTCCCAGCTTGCCTCCTCATTGCCTGTACTGACCAGGACTGTTGGTACCTGCAGCCCAATGCTATCTAGAAAGGGTGTGCAATTTTTTGTTTTAAAATCGTAAGTCATATGTAATTTGTAGGAACTGTGGCACAGCTGTCTGAGTGTCAGCTACATTAAGATCACTAAACGACTCCGGCCCTGTTTACCTCTCTGCACGTATTCTCCCCTATGAACCATCAAGATTATTAAGATCGTCTGGAGAGGCCCTGCTCTCGGTCCCACCGGCCTCGCAAGCGCGTCTGGTGGGGACGAGAGACAGGGCCTTCTCGGTGGTAGTCCCTCGGCTCTGGAACTCTCTCCCACTGGAGATCAGAACCGGCCCTTCTATCCTGACGTTTAGGAAACAGGTGAAGACTTGGCTATGGAGACAGGCATTCGACGAGTGAGCTAACACCCTGAGATATAGAAGGATGATGATGAACAACGATTTTAGTGCGACGATTGACCATTGTAGTTATTGATTGTAATGGCTGTTTTAATGTTTTTCTGTAATATGAATTATGATGTTTTATTGATTGTCTGTGATATTATGGTTGGAAACCGGCCTGAGTCCCTCAAGAGAGGTGAGAAGGCCGGTATATAAAACTTTTAAATAAATAAATAAATAAATTCTGACCATAAGGTCATGAGTTCAAAGCCAGCCCGGGTCGGAGTGAGTGTCTGACCAATTGCGTAGCTTGTTGTCGACCTTTACAACCCGAAAGATATTTAAAAACTAGAAGATGAATAAGGTGTGAGAAATAAGAAAGAGGATAAACATTGGTTGGAAGAATAAGGGGCTAAAGACAATGGAAAACTCTCTAAATACATAAAAAGAGAAAGGATACCAATACAAAGAACCACTAAGAATAAGAATGGAAGTCAAAACATTTTAATTTTTTTTCCTTTTCTTTTCCTCTCTTCCCCACTCTTCCTCTTTTCAATCTTCCCTTGTCCTGTTGTTACATCCCCTTGTTTCCTTCTCACCTCTTTTTCCCTGACCCATTTTGCTTTTCTTCTTCTTTTCTATTTTTTTTACTTTTTATTTTTTATGTATAATGTACTTTGGAAAACTCAATAAAAATCTTATATAAAAAGTATTATCCAGTGAGGAGTTCAATTTTTTGTTTTGTTTATTCTAGGCATCTGGCCCTTGATCTAAACAGGGTCTACTACATGTGAGAATGTATTAAATTGGTTTTTCTCCAACGTCTCCAACTAGAGGTTGGAAAAGATACTTTTTTGACAACAATCCCCAGAATCCCGCAAGTAGTATAGCCAGTTGCTGTGAGATGCCATACAAGATCTTTTATTTATTTATTTACTTACTTTACTTCTATACCGCTGTTCTCAGCCCGAAGGCGACTCACAGTGTGGTTCACAACACACAAGAAACAGCAAAATTCAATGCACCAATATAAAAACAGTCAACAACCTAATCTAATACACAATTAGTACACAATTACTATAATACCATTCACTAGCGTCTCATTACTAACAGGCATGATCCAGATTCGTCATCCATTGTTCCATTCCTATGTCATTACCATTCATTGCACTAATTATTCGAATGCCTGCACAAATAACCAGGTCTTTACTTTTTTGCGGAATATCATTAGAGATTATGCTAATCTAATGTCTGTGAGAAGGGCGTTCCACAGCCGGGGAGCCACCACCAAGAAGGCCCTATCTCTCGTCCCCGCCAACCATCTTGGCCAGTATTATTACCAATTTAATATTCTACTTCAATTTCACTCTCTCAGGTTTAGTTGACTAAAGTTTTAGATTGTCACCAATTCATATTCTATCCAAGAATTTAGGAATCAGTGAGATATTGTCAGATAATATAGCACCTCCTCAGAACTGCCACTTTTTCTAGCTGTGCTATTGTGATGCTGTGATTGGAATTGCTCTCAGAGCATCTATCACCACTGGAAACTGTTGTTGTTTATTAATTAATTAATTAATTAATTAATTACTTTATTTATATACCGCTTTTCTCAGCCCTCAGGCGACGCAAAGCGGTGAACACATCGATATAAAACATCACGAGACAAGTATAGGGCAATTAAAAACAATTGTAATATAAATCATTAAACATCAGTATAACAATCTTTAGCGCCTCAACAGTAAAATCAGGATCCAGTCTCCTCATCCATTATTCTGTATTCCTATGTTCAATTACACTGTTTAATCAAATGCTTGTTCGAACAGCCAGGTCTTCACTTTCCTCCGAAACGCTGGCAGGGAGGGGGCCGATCTGATATCTGCAGGCAGGGCATTCCACAGCTGAGGGGCCACCACTGAGAAGGCCCTGTCTCTCGTCCCCGCCAAGCGCGCCTATGATGCAGGCGGGACAGAGAGCAGGACCTCCTCAGATGATCTTAGTGTGCTAGTCGGTTCATAGGAGGAGATGCGTTCGGAGAGATAAGTAGGGCCAGAACCATTTAGGGCTTTATAGGCTAATGCCAGCACTTTGAATTGTGCCCGGTAGCAAACTGGCAGCCAGTGGAGCTGGCACAACAGAGTAGTATGCTCCCTGAGTGCCGCTCCTGTTAGCAACCTGGCTGCCGAACACTGGACCATTTGAAGCTTCTGAGCAGTCTTCAAATGCAACCCCACATTGTCACTGTTACCTCTGAAAAGTATTAATGCCTTTTCCATTTCTACCCTGCTACCTACCTTCATTTGATTCCTGTGAAGTCTATGGATGACTCTGCAAAGAGTTCTCCAACCACCTCCATTCAAAAAAAAAATCAGAATCCTTTTGGTTATGTGTTCATTTATTCGGAGTAATAGGAACAATCCTAAGAAACAAGCAGTCTCAGCTGGCGGCTGGAAGTATGACTAGATTTTGTAATATATTACTGAGAGAGCAATATTGTGTGCATCATGGAAAACCATTTGATGGGACATCTTGACCCAAGATTTCTATTACAAATGTTAATTGAACTCTGTTATCCTTTCTTACTTTTTTCTGGATAAAAAAAGAACTGAATTTCATAATACCATTTGAGAGTTTCAATTTGGGCAGTTCTTACTGAAATGTCACATGTTGCTATGCAATGAATGGAAGAAATTCATACAATTATTAAAAGTCATTGCATAGAATGGCTCTTACTGCACCAAGCCAAAAACATCTTGATTCCCTTGAGCCTCGAGTCAGCTGTACTGTTCTGACGTGTTAATCCTGAAGGAATATGTTGGTTCTGTTTATAGGCCTGCTAATCTTTTGCTTTAACAAGAACTGGCTCACTACTTTTTCTTGCTTTGAAAAAAATATATATGGCCCTTCTGTGCCCCCATCCTCACTATCGTTTACTATGGATACAACTGGACACAAATATTGGGTGAGAACATGTTGCCCGGTGCTCTGGACACTCATCATATCTCTTGTCACATCTTTGTTTCTTGCGGGTGAATTGGTCAGAGTTCACCTCCTATGCTAAGAATGGTGCAAGGAAACCTGAGACTCATTCCTTGTCTCCTGACACACTTACAAGACAAACACATGCTCCATTAAAAATAACACTGCACTGCTGTGATATGCAGCCCTCCCATGTGCTTGGCATAAAAATGTGCTTCGGAGCTCCTTCTTGAGATATTAGGTTTCCACTTGGCATGGAAGTAATTTGATGAGCTGAGCCAAGACTGCTTCTGTTGCACCAAAGGAGGCAATCCTGACACCTTATAACAAAGCCGAATGCCTTCGCCCTGCTTCATCTCATTCCTCAATTGAAACCTTTGCTTGTTATATGTTACTAGTAGGTCTGGGTAACAACGCAAAAATTTGTTTCTAAAATCGATTTGTATTTGGGGGTTTTTTTGTTTCGATATTTAAAATAATTACAAAATTTTCCTTTTAAAAAGTTCGATATTTACGAAATTTCGTAAATGGTAAAAAATATAACGAATCGATTTCCGAAACAATAACGAATCGATTCGTTAATGGCGGACGCGACCGCGAAATACGCTAAAAAACCTCCAAAAACTTCTGAAGCTTCCCTCTCCCTCTGTTCTTGACTGTTGGTGTGATATTATAATTTTTTTTCACTAATTAAACCATAAAACTGGCCCAGACATGCGGAAATAATAACGAAACGACCTCAGAACAATAACGAAACGAATACAATAACGAAATACGAAGCATTTGCAAAACGTGTTTAAAAATTCGTTTTTTTAATGATTGCTCCAGAATGGTTCGTTATCGTTTTGTAATTGGAGAAATTAACGAATTATTAAGGAATTACGAATTAACGAAACGAAACCGCCCAGGCCTAATTCTTATCCTTGTTGTAAACCGCGTTGAGTCTCCTGATGGCCTGAGAAACTGCGGTATACAAGTAAAGTAAATAAATAAATATATATTACTAGCTGTCCCCTGCCATGCGTTGTTGTGGCCCAGTCTGGTGATCTGGAAAATAAAGTAATGAGAAAGTGTTGGTTTCTAATATATGTAATTCATTTATGTTTGTGAGTAAACGGTATTTCTTGTTGTTTCTTTGTCAGTGTTGATGTGGAGAGTGTCTGGTTTGCCTACTCTGGAATATGCAACATATCATAGTCCTTCTTTAAGGGTCTCTTTCAAATCTGTGATACTATATCTGTGTGTGAGAGAGAGAATCATATCTATCTATTAGGGCTGGGCAACCACAGAAAAATTTGTTTCTAAACTCGATTCGTTTTTAGGGGTTTTTTGCGTTTCAATTTTTAAAAGAATTCCGAAATTTTTCTTTAAAAAAGTTCGAAATTTACGGAATTTTGGAAATTACGAAACAATTACGAAACAATTACGAATCGATTTGTTAATGGCAGACGCGATTGCGCAATACGCTAAAAAACCCTCCAAATGGGACAGGGAGAACTTCTGAAGCTTCCCTCTCCCTCTGTTGTTGACTGTTGATGTGATAATTTTTTTTATCACTGATAAAACAAACAACGACTATAAAACTTGCACCAGACATATGGAAATAATAACGAAATAATAACGAAACAATTTTGAAACCATTACGAAACAATTTCGAAACAATTACGAAACAAATTGGAAAAATTCCTTTTGTTTTTTAGTTGCTCCTGAATGGTTCAATGTTGCTTCGTTTTCAAAAAAAATAACGAATTAATAACGAATTACGAAATTAATGAACGAAACCGCCCAGCCCTAATATCTATCTATCTATATTTATGACTGGATGGCTCTTTGTCAGGAGGGCACTGATTACATTTTCTTGCCCTGGTGAAGAGAGTTTGACTGGATGGCCTTAAGTATTTTCTGTTGGTCATGGGTGTTCTGTGTGGGAAGTTTGCCCCATTTCTGTCATTTGTGGGTTTCAGAACGCTCTTTAATTGTAGTGAACTATAAATCCCAGTAACTACAAATCCCAAATGTCAAGGTCTATTTCCTCCAAACTCCATCTGTGTTCATATTTAGGCATATAGAATCATGGAATGTGAGATTGGACCTTATAGAATCATAGAATCATAGAATCAAAGAGTTGGAAGAGACCTCATGGGCAATCCAGTCCAACCCCCTGCCAAGAAGCAGGAATATTGCATTCAAATCACCCCTGACAGATGGCCATCCAGACTCTGTTTAAAAGCTTCCAAAGAAGGAGCCTCCACCACACTCCGGGGCAGAGAGTTCCACTGCTGAACGGCTCTCACAGTCAGGAAGTTCTTCCTCATGTTCAGATGGAATCTCCTCTCTTGTAGTTTGAAGCCATTGTTCCGCGTCCTAGTCTTCAGGGAAGCAGAAAACAAGCTTGCTCCCTCTTCCCTGTGGCTTCCTCTCACATATTTATACATGGCTATCATATCCCCTCTCAGCCTTCTCTTCTTCAGGCTAAACATGCCTGACACAAATATGGAATATTTGTGTCAAGTTTGGTCCCGATCCATCATTGTTTGAGTCCACAGTGCTCTCTGGATGTAGGTGAACTACAACTCCCAAACTCAAGGTCAATGCCCACCAAACCCTTCCAGTGTGTTCTGTTGGTCATGGATGTCCTGTATGCCATGTTTGGTAGAATTCCATTATTGGTGGAGATCAGAATGCTCTTTGATTGTAGGTGAACTATAAACCCCGGTAAGTACAAATCCTAAATGACAAAATCAATTTTTTTGAGTGGAGGACATAAATTGGACTGTTAGGTGTCTTGTGTCCAAATTTGGTGTCAATTCCCCCAGTGGTTTTTGAGTTCTGATGGTAGCATGAACTAACATTACATTTTTATTTATATAGATATTTCTCATACCATTTCCATCTTGGCCAAATTCTGGTGACATGAGAGATTTCCCCCTTCTCCTACTATTGTGTGTGTGTAAGAGAGTGTTCCCTCTTCAGTAATGCAATGGTAAGGGAGTGAGGAGTCTCCTTTCTTCGTGCACAACTTGCTATTGTCAAGACCTTAAGGATGCGTTACTTAAGGTGCTCCATGGAACCTTCTATGGATAATGGCTTCCTTTATTCAAGCACTAAACATTTATTGCAGATGCCTTCATTCTTAGCCACATATTGCTTGACAATAGCAACAATACAGCCATGACTGAAAGCAAAGCTAATATAGCCTTCTGAGCAGAATTTTTTTAACCCCATCAGAGCTGGACCAGGACACTTGTATCTCTATTTCTCTAAGGCAGTGGTTCTCAACTTTGACAAGTGAAAGTGCTGAGAGTGCCTTGGACTGCGAGAAGATCCAACCAGTCCATCCTCCAGGAAATAAAGCCCGACTGCTCATTGGAGGGAAGGATACTAGAGACAAAGTTGAAGTACTTTGGCCACATCATGAGGAGACAGGAAAGCCTAGAGAAGACAATTATGCTGGGGAAAGTGGAAGGCAAAAGGAAGAGGGGCCGACCAAGGACAAGATGGATGGATGGCATCCTTGAAGTGACTGGACTGACCTTGAAGGAGCTGGGGGTGGTGACAGCCGACAGGGAGCTCTGGCGTGGACTGGTCCATGAGGTCACGAAGAGTCGGAGACGACTGAACGAATGAACAACAATGCTGTGTCCCCTAACTACAGTTCCTCATGTTGTGGTGACCCCCAACCATATTTTTGTAGCTACGTCATAACTGTACTGTTATGAATTGTAATGTAAACATATGATATACAGGATGTATTTCCATTGTTACAAATTGAACATGATTAAAGCATAGTGATTAATGATACGGACAATGGATGAAGGGATTGGAATTACTGCCAACCGATTCAGCTCTCACTTTTTGGGAATTGCATTTGCGTGAATTATAGTTCACCAGGCACCATAGAGCATTCTGAACTCCACCAACAATAGAATTGAACCACACTTGGGATACAGGACTTCCATGACCAACAGATAATACTGGAGGAGTTTGGGAAAAATAGACCCTGGCATTTGGGAATTGCATTTGTGTGAATTACAGTTCCCCAGGCACCAAAGTACATTCTGAACTCCTCCAACAATAGAATTGAACCAAACGTGGCGTACAGGATTTCCATGACCAACAGATAATACTGGAGGGCTTCAGGAAAAATAGACCCTGACATTTGGGGATTGCTTTTGTGTGAATTACAGTTCACCAGTCACCAAAGAGCATTCTGAACTCCACCAACAATAGAATTGAACCACACTTGGCGTACAGGATTTCCATGACCAACAGATAATACTGGAGGGGTTTAGGAAAAATAGACCCTGACATTTGGGGGTTGCTTTTGTGTGAATTACAGTTCACCGGGCACCAAAGAGCATTCTGAACTCCACCAACAATATAATTGAACCAAACTTGGCATACAGGACTTCCATGACCAACAGATAATACTGGAGGGGTTTGGGAAAAATAGACCCTGGCATTTGGGAATTGCATTTGTGTGAATTACAGTTCACCAGGCACCAAAGAGCATTCTGAACTCCACCAACAATAGAATTGAACCACACTTGGCGTACAGGACTTCCATGACCAACAGATAATACCGGAAGGCTTTGGGAAAAATAGACCCTGACATTTGGGGATTGCATTTGTGTGAATTATAGTTCACCAGGCACCAAAGAGCATTCTGAACTCCACCAACAATATTTTGAACGAAACTTGGCGTACAGGACTTCCATAACCAACAGATAATACTGGAGGGGTTTGGGGGAGGCATGTAGAAAGGATTAGATTTGTCCTAACTTCAGTTCCTGAAGAGCCTTCTTTGCTGCCTGGAGAGGGTAAAGAGAGCTGGGAGCCCCTCGCCCCTTCAGAGGCCGGAGGGCGCGTGGGGCGAGCGGGAAAGGCCCCCTCCATGGCCGTGGCCATGGTAAGGGCCTTACACTCGCCCCTCACATCCTCCAAGGCCGGAGGGCATGTGGGGTGAGCAGGGAAGGCCCCTCCATGGCTGTGGCTGTTTGACTTGCACAGGAGCCGGCAGCCGTTTTGGAGGGGGCGGGGCCAACCCAGGTGGTTTCGCGACCCCCGGAAAATGGCCCAGCGACCCCCTTGCGGGCCGCGACACCCAGGGTGAGAACCGCTGGTCTAAGGTGAAGCAGTAAATGGTGCACCAATATACAAGGTGTCAAAGGACAGGTAAATTGATTATAGTTTCAGATATATTGACTAGGGACCTTATCACATTGGGATATAATCAGTTTCTATCAGTATGCATTCCATATTTTTTTTAGAACTGCATGTATATTGCATTGAGGCGGGATTCGTACTATCCTCATCACACCTGATTACTCTGATGCTTAGGATTTGAAAATATTGTGTTTTGATTAATCACACCATGGAAGACTGGCTTCTGCCCCATAAACAATCTGCTCCATCCCTATGTCATCCTGATTTTAGTATTTTTAGTATCTTAGTTTTTATCTTACACATGCGGCCCACTCATTGTTATGTTATGTTATTTTACTGTGTATGATTTTGCTTTATCATCTTTGCACTCATATGTTGTATATATTTTACTGTGTTGTTATTGTGTTTTGGTTTTACTTTATTGTAATAATGCTGTTGGGCTTGGCCTCATGTAAGCTGCCCCGAGTCCCCATTGGGGAGATGGTGGCGGGGTATTAAATAAAGTTTATTATTATTATTATTATTTATTTATTTATTTTATTTATTTTATTTATTTCGCGCATTTCTACCCCGCCCTTCTCAACCCCCGAGGGGGGACTCAGGGCAGCTTACAAAAGGCACAATTTGATGCCAAAACAAATTTATTTTCAGAAAGTACATACTTCATAGGCCTGGGTAACAATGGAAAAATTTGTTTCTAAAATCGATTTGTATTTGGGGGGGGTTTTGTTTCGATATTTAAAATAATTACAAAATTTTCCTTTTAAAAAGTTCGATATTTACGAAATTTCGTAAATGGTAAAAAATTAACGAATCGATTTCCGAAACAATAACGAATCGATTCGTTAATGGCGGACGCGATCGCGAAATACGCTAAAAAACCTCCAAAACCTTCTGAAGCTTCCCTCTCCCTCTGTTGTTGACTGTTGGTGTGATATTATAATTTTTTTTTCACTAATTAAACCATAAAACTGGCCCAGACATGCGGAAATAATAACGAAACGACCTCAAAACAATAACGAAACGAATACAATATTGAAATACGAAGCATTTACAAAACGTTTTTGAAAATTCGTTTTTTTAATAATTGCTCCAGAATGGTTCGTTATCGTTTTGTAATTGAAAAAATTAACGAATTATTAACGAATTACAAATTAACGAAACGAAACCGCCCAGCCCTAATACTTCACTCTATTTTTCGACATAGTTGCCAAGTTTGTTCAAACACTTATCATACCTCTGAACCAATTTTAAAATACCCTCTTCATAAAAACTTGCCGCCACCAAGAGCCACCAAATCATCTGTAATCAAAGAAGGGCGACTGGAGCAGTCCTCATCATGGACGTTGTCACGGCCATCTTTGAATTGTCGTACCCAATTACGCACTTTGCTTTCACTCATAACAGTATCACCGTACACTTCACAAATCTGTCGATGAATTTCTGCAGCAGGCAGGTTCCTTGCTGACAAAAACCATATCACTGAGCGAACCTCACATTCGGCGGGTGAGTTGATAGTCTTAAACATTTTTAAAGCACAGAACAGAACCGTACAGGTTAGCTACAGAGCGGAAACTGAGCACAGTTGTTCCCGAGGCATGCCGGTACGCAACGCACACACTCGTTGCGGTATGCGCAACTACTAGTGTCTACAACAAAACGAACCTTACTTTAAAAAGGTATTATTGTAATTGTTTATATGTGATGGCATCAAATTGATGCCATATGTAAGCCGTCCTGAGTCCCCCTTCGGGGGTAGAGAAGTGACAGGGTAGAAATACCAGAAATAAATAAATAATAAATAATGTGATGATGCAAAGTTTCACATTAAAAAGCAGGAATATGAATTTTAATTTTGTATTTAGAATCTGAGTTGTAAAAGTGGTAATCTGTTGAATTCTGAAGATGGTGAATACCTTTCAATTTCATTTTGCCACCTGCACTTCTTGGGAGAAAGCATTGTGTCACTGGCCTCATGTAGTTCCATTTATCCAGATATCTGGTTAACCAAATATTATGAATGTGCCCTGAGCCAATGGAATTAATGAGATGGTGATGAATGTGTTTGGGATGAATGTGACATATATTAAAGCTCATCTTACTGCACCATATCTAGGCCCCCCTACTGTTGTTCAAAATCTGCTGATACCTCTTTATAAATCACCTTCCTTTGATTATTTTTAACATGTCATGTGTTCTAATCATCTCGCTGGCCTTTCTACCATTTTTCCCCATAAGCACATGCCTGAAAAATGATGATGTTGATTCCATCAATAAACCTTTGACAAGACAATTTGATTTTCAGCACTATCCAGTCGCTTGTCTGTCTTGAAACTTTAGCTCATGCGCAAGCTTGTTTCTTCTCCACGAAATGGCCACATGCCAATGAAAAGAAGGATTTTGACACATGTATATCAGAATTTTCATGGTTGTAATAGCTCCGGTTTGCTCATATTTTATTCATTAAATAATATTTGTCAATGCAACGGGCTATTTTAGATGCTTACTGTAAACCACACCATTAGCACCTTCCCATTTTGAGTATTTGTCAATAGGATTCTGTCAACTTGTGTGGGTATAATTATACACGTTTTCTCTCCTGCTCTAAAAAGCCAACACTGTTTCAATCAAGCTTTGTTCAAATGCTCTTACTTAGCAAATTCATCCTTCAGCCTAGGTTCTGGACCAGCTTACTTGTCCGAACACATCTGCCTCTATGTCCCACCTTAAGATCATTCAGGGAGGTCCTGCTCTCACTCCTGCCAACATCGCAAACGCAGCTGGAGGGGACAAGAAACAGGGCCTTCTTGGCTGTAGCCCCCCCACCTGTGGAATGCACTTCCAAATGAAATACAATCGACCCCATCCCTCCTGGCATTCAGAAAGAAATTAAAATCTTGGTTTTGGGACCAGGCTTTCGGACAATAAACATAAAGCAGCACTTTGACTGGAAATGGATTGGCAAGATGATATATATGAGGATACGGTTTTATTGTTCTATCAATGGGTTTGTTGACTGAGTATTATTTTAATGACTGCTATGATAATTGGTTATAATTAATTGCTATTGTTTTAACTCTATGTATTTATGGTTTTATACTGTGTTATTAATTTGTGGCATTGAATTACTGCCTTTGTTAGCCACTCTGAGTCCGTCCACCACCACCACCACCCCCACCACCCCCCGGTGGGGTTGAGAAGGGCGGGGTAAAAATGCTGTAAATAAAATAAATAAATAAATTACTGCTACATTTTATTTTACTTTAATAGATAAAAAACTCTGAGGTACAACTAGGACCCCTTCCACACAGCTGAATAAAATCCCACATGTTCTGCTTTGAACTGGAATATATGGCAGTGTGAACTCAGATAACCCAGATCAAAGCAGATCTTGTGGGGTTTTCTGCCTTGATGTTCTGGGTTATCTGGCTGTGTGGAAGGACCCTAGGTTGTTTCATTCTGTGAGGCTTAGAATATGATATAATCAATTTATTTATTTATTTATTTATTTTGCGCATTTCTACCCCACCCTTCTCAACCCCCGAGGGGGGACTCAGGGCGGCTTACAAAAGGCACAATTAGATGCCAACACACACAATAAGACAAAAACATATATCAACAGCAATTATAAAACAATTAAAACAATCAATTATACATCACAATTAGGGCTGGGCAACCACGGAAAAATTTGTTTCTAAACTCGATTCGTTTTTAGGGGGTTTTTGCGTTTCGTTTTTTAAAAGAATTCCAAAATTTTTCTTTAAAAAAGTTCGAAATATACAAAATTTCAGAAATTACGAAACAATTACGAAACAATTACGAATCGATTCATTAATGGCGGACGCAATTGTGCAATACGCTAAAAAAACCTCCAAATGGGACAGGGGGAAATTCTGAAGCTTCCCTCTCCCTCTGTTGTTGACTGTTGGTGTGATAATTTATTTTTTATCACTGATAAAACAAACAACAACTATAAAACTTGCACCAGACATACGAAAATAATAACGAAACGATTTCAAAACGATTTCGAAACGATTTCGAAACAATTATGAAACAATTACGAAATAAATTGAAAAATTCGTTTCAATTTTTAGTTGCTCCTGCATGGCTCAATATCGGATTGTAAGCTAATTTAAATACGAATCAATAAAGAATTACGAAATTAACGAACGAAACCGCCCAGCCCTAATCACAATCCATAAAACCAGTCTAATGCTCAACGTTCACCAGCTCAGAGTCCATAAATTCATTCCACATTGTCAAATCCTATCAATTTTAGTCGTCATTGTCCTTTGTCTATCTGCCAGATTTCCCAAAGGCCTGTTCCCATATCCATGTTTTTAGTTTCCTTCTAAAAGAGAGGAGGGATGTCGATGACCTAATTTCCCCGGGAAGTGAATCCCACAGGCAAGGGGCCACCACCGAGAAGGCCCTGCTCCTCGTCCCCACCAATCTCACTTGTGATAGAGTTCATCAAACACCTCCATTCATAACATTTTTATACCGGAGCCCCCAATAGCGCAGTGGGTTAAACTCCTGTGCTGGCAGGACTGAAGATCGACAGGTTGCAGATTCAAATCTGGGGAGAGTGCGGATGAGCTCCCTCTATCAGCTCCAGCTCCTCATGCGGCGACATGAGAGAAGCCTCCCACAAGGATTTTTTTTGCTTGTTTTTTTTTTGTCGTGTCAGGAGCAACTTGAGAAACTGCAAGTCGCTTTTGGCGTGAGAGAATTGGCCATCTGCAAGGACGTTGCCCAGGGGACACCCGGGGGCTCCACAAGGATGGTAAAACATCAAAAACTTCTGTCCATCCCCGGGCAATGTCCTTGCAGACGGCCAATTCTCTCACACCAGAAGCGACTTGCAGTTTCTCAAGTTGCTCCTGACTCGATAAAAAAATTAGCATTTTTATTCCTAAAGAATTGATATGGCGCATCTTTCTTCACACCCAGACTTAATGTGTTGCAAATTAATTATCTGCAATGAATACCAGGTCAGTGGACCTTGGAATGATGAGGACGTAATGCTAAAGCATTCTGTTTCCTCTCACTATTTCACAGTCTCTTAGTGAGTTCTCTGTACAGATTAAAGCAAGACATGCTTTTGTTGGGCGTGTTCATAAGGACTGTTAAAGCTCCTCTAAGCCCTGCAGTCTAGAGCTGATGTATCAGGAATGCATGCTTTGGCATAGGCCCCCCTCCGTCAGTTAAGAACTCTGTGGCTAAGAATCTTTGAAAATATTTTAAACTGTAGTCTTATAGTATCTCAAGACCCAGCAAGATATATTTGAAGGGTTCTCAAACTTTTTAAACAGAGAGCCAGTTCATGATCCCTCAGACTCTTGGGGAGCCAGACTATAGTTTGAAAAAACGTGAACGAATGGGAAGATTACTGGAATAGGAAATTAAAGATTTTATATGCATATGATTTAAGAAAAAACTGGATTAAGATGTTCTATAGCTGGTAGATCACACCTCACAAATTGAGACAAATCAATAAAAAGATGCAATCTAAATGCTGGCAATGTGGTTCACAGGAAGGATCGTTCTACCACATGTGGTGGACATGCAAAAGAGCTAAGGAATATTGGATTAAAATTCATAAGGAAACAAAACAAAGCATATGATAGACTCACATTGGATGACCTGGAGATGCCATAAACACTTCTGGGGGAAAATATTTTGGGAGTATGGTTGAATGAAACCATGAATATTAAATCTGTGGATAAGGGGTCATATCATACCAAACAGATAGTAAAATCATATGATAGACCCATATTGGATGACTTAGAGATACCATAAACACTTCTGGAGAATATATATTTGGAGCGTGGTTGAATGAAACCATGAATATTGAGTCTGTGGATAAGCGGTCATATCATACCAAACAGACACTAAGATCACATCTATAGAGCTTGCTGAAAAACTAAGGGAAACAGAAACAGAGGAGGTTTTGCCATGAGAAGTGGTGAGTAGTTAAATGGGCAACTTCACAATTGCTCCCATTGGCTATTTTTCCTTTAGAGTGCTTCTTGTACTATTTCTGCATATTTTAAGCAAGCCTAATATCTGGGATTCTTAAAAACAAAATCTTGTACAGTTAAGCTGTTGTAGTAGAGCCTGTGAGTAACGTTGCAAGCAGTACTATGGGTGCCAGAAGGGGGGAAAGGGTTACTCGAGAGCAGGAATCAGATGAGGAACAACAGAGGAAAAGGATCCGGGATATACTTATGGCACCTACAGATGAGGACTCATTTGAGGGGTTCTCTGGGAATGAATGGTCAATGAGTGAAGGAGAAGAAGTAGACACAATGGATTGGATTAGGGGAAGAAAGAGGAGCAGGAATATACTTACTCGGGAGCAGGAATCGGATGAGGAACGGCAAAGAAAGAGTATCCGGAATATACTTATGGCAGCTACAGATGAGGACTCATTTGAGGGGTTCTCTGGGAATGAAGGGTCAATGAGTGAATGAGAAGAAGGAGACACAATGGATTGGATTAGGGGAAGAAAGAGGAGGAGGAATATACTTACTCGGGAGCAGGAATCGGATGAGGAACGGCAAAGAAAGAGGATCCGGAATATACTTATGGCACTTACAGATGAGGACTCATTTGAGAGGTTCTCTGGGAATGAAGGGTCAATGAGTGAAGGAGAAGAAGGAGACACAACGGATTGGATTAGGGGAAGAAAGAGGAGCAGTAATATTCTTACTCGGGAGCAGGAATCAAATGAGGAACAGCAAAGAAAGAGGATCCGGAATATACTTATGGCACCTACAGATGAGGACTCATTTGAGGGGTTCTCTGGGAATGAAGGGTCAATGAGTGAAGGAGAAGAAGGAGACACAACGGATTGGATTAGGGGAAGAAAGAGGAGCAGGAATATACTTACTCGGGAGCAGGAATTGGATGAGGAACAGCAAAGAAAGAGGATCCGGAATATACTTACGGCACCTACAGATGAGGATTCATTTGAGGGATTCTCTGGGGGTGATGGTTCACAGAGTGGGGAAAATGGACACCGTGGATTGGACTAAGGTAAAGGAAGTGCAAGCTATTTGTGCAGTGCCATCATCTAGTGATACATTTATGGGATTCTATGGGAGTGAAGACTGGCAATCGGGGAATCCAACTGAGTCTTGGGGGATCTAAGTCTTGACAGGAGATGGAGAAGATGGAGGGATGGGCATAAAACTTCATGTGAAGACTCGGGAGCAGCTGCAAGGGATAATGATGGGACGGCGGTCAGTTCATCTTCTAATGATGTGTAAAATAAAAGTGGCTTCGGGAATGAGGGATCTTTGCAGAAGGCAAGGTGTTGGTGAACATTTGTGCATTGGGTACTGTCTGGACTTGTCACTGCCTCTTTCGTGTCCGGCATTGGGTTTGGGATCTGCAGGTTTCTGTTCCTGATCATGTGTACTTTCGATTCTGATTGGATTCTCGTGAGCATGGATTTCTCCCTTCTTGGACCTTGGACCGGCTTGACTACGACGCTGCTTCTGTGGACTTTGGAACTTCGCTATTTCGGATTTCTCTTGCTACAATTCTGGACTTAGGATGACTACACTTCTCTCCCTGCGGCTTCACTGCTTTTGTTCATCAATTGCATGCTGTGCTTTCTTTGTGTGACCTCGGAGTACTGTGTTTGATTCGGTTCTTTCATCCAGTTAATCTGGATTATATTTCTGTTTACCTTTTGAACCAGGACTGGTTTTACATTTGAGTGTCTCTGTGTCCTTTTCCTTTGCTTCAATAAACTGTGTTTTGGAACTAACTCTGAATCTGGCCCTTTAAGGCATCTGTGATTCCGACATAAACTGATTAAATACACTTTTTTCTGTGGGTTTTATTTAAGTAACATGTTTCTGTGCAGGATTGTGGCCCAAGCATGAAAAATAAGCTTTCTCTGCACTAAAGCAAAAGAAATGGATGGTTGTTGAAGCATTATGACGTGCAAAACCACTACAGAGAAAAATGAACCCTCAGCTTTGAACATCTTGATTGAAAAGCTTGTGTTCACTAATGTCTAAAGTTCTCGTTTTTTTAAAAAACAAAACAGAAAGGAAACCTCCATTATTTCTCTAGAATTGCTTGGCTATTAGTAGCTATAGAAACAAGGTTTACAGGTAGTGAAGACAGATTTTCCACACAAAACACGGTGTTACTTACATTTGAGAATCAGAAAGATAAATGAGTCACCACATTCAATTACTGGATTTTTATCTCAGAATAGATTGGCAGGTTGGAGGAGGGAAAAGCAGGGATTGTAGATCTGCAATTTCAGACTTTCTGGGTAATTGATCAACAAGAACAGTGGACCAATAATTGTTTAACAATAGCAGAAATAAAATCACTCCATCTCTCCATGACCTGTTTTGGTACATTAAACAGGTCATGGAATTAGAATTATTTACTTCTATATGTATATTCTTAGCACCATGTCTACAGTTCATGGAACAGAAGTATCTTATGTGGGGCGAGGGGTGGGGATGGAGACGATCTCATAAACTTACAGAGTGGTCATTCCTACTTTAGATTCAATGTCTGCAAATTATTCAGTAATGGCATATTTCAAGTAAATATCAGTGGTATCCTTATGAATTACAAGAGCAAAGCCTATAGAACATGAGTCCCAATATTGGGGGAAAGAGGGTATAAATGAATGAAATATTAATAATAGCAATAATGACAATAACAACAAAGTACAGGCAGTCCCCGAGTAACAAATTTATTATTTATTTATTTCAGATATTTGTACCCTGCGCTTCTCAACCCCCGGGGGGGGGGGGGGGAGCGGACTCAGGGCAGCTTCCAACCAGCAACAATTCGATGCCTCCAATGTACACATAATAAAATACATAATAAAATCCAATAATTACATACATTTAAAACAATTTAAAACAATTAAATCACAACCTGGGGATCACAACCAGACACAGTGAAGACATCTGCCCTTGCGCTATGCTACTCTGCTGCTGAGTATGCATGCCCAGTGTGGAACACATCTCACCACACTAATCCAGTGAATGTGACTCTTAATGACGGCTGGAGGGGACGAGAGATAGAGCCTTCTCGGTGGTGGAACGCCCTTCCCACGGACATTAGGTTAGCACCATCTCTAATGGTATTCCACAAAAAAGTGAAGACCTGGCTGTTTGAGCAGGCGTTCGAATAACTAGTGCAATGATTGGTAATGAACATAGGAATGGAACAATGGATGACGAATCTGGATTATGTTTTGATGATGAGACGATTGTGATTGGTTATTGTAGTAATTATTTATTGATTGGGTAATGTGTTAAGTTGTTAATTGTTGTTATATGCTGCATTGAATTATTGCTGTTTTTATTGGTTGTGAACCGCTGTGAGTCGCCTTCGGGCTGAGAACAGCGGTATATAAGTAAAGTAAATAAATAAATAAATAATGAGACATGCCGCATTATCACAGAGTGTCTGCGCCCTACACCACTGGAGAAATTACACTGCTTAGCCAGCATTGCACCATCTGACATCCGCCGGGAAGTAGCAGCCAATAGTGAAAGGACCAAGGCACCAACATCTCCAGCTCATCCCTTGTTTGGGTATTAGCCACCACGTCAATGACTTAAATCAAGAAATAGTTTTCTTAGATCTACAGAGACACTCGCTGGAACACCTCAGCAAGCGAGAGTCCAAAAGTGGCAGGCTCAAACCCAGCACTTCAATCCGTGGATGATACCAGATGAGAGACTCCCTCCTGGGCACACAGAAGACTGGGCGACTTAGAAGGCGCTGAACAGACTGCGCTCTGGCACCACGAGATGCAGAGCCAATCTTAAGAAATGGGGCTACAAAGTGGAATCCATGACATGCGAGTGCGGAGAAGAACAAACCACAGACCACCTGCTTCAATGCAACCTGAGCCCTGCTACATGCACAATGGAGGACCTCCTTGCATCAGCACCAGAGGCACTCCAAGTGGCCAGATACTGGTCAAAGGACATTTAATCAACTACCAAGTTTGCAAAATGTGTGCTTTTTTTTATCTGTTTGTTTGTTTTGCTCTGTTAGAAATGTAATACAATGGTATGGTTAAATAATCACATTAATTAATTAAAATCTGTTTCTGTTTCAATAACAGCCCAGTGGCCTTATCTGAGCCAAATTCTGTAGTTAGAGACTCCATCAAGCATGTCCATAGTCCATTTCCCTAACCCTAACCCTCATTGTCATCATTGTCAGCATTGTCACTGTCATTGTCAGCAAGATTAACCAAAGGCCTGGTCCCACACAGAGGCGGCCCTAGGTAATTTTCAATGGTAAGCAAAAAATATTTTAGCACCCCCACCCCCCAACCAATCACTGATATATATTTTCTGTTCGTCATGGGAGCTCTGTGTGCCATATTTGGTTCAATTCCATCATTGGTAGAGTTCAGAATGCTCTTTGATTGTAGGTGAACTATACATCCCAGTAACTACACTTGCTGCACTTGCTCCCTTGCCTGGCCCGCTTTGGGTCTGGAGGCATGCCTGAAGACCCTGGCGTGTGCACCAAAAGTCACCTCTTCTCCTGACTTTCTCCTCAGCCATTGGGACCAAGAGAGAGAGAGAGAGAGAGAGAGAGGTGGAGATGCCCATCTTTCCTGAAGGTAGACGCAAAAACAAAGGAGGGAGCGGAAGTGGGAGATACCTCCAGCCTGAGGGGCTCTCTCTCACACACACACACACTCTTGGTTCCAATGGCTGAAGAGAAAGTCAGGAGAAGAGGCAACTTTTGGTGTGCATGCTGGGGTCTTCAGACACGACTCCGGACCCCCTTTGCCCACCCGCGGATTGGGGAGAGGAGAGGAGGCGGGTGGAGCGCCAGGGGATCGAGAAAGGGAGCTGGTCATGGGGAAGGGATTGAACGCGGAAAACGATTGAGCGCCGGCTCTGCTCGCGCGCCCGGTGGCCAGGTGGAGCAGGAACGAGAGCGGCTAGGTGAGGCTCAAGGGCCCGGTCCCTTTGGGAAGAGGATCTCCCGGCAGCAAGGCAAGAAAGCTGAGGCTCCCCTCGGACTGCTAGGGCTGTTGTGAGCTGAGGGGGCACTCCTTAAGTGGCGGTCGAGGGGCATTTACAGAGTCGCCTCTGCGCCCCTGGCAAAAAAAAAGTGTTCTGCGACCGCTTACTTTGAGTAATGGACGAGCCGCCTCTGGTCCCACATCCACATTTTTAACTTCTTTCTAAAGGAAATGGGGGACGTCGATAACATCCAACTTACAAACTTCCAACTTACAAATGACTCATAGTTAAGAACAGGGGTGGGACAACAGGAGGTGAGAGAAATTTACCCCTCAAAAGGGAAATTCAAAAAGTTATAATGGGGAAAAGGTATTTCAAAGAAAGATTTCTCACCAATCCTTGTTTCCACAACATTTTAGCAATGTAAAAAAGCACACTCTGCATATAGCCATCAGCAAGAGAAAGCAGCTATGTATAATTTTTGTAAACCATTACCTGTAATTTAACTGGGAGTCCAGCTGCATTGGGATGTTTATTCTCTTTTATTTCAGAAAATATAAGAGGATATCTATACCTTGTTGAAGTTCTCTATAAAGGTAGAGGTTGATATGTCTGTTTGTTTTTTAAAGGGGATGCATTTGACCTTGACTTCAATTAAATAAGGGTTTGGGGAGATGAAATTGTGCTATAAATTAATGCATACAGTACAGGCATAAACTATAGAGGGATGGCATCTGGGGTCAATTTCTATTCCACGTTGAATGATGTTGTCTAGTTTCCAGCAGGGGTTATACTGGAATCAAGCCTGTTTCACTTCCTTTGGCAAAAAGGTCTTGATCCTTATAAATCAGTTCTATCCCAGTGCAGTTGTTAGTGTCAGGGTCTGTCAACTCAGCTGGACGTAAAAATTATACAGCTACAGTAGGAAGCAAGGATCCCTAATTCCCATCTTGTGTATCTTCCTTTTCCCCATCCCCAAATCCCTCATCTTCTAATGAAACATCTAACATTTTTTCTTTCCCCATTCTTGTGTTTGTTTGTTTTTACCCCTTACAGATGTATTACCAAGTTTCTTAGACAATGTAATTTTAACTGTGATTTCTTTCAGATAGGCTTTTTTTTTCAAGTAATTTTTATTGATTTATCATAATTGCTACATTTGTTATACATTTGTTATTGCTGTTACATATTATTCAACACGCTCTTTAACATATTATCTTATTATTTTGCTTAAGCATTTTCCCCCCTTTTTATTTCCACCACTGTGCTCCCCTCCCCGCATCTCAAGCCACAACTTTTACATATCATCTGTCCAAAGTCTCATTTCTTCTTGTGACGGTAACTTTCCTTCTTTGTTTTTTAAACGATTTACAACAATTTTTCCCCATACAGCATCAAAGTCGCTATGTTTCCATATACCTTTTTTAACCTTTAATATACATGTCAGCTTATCATTTATTTCTAATTTCCATGCTTCCTTGTACCACTCCTTGCTATGAGCAGTCTTGCTATTGTTAATAAGTTTGTTATCAATGTATTGTCGAAGGCTTTCATGGCTGGAATCACTAGGTTCTTGTGGGTTTTTTCGGGCTATAGAACCATGTTCTAGAGGCATTTCTCCTGACGTTTCGCCTGCATCTATGGCAAGCATTAGGCCTGGGTAACAACGCAAAAATTTGTTTCTAAAATCTATTTGTATTTGGGGGTTTTTTTTGTTTCGATATTTAAAATAATTACAAAATTTTCCCTTAAAAAAGTTCGGTATTTACGAAATTTCGTTAATATTTACAAAACATTTTGTAAAGATGGCGCCCTTTTTAAAATATTTTTTAAATATTTTTTTAATTTAATTATTAATTTAGTAGAATAGGGAGGAGAAATTATTATTAAGGAGGGAAGGCAGGCACTCACTCTGGCGGGCCCTCTCGCTCGCCGCTCGCCCTCTCGCTCGCCGCTCGCCCTCTCGCTCGCCGCTCACCGCTTGCCCTCTTGCTCCCAGCAAGCATCGCCAGGCGGCCATCTTACGTATTTCCGAAATGGACGGAAATACAAAAATTTTTGGCGCCTGCCGTTTCGATATTTAAAAACACTTCCGGGTTTAAAAATAAATTTTGTAATCGTTTTGTAATTGCTAAAATTAACGAATATTTAACGAATTACAAAATTAACGAACGAAACCGCCCAGGCCTAGCAAGCATCTATGCTTGCCATAGATGCAGGCGAAACGTCAGGAGAAATGCCTCTAGAACATGGCTCTATAGCCCGAAAAAACCCACAAGAACCTAAGTTTGTTATCGCTTCTTTATCCTCCTTTTTCAATTGCTTGTTATTATATAATGATAATAAGGCTATACTAGGACTTTTCTCAATTTTCATATACAAATAGAGGAGTGGTACAAGGAAGCATGGAAATTAGCAATAAATGATAAGCTGACATGTATATTAAAGGTTAAAAAAGGTATATGGAACATATATACATATGTGGTGGCAATGTAAATATGTAAATGTAAATGTAAATATGTAAATATTTTTTGGGAGAAAGTATTTAGAGAAATAGAAGATATAATGAATATGAAAATTGAGAAAAGTCCTAGTATAGCCTTATTATCATTATATAATAACAAGCAATTGAAAAAGGAGGATAAAGAAGCGATAACAAACTTATTAACATTTTTCATATTCATTATATCTTCTATTTCTCTAAATACTTTCTCCCAAAAATTATTTACATATTTACATTGCCACCACATATGTATATATGTTCCTGGTTCTTGACACCCTCTCCAACAATTTTTTGAATGATTTTTATTCATATATGCTATTCTTACTGGTGTCAGATACCACTTCCATATTAACTTGTAATAATTTTCTTTAACCCGTATTGATAAATTTTTTAAATGTCTTTGTCCCCATAATTGTTGCCACTCTGTTTCACTTATTTTTATCCCTAAATCTTCTTCCCAAACCTCTTTAAGGCTGTTATTTTTTTATTTTTCCTTCCTTCATTTCAATTAATATCTTATAAATTTTACTAATTATTCCTCTCAAGTTTTCGTGCTCTTCTACAGCCCTTCCCTTCTGTATTATTTGTTCAAATTGGTTAAGTTGGCTTCCATTTCTATTATTTTTTTCCCAATTTTTAAGCCACTCTTCCAATTGTATGCAATGGAACCATGTCAATGTTATTTCTTTAAACTCTTCCATCATCATTTCCTTCTTCATTCCCACCTTCATCCAATCCCCTATCCTATCTAAAAAAAATTCCCTTATCTTTTTATCCATTACTTTTTTAAAAAAAAATTGGAAACTTCTTTTCCATCACAATTGGGGTTATAATTGACCCCTCCATTATTAACTTCCTCCTATATTTCTTCCATACATCTAATATATTGCTCAGCGTTGGATTTCTAATTTCCCTAATTTCTTTTCTTGTAAACTGTTTAAAAAATATATTTCAGATAGGCTTTAATCATGGGGATTTTGTTGTTGTTGTTGTGCTTTCTGGCAATTCTGGATTCTGGAAGAAGAGACTCGCACAGTATTATTATTATTATTATTATTATTATTATCTTTATTTATACCCCACTAACATCTCCCGAAGGACTCAGTGCGGCTTACAAGAGGCCAAGGCCCAACACATCAATAAAACAACAGCATAACAGTACAGCAATAAGTAAACTCATAAAGCAAAGCAATAAACATTAAAACAATAGTAATAAACATTAGACAATAACACCACAACGCATTTAAAAACTAAGGCCGGGCCAAATGTAATGAATAAAATTTAAAAATGCTGGACATGACAGGTGAAATTGATACGTTTTTGGAGATAGATGCGGTGTGCTGACAATCTTAAATCTCTAATAAAGTGCATTTGGGACATGATGCTAGGAGTTTTCTATTCTGGGAAAACTCTGAAACAGCCACATCTTCTACACTGGAACAGCCACATCTTCAAACTCTTCCTAAAGACTGCCAAAGTTGGGGCTTGTCTGATGTCCTTAGGGAGAGAGTTCCAGAGTCGGGGGGCTACCACAGAGAAGGCCCTGTCCCACATCCCCACCAAATGCCCTTGTGACGCAGGTGGGATCTTGAGCAGGGCTTCACCAGATGATTGGAGAGATCGTGTGGGTTCGTATACAGAAATACGGTCACGCAGGTAGGTGGGTCCCAAACTGTTTAGGGCTTTGTAGGTAAGCACCTGCACCTTGAATTGGGACCGGAAAATGAACGGCAGCCAATGGAGCTCCTTAAACAGGAGGGTTGACTTTTCTCTGTAAGCAGCACCAGTTAACAGCCTGGCCGCCGCCCGTTGGACCAGTTGGAGTTTCCAGGCCGTTTTCAAGGGCAGCCCCACGTAGAGCACATTGCAGTAGTCCAATCTGGAGGTGACCAAGGCATGGACCATCCAGAAGAGGGATTTTTAGAGAGAAATCCCTGTAACATGTATTCATCAATCAGTCATTGTGTGGTGTGATAGGAGACCCAAAAGGGCTTGCATAGATGATACCACATTTTGGGCACACTCATAGGATGAGTGCTAGTTTCATGGGGTACATCTACACTGTAGAAATAATGCAGTTTGACACACTTTAATTGCTATTATTTATTTATTTATTTATTTACTGTATTTGTATACTGCCTTTCTCAGCCCGTAGGCGACTCAAGGCGGTTAACAAGGTAAAATTCAATGCTTACAATATCATAAATACAATTAAAAACATAACATATAATAAAAAGTAAACATATCAATAAAATATAAATTCATAGTGTCTCCTTGTTAAAAATGTTGTCCGGTCTCATTGTCGTCTTTCCATTTTCCTGTGTCAGTTACTCTGCATTTGGAAATACTTGTTCAAAAAGTCGCATCCTGACTTTTTTCCAGAATGTTAAAAGGGAGGTGGTCAATCTAATATCTAATATCTAATATCTGGAGCTCCCGGTGGCGCAGTGGGTTAAAGCCCTGTGCTGGCAGGACTGAAGACCGACAGGTTGCAGGTTCGAATCCGGGGAAAGGCGGATGAGTTCCCTCTATCAGCTCAACCTCCTCATGCAGGGACATGAGAGAAGCCTCCCACAAGGATGATAAAACATCAAAATCATCCGGGCATCCCCTGGGCAACGTCCTTGCAGACGGCCAATTCTCTCACAACAGGACACTCCTGACATGACAAAAAAAATCTAATATCTATAGGGAGGGTGTTCCACAGCCGAGGGGCCACCGCCGAGAAGGCTCTGTCTCTGTCTCCACCAAACATACTTGTGACTAAGGCGATAATGAGAGCAGGGCCTCCGCGGATGATCTTAAGGTCCTAGATGGTTCATAAGGAGAGATGCGTTCGGATATGTAAGTTGGGCCAGAACCATTTAGGGCTTTATAGGCTACAACCAGCACTTTGAAATGTGCCCAGTAGCAGACTGGCAGCCAGTGGAGCTGGCGCAACAAAGGAGCAGAACGCTCCCTGAGTGCCGCTCCTGTTAGCAATCTGGCTGCCGTTTGTTGGACCATTTGAAGCTTCTGGACAGTCTTCAAAGACAACCCCATGTAGAGCGTGTTGCAGTAGTCTATACAGGATGTAACCGGAGCATGGACTACCATGGCCAAGTCAGACTTCCCTTGCTGCAATGATATGGGATCCTGGGATTTGTAGTCTGGTGGAGCACCAGCACTCTTTGAGAAAGCTAAAGAACTTGAAAAATGTCCGTTCACATGTCTCCATAGCATTGGACCATGACAGTTAATGTGGAATCATGCTGCATTAATTATACAGTGTAGATGCACCCTTAGTCAATCTACAAGCTCTGTAGAGACTTCCTCCTTCTTTCAAGAAAATTCCTTTTTGAAATCAATTTTTTCTTTATCTAGAACATTTTCAAGCAAGATTATTTGGCTCAGGACTGCATACTTTGCACAAACAGCACTCAAGAAAAGAGTGTCAAAAGATTGAAAGCAAGCATTTAAAAATCCAATCTATCACAACAACTGTTTCATACTAATGTGTAAATGCAATGACATTTCATCATCCATAAGTTTGATTCCAGAGCAGTCATTATAGTTTAGCAGAGGCATACAGCAAATGAAGAGGAACAGCTGGAGAGCTACTGGTGGATGTCTCATGCTGGGAATGATCCATTGCATCATAAAGGGTTTTTGAAGTCTTAAGTCTCGCTGTACAGGAGATGGACATCAAGTTTAAGTGATCTGTCACCTCCCCAAAGCCTTGCATAGCTGAACTCTTCCATGTGTCAGAAGTGGACAGAATACCTTGACTCTATCGCTACCAATATGGATTTTGCATTGTCCAGAAATATACTACAGTCTGCAAATAAATGAACTTGGCTTTCATTTACAGGCGGACGCATGCTTCAGGAGAGCCAAACATTAACCCTGCTTGACAGACATTCAGCAAATGGTTGGAGAATCTGAGGGTGTGCTAAAATCCATTTTAATTATCATTAGAAGTGGCATTTGCTGACCTATTTGTGAGTAAACATTCTAAAAGAAGCTTGGACTTGCAGATGAGTGTTGCTGGATTATATAGCACTATATATTAAGTGGCATGCCAAACCTTCTATTTTCATTCCACTTCCAGCTAATTGTGGACTAAATCAATACCATAGCAGTGCTAAATTTCCCTCATGTGAGGACTGTATCCGTGTGTCAGTGTGTTCAGGATAGCTCAAGAAAGTTAAAAGAAGGACTTGTTAGAGCAAGCCAGTTGATTGCTGTACTTCATGTGTCATTTACTGTAGTAACATGTATGTATTAGTTGAATTGATTCCGGGGTATGCAATGAGACCAAATGGAGAAAGAATTTTTCTAGCATATGCTTCTGTAGACTGAGACCATGAACCTCATCACATGCCATTCATTTTCCGGTCCCAATTCAAGGTGCAGGTGCTTACCTACAAAGCCCTAAACGGTTTGGGACCCACATACCTCCGTGACCGCATTTCAGTGTACAAACTCGCACGATCTCTTCGTTCATCTGGAGAGGCCCTGCTTACGATCCCACCAGCATCGCAAGCACGATTGGTGGGGACGAGGGATAGGGCTTTCTCGGTGGTGGCTCCTCGACTCTGGAACTCTCTCCCTAAGGACATCAGTCGCTAGCAATCTTTAGGAGGAGCTTGAAAATGTGGATGTTCCAGTGTGCCTTTCCAGAATAAGGAAACTCCTAGCATTTTGTCCCAACGCACTTTATCAGAGATCTAGGATATCTGCATGTCCATCCCCTCCAAACATCCCACCTGTCATGACCAGCACTTTTTAATTTTGATTTTAATTATTACATTTGGCCCAGTCATTGTTATTAACTGCGTCATTGCGTGTTGTTAATGTTTATTGCTTATTTTTGTTTAATTTTGCTGTATTATTGTTGTTGTTGTTTTATTGTTGTATTTGGGCTCGGCCTTGTGTAAGCCGCACCGAGTCCTTTGGGAGATGGTAGCGGGGTACAAATAAAGGATTATTATGATTATTATTATGATTATGATTATTATTATTATTATTATTATTATTATTATTATTATTATGGAAATTCAGCATCCTAGGATGTTTCTGCCCCAGTTGACCCATGGAGACTCACACCATCCATCACACAACATAATCTCACTTCTGGTGGGGCTCCATGGGTCAATTTAGTTAGAAGTGTCGTAGGACACTGCACCGCCAACACAGGAGCCTCCCCATGTTCCATTTGGAACAACAGGGCTAGCGCTGGTGAAGCCACATGGTGATGGTTCTCCATGAATGCTGGGGAATCATCAGCTGGAGGTGTGGTGGGGCACAGGGTGCCAAGATTGCCTCGCTACCTCCCCCCCCCCCCCCGATCCACTATGGAGGCTGGCGAATCAGAACATTGGACCTCATCAATGTGATGAAGTCCTGTCTGCATGTTCAAAATAAAGTACACTAGGCATTCAGCTGCTACAAGGGGTATTTTTTAAGTAAGGTCCATTTTGTTGTAGACACTAGTAGTTCGCACGGTGATGGTTCTCCATGAATGCTGGGAATCATCAGCTGGAGGTGTGGTGGGGCACAAGGTGTCAAGATTGCCTCGCTACCTCCCCCCCCCCCCCCGATCCACTATGGAGGCTGGCGAATCAGAACATTGGACCTCATCAATGTGATGAAGTCCTGTCTGCATGTTCAAAATAAAGTACACTAGGCATTCAGCTGCTACAAGGGGTATTTTTTAAGTAAGGTCCGTTTTGTTGTAGACACTAGTAGTTCGCACGGTGATGGTTCTCCATGAATGCTGGGAATCATCAGCTGGAGGTGTGGTGGGGCACAGGGTGCCAAGATTGCCTCGCTACCTCCCTCCCCCCCCCCCCCGATCCACTATGGAGGCTGGCGAATCAGAACATTGGACCTCATCAATGTGATGAAGTCCTGTCTGCATGTTCAAAATAAAGTACACTAGGCATTCAGCTGCTATGAGGGGTATTTTTTAAGTAAGGTCTGTTTTTTGTAGACACTAGTAGTTCGCACGCATACCGCAACGAGTGCTTGCGTCGTGTACCGGCATGCCTCGAGAACAACTGTGCTCAGTTTCCGCTCTGTAGCTAACCTGTACGGTTCTGTTCTGTGCTTTAAAAATGTTTAAGACTATCAACTCACCCTCCGCATGTGAGGTTCGCTCACTTCAACTGAAGCCACCAAATCATCTGTAATCAAAGAAGGGCGACCGGAGCGGTCCTCATCATGGATGTTGTCACAGCCATTTTTGAATTGTCGTACCCACTTACGCACTTTGCTTTCACTCATAACAGTATCACCGTACACTTCATAAATCTGTTGATGAATTTCTGCAGCAGGCAGGTTCCTTGCTGACAAAAACCGTATCACTGAGCGAACCTCACATGCGGCAGGTGAGTTGATAGTCTTCAACATTTTTAAAGCACAGAACAGAACCGTACAGGTTAGCTACAGAGCGGAAACTGAGCACAGTTGTTCCCGAGGCACGCGCTTATTGCAGTATGCGTGCGAACTACTAGTGTCTACAACAAAATGGACCTTACTTTAAAAATACCCCTCGTATAAGGAGGTGACATGATGCATGGTTGTATTTGCAGCACAACCACTGCTCCAGCCATTAGTTCACATGTATGGAACATGGAATTTACACTGAAGTGATTCCATAGTTTTGGAAGTATATACAACTGGATCCAGCTGGACCTGGCCCAATCCACCGTCCACACTGCTAATAGGTCAACTACTCAATTGCCACTAGCAAGCAGTTCTCTTCCAGAAATGCTCTCTTCCAGAAAATAGGAATTCGGGGAGTTGTTGTTCAAATGAGTAACACTTCCAAGTTCTGCCACTAGCCTCCATGAGTGCACTCAAAAGTTCAAATCAGTATGTTTCAGAACAGCCAACTATGCATGTTGCAGACATTTTTTAAAAGCCTATGAATTCATGGGCCATTATTTTCTGTAGTGTTTTCTCCTCCTCTTAAAGATTGTGGGCCAAAACCCAGACAAAGAAATTACACGCACAAATGTTGGGAAAATGGGGTGTTTGAAATCAATTCTAATGTTAAACGCAAAGGACATCCTTGGCTCATTAAGTAAAAATATTTCATTTAATGAGCAGGAAAGCACTGGAGCACACTGAACCTTGACACAAAGCAAATTATTTAAGTGATAAATTATATTTTATGGGGAATGTAAAAGTTAATAATACTCTGGAGTAAGGTAATAAATGCAGAGGTGTAACTAACATCACTGACTGCTTTACTTACAAACACGCCATATGTACTCAGTTACTTGCAAAGGTAATAAAAAGAAGACAAGCCACACATTCCTGGAAATTAAAGACTTACATCTTCTGAAAAACAACGTCCATCGTCATCTGTGTTTCCAGCTATTGTTTTATTGTCTGTGCCTTGTCTATATTTTTCACTTTTCATCAAAGATTTGTTTTTGCAGTAATTATACATGTCTACTCAGGAGTTAAGTTCAATAAAGTCCAGTAAAGCTTAGTCCAAGTTAAATAGGTGCTTGATTCAACCTAAAAATCCTGTCTGTGTCTACTCAGAACTGGAGCCCTATGAGTTCAACTTGGTAATTCAGTTTCAGTCTGCCACCTTTTTATTTTAGAAAGAAAACTAAAAGCCTCCCTAACAATCTGACTGGGGACAGATCTAGATAGCCCCTTTATTACAGAAAATTCTGCAATAAAAGGGGGGCTGTCCAGACAACGTCCAGACAATGTCCAGACAATGTCCGGAAAACCCTGGTTTTTGGAGAATTAATTTGATGGTGGGAAGGCCCGTAGGCAGAATTTCATTTCGGGGGGGGGGGGGGGGGGGAATGAATTTTTTTCAGGGGGGGTTTCGGGGGGGGGGGGCTGAGTCTGAGTGAAAGAGGGTCTAGCCTAGCAAACCTTTAGTATTATTACCCCAATACCCCCATGCATATGGGATATATTGAGTATGGTGATCAGATCATGATATGAATAAACATAACAGTTTAAATAATGCACCAGTAAGGCCTTTTCGCGAACCACCATGATAATTTCGGGGGGGGGGGGAGCTGAAGCCCCTCAAGCCCCCCCGCCCCTGGCTACATGCCTGATGATGGGTTTATTCTTGGAAGGCGCAGGATAAACCCACTACTTCTGGTGTCTGGACTGCAGAATAATGCAGTACAGACAGTATTCCCACAGTTTTCTGGGCTAAATTAGCCCAGAAAACTGTGGCAATATTGACCCCCTCCCCAGAAGCCCCCCTAAACACAATAAAAAGGGAAAGAACTCACCCAGTCTACATGGGATGGCTGCCGAACTTCTCCTGGCATGTGCACATGATGCGTCAGGAGAAAGGGGGGGGGGAATCACTCCTGCTCCCCCTTTCTCCTGGCACATCATTTGTATGCAAAAGAGAACTCCGGTAGACGTCCCATGGCTGTGTTTAGGGGGGCTTCTGGAGAGGAGGTTAAGTGTCCCGATGTTTATGTATTTATTTATTTATTTAGAAGTTTTATATACCAGTCTTCTCACCGCCAAGGAGGGACTCAGGCTGGTTCACAACATGTGTTCATATACAATAATATACAAAAACAACGCAGTGCATCATCATTACACATTAAAATATAAGTACAATAAAAACATCATCATCACATTACACAAGCCATGTCGCCAGTACAGTCACAGTCACAGTTCATCATCCTCCTTCCATGTGGATGAAGGTTATAGACTCAGTCCTCAAATGCCACATTCCAAAGCCAGGTCTTTATTAGTTTTCTGAAGGTCAGGAGGGAGGGAGCAGATCTAATCTCTAGTGGGAGGGAGTTCCAAAGCCGAGGAGCCACCACCGAGAAGGCCCTGTCCCTTGTTCCCACCAGACACGATTGCGAAGGTGGTGGGATCGAGAGCAGGGCCCCTCCGGAAGATCTTAATAACCTTGATGGTTCATAGGGGAGAATCCGTTCAGACAGGTAAACTGGTCCGGAGTCGTTTAGGGCTTTATAGGTCAAAACCAGCACTTTGAATTGTGCTCGGAAGCTAATCGGCAGCCAGTGGAGCTGGCGTAACAGAGGGGTCGTATGATCTCTGTACCCCGCTCCTGTTAGCAATCTGGCTGCCGTTCATTGGACTAATTGAAGTTTCCGGGCAGTCTTCAGGGGCAACCCCACGTAGAGAGCGTTGCAGTAGTCTAGACGGGATGTAACCAGAGCGTGGACCACTATGGCCAAGTCAGACTTCCCAAGGTATGGGCGCAGCTGGCGCACAAGCTTTAATCTGGACTCCTTCCCCAGAAAGTGCATGCTTTCTGGGATGAGTGTAGATGGGGCCCCAGGAACATCTGTGTTTTTTAAACATGGATGCTCCAGGGATAGCGCCCTGTCCGGGAAGGTCCTGATTCTTAAGGAGGACTGCTCAGCCAGGTTGTGAAGAAGTATTCAGTGATTTCTTACAAGTGAGTTGAAAACCCATTTCCTCTTTCACACTTATATTTGAATAATAATCCCTATCATCTTTAGGTTCTTGTGGGTTTTTTCGGGCTATAGAGCCATGTTCTAGAGGCATTTCTCCTGACGTTTCGCCTGCATCTATGGCAAGCATCCTCAGAGGTGTGAGGTCTGTTGGAATTAGGACAATGGGTTTATATATCTGTGGAATGGCTGGGGTGGGGCAAGGAGCTCTTCCCCTGCTACAGTTAGGTGTGAATGTTTAGTTGATCACCTTCATTAGCATTTGAAGGCCTGCCTGAGCCTGGGAAAATCTGTTGCTGGGAGGTGTTAATCTGTGCCTGGTTTTTTCCTCTCTGTTGTTTAGCTGTTATAATTTTAGAGTTTTTTAATACTGGTAGCCAGATTTTGTTCATTTTCATGGTCTCCTCCTTTCTGTTGAAATTGTCCACATGCTTGTGGATTTCAATGGCTTCTCTGTGTAGTCTGACATGGTGGTTGTTGGTGTGGTCCAGCATTTCTGTGTTCTCAAATAATATGCTGTGTCCAGGCTGGTTCATCAGGTGCTCTGCTATGGCTGACTTCTCTGGTTGAAGTAGTCTGCCCTATGAACCATCAAGGTTATCATCTTTATTTTTATCCCGTCTCCTCTCCAAACAGAACTCAGGGTGGCTTACAGAAAATAAAAACCCAGACCACAAACCAAAGCAAAACTAAAAGATAATACATAAACAGCAACCTCAAAACCTAACAGGAAATAAAACACAATACAAAATCCAAGGCAAAAATAAAAACATAAAGGGCAATCTCAAAACCTAACAGACTAACATAGCAATAACACAGTAGAAAATTAAATGGGTTTTAAAAAATTGCTGGATTTTAAAACATATTCTCCACCAGAGGCAAAACCAGTTCAAGTTGGTTAGTATTGGTACAGCTATAAAACCACCATCATAATAGATCATAAATTAACCATCACAATAAGTTATAAATCAACAATTTGTGTGGTTATGGTAACAGAAATGCTATTGTGTTGTGTGAAGTGATGGGGCAACTGTGTCTATGAAGTTTAACACACAAGGCAGACAAACTGCAATTACAGCAGAACAACATCATCTGTGGCTGGGACATCTCTCACATGACGTATCTCCTTTCCAGTTGCTTGACAATAGAAGAAATCCTATTTCCCTCCCACCTCTCAGGGGTGCTTTGATTGTTCTTTTCCTGCATAACAGAAGGGGGTTGGACTGGATCGCCCTTGAGGTTTATTTCTTTATTTCTTTAAAGTATTTATATTCTGCCCTTCTCACCCATAAAAGGGACTCAAGGTGGATCACAGAACACATCTATGGCAAATATTCAATGCCAATTATACAATGACAAAACAGAGAACAAATAGAGGTATTTGTATAGGTCTTTCAGCATCTTTGGAGGCTGTGCTCAGTTCCAACAACAGGGGGTGCTGTTGCTCCATCTCATTTCCAAATAGCTCTCTTTGTTCGTAAACATTCCTCCTTTTTCAGATCAAAAAGCCATGCCTAAAATATCTCCCTGCTTAAAGCGGTTTCTATTCATCTATTCACAGTGCTGTCTTTGATCTGCTAGGTGGGTGGGAAGCTGGGCTGAAGGTCAGGAGCTCACCCTAACCCAGCTTCAAACTATTAATCTTTCGGTTGGCAAGATTTACTGCACTGCAGCTGGTGATCAACCTGCTGTGCTAAAGCCGGTTGCTCCTATTGTTATTATTATTATTATTATTATTATTATTATTATTTAAAACACAACAAGATGAGTCCACAGCAGATACTCTGCTGGCTGTTGTATTGGATCACACATCGGACACTTCCCTAGTGTCTAGGACTGTGTGATGTATTGGTGAATAATGAGTGCAGATCACAGAAAGGTGGCCCTCTGCAGCTTACTGGGATCTGCACGCATTATTTGCCTATTATTATTATTATTATTATTATTATTATTATTATTATTATGGCAGAATGGCTATCTGTTGAAAGTGCTTTGATTGTCCATTTGCTGAATGTCAGAAGGAGGTTGGACTGAATGACTGAAATTCAGTCTTCCACTGAAATACTGTTAAGTTTATGTTGGTCAAAAAAGTTTGCTCATGCCTGTTGTATGCTCATTATATGCAATATAATATATAATATAGTATACAAATTTATTTATTTATTTATTTACTTCACTTGTATACCGCACTTCTCAGCCCTAGGGCGACTCAGTGCGGTTAACAACAAACAATACAATGTACACAATAGAAATCACTAGACATTTAAAAACAGTAACATAGTAGTTAATTAAACAGCAAACATAAATACATCAACAATAGAACCATCACGTCTCATCAATGAAATCAGAGTCCAGTACATTATCTAGTATTCCGTTCCAATAATCTATTGCACTCAATTACGCTGATTGGTTGAATGCCTGTTCGAAGAGCCAGGTCTTCACACTCTTCCGGAATGCCAGTAAGGAGGGGGCTGATCTGATATCTGTGGGAAGGGCGTTCTACAGCCGAGGGGCCACCACCGAGAAGGCCCTGTCTCTCGTCCCCGCCAGGTGTGCTTGTGAATCCGGCAGGACCGAGAGTAGGGCCTCCCCAGACAATCTTAACATCCTAACTGGTTCATAGGAGGAGATGTGTTCGGACATTTCTTGAAGCTCTTCTGGCAGGTCAGCCAACAGCCTAGAGGCACACAAAAATATTTCCTTTAAACACTTAGCATCTGGACGGAAGACTGACCTACTCCCTCCCTCCAATCCACCCAAAACAAGCCTTAATATTAAAACAAACCTTACCAAGCCACCATTAAGATGGTCCTTCAGTCTTTCTGGCACGTAAAATGATGCACCAGGAGACTACAGTGGGGAGCAGGAGCAATTTTCCTCCTTGCTTCCCTCTTTCAATCCCTCCCCTGGCTCCTGGCACATCATTTCTATGTGCCAGGAGGACTTAATGTTTGCCTCGTAAGTTCTTTTTAATTTTAGGGCTTCGGGATGGCTGGATGCCATTCTGGTATTTACCGGTATGGCATCTAGACACACACACACACACACACACCAGTCCCGTAGCCAAGATTTCGTTTCGGGGGGGGGGGGGCTAAAAATTTTCAGGGGGTTTTTTGGGGGGGATGAGTTTCGGGGGGGGGGAGGCTGAGTCTGAGTGAAAGAGGGTTTACCCTAGCAAACCTTTTGTATCATTACCCCAATACCCCCATGCATATGGGATATATTGAGTATGGTGATCAGATCACGATATGAATAAACATAACAGTTTAAATAATGCACCAGTAAGGCCATTTTGTGAACCACCATGAGAATTTTGGGGGGGGGGGCGGGCTGAAGCCCCTCAAGCCCCCCCCCCCCCCCGGCTACATGCCTGACACACCCCTGGAAAGCCCAATTTTTTGGGAAGGGGATGAGCTTGGTGCTGATTTTGGCACTGTCTGGAAGCGCCCTCAGATAGCATCTTCATTGTTGTTCTTCCATGATGAAGCCAAGACTTTTTTTATTCTCACAAGCTTTTGAATTCTGAACGTTTTTTAAAAAGAGACTTTTAAAAATATGTTCCATTGTTTTATGGTGCTCTTTTAAACCTCTTTTCAAACTTTTTAATAGTGTGCTTCAACTGTTTTTTAGTGTTTAACAGTTTAACATTTTTACATGGTTTAATGATATTCTACTTGCTTAAGTTTGCAAGCCACCCTGAGCATTAATTTTGGGTAACAGTGAGATATAAAGATGAGCTGGATGAGCCAGAGGATGTAGTTTAAGCCACGTGCTCAGCTTTGTAAGGCATCATTGGGAGAAGGAGAAATCAGCACCTTTTGATGGAATAAGCTGTGGAGAAAGCACATAAACACACATAAAATAGTCTTTTATCATCTAGTACTTGTTGTTGCTTTTCTGTTCCACAAATCTCGCAATAAATGTTCTGCAGTAGTACAATGTTGACATAACACAGTATCAACATCCAAAGAAAGCAAGGCTTGCCATTGCTTGAATCCTGGGGGTGATAAACAGTTCTTCCTTGTCGGATCTGCCAGCAAAAAAATAGTCGGACCTTGAGGGCTAGAAACAAACATCTCAAAAATAAAACCTATTTTCAGAATTTTGTATACCTGTAGTTCATATTGCCAGAAACTGCCAGTTTCCTTCCTTCCTTCACTCCCAACTTCCCTAATTTTGTTGTTGTTCATTCGTTCAGTTGTTTCTGACTCTTCATGACCTCATGGACCAGCCCATGCCAGAGCTCTCTGTCGGCCATCACCACTCCCAGCTCCTTCATGGTCAAGCCAGTCACTTCAAAGATGCCATCCATCCATCTTGCCTCAGTTGTCCCCTCTTCCTTTTTCCTTCCATTTTCCCCAGCATAATTGTCTTCTCTAAGCTTTCCTGTCTTCTCATCATGTGACAGCACGAGTGGCTCAACCTATGTGTAGAACTGTTAGTTGCAAGATTTAAACTGTTGTATCATGCTTAATCTTGCCTTTTTACCCTGCTTATGTATAGTTGGATTGATTGGTTATTTATAGCTGTCAATCAGTGTTGTTTGCACCAGTTGAATTGTTTTTTCAGCTCAATTGTTTGGCTCCACCTCTTCCTGGAGGAGGGGAGTGCTTCCCTTTTTCATTCTGCCATCAGAGTTTCTATCGGATGGACGTGAGTAAGAGACTTGGCTCTAAAAGCCCCTGAGTAAATTACATCTCAGCACCAATTCTGAGGTTCTTACCCTTGAGACTTATGCTTCATGTTCAGACCAACCTGAACGATGTTGGAAGTCTCAAGTGCCTTCAAACCGGTTCTTTTGGCACCAGAGGAAGATCCTGAGTCTTCAAACATAGGCCATTTGAACTGGGGTTGTGGATTGCTCCGGTATTTACAGCCATTGAGGAAAGAGGAAACTTGGAAAAGCTTCTCAGCTTCAAACTCCTTGGACCCAGGACTAACTGAGACTGTAATGTATATTTTCCTTCACCCCTCTAAAGCTTCCAGCTCACTTCTTTAAATAAATAACTCTTTGTGAACAATAAAACTTATTTTGAGTTATCTGCAGTGTTTGGGTCTTTGAGAGTTCCAGTTTCCTAAAGGAGGGCAAGAAGCAATCCCCTGTGGAAAGATGTCACGTCCATGCCTCTTTCACTAAGAGCTATAGCCCCCAGGCGTGACGGCACATATCATGTGGCCAAAATACTGCATATTTGCCTCTAATATCCTTCCTTCCCTAATATGTAGATTAAATGATGGGATGGACAGGTTAGCTACTTTATATGCCATCAGCTTCCCACATGCAGATTTATTTTAGAGACCTCATAACACACTTCCTGCAGAAAATTCACACATAAGGGACAGACAAGAGAAAACACAGAAGTAGCCACATAATTTAAATTGATGGAAGCAGCAATATTAATGCCTCCAAAAGAGGTTGCATTGTCACTTTGAAGCTTTGCTGAGGGAAAGCTATAATTTACATGGACAATATCCTTTCACATTGCCTATTAATTACATCTACAGTGTTTCTGTTTACAAGCAATCTATTTGAAAACATATGCTGCAATAATTAAAATGTTATTATGCTGACAGTGCCTTTCTTGGAGGAACTTGTAACATCTGTATTGACCGTGATAAGCATTGATTATCTCGAATGATATAAATATTTCGGGAGCTAATAACAATCAGCTAGGAATTCAGTTCATGCTATAGGCAGCAGAAATAAATTACAGGAAGCCTACATCAAAGCCGCCTCCTGCATTAGTTTGTTTTTATACTTAATGGCTCCCCATAAAGCATGCAGAGAGAAAACTCTTTGGAGATTTAACACATAAGGAAGTGCCTGAAAGAAACTTCCCATCCTGTTGGCAACTGGCATGTCGGCACATCTGTAGAAGCTTACAGATGTGGCATGGTAAGGAAGTCAAAATGCTGAGCAAAAAGTAGAAACTCAAGGCAAAAGTATTCAATGTAAACCAATACTGCCTCAGCAAATTTTGTTGGCGTGGGTGAGAAAATAATGGCTCTTAGGAATCATTTGGAAGTACATAGCATCAATGAGTACAGTAAAAATTGGAATCATACTTCTCAACCTTACCTCACTCTCACTGATTCATTTCATAGGCTTCATGATTTTTGTGACTATCTTTCCCATTATCCCATGCCACCAATTTCTCAAGCTCTGCTTGTTTCAGCTGTTGTTAGCAACAACTACAAAATCAGAGAGAAGTCATATTTTTGAAAAGGGACTTTTATTGGAAAAAGCTAGTAACCAATTCCTGACTTTTCCAATACTTCCAAGTCAATTTCTGTAATGTTGTGTGAGTCACTTCCTGGAAGTTGTTTTCTTAATCTATGCTTTCCTGATAGTTCATCACAAAGTTCCTCTTCCTGTTCTCTGTCCTACCTAACCCTCTTGATTTTTTTCCATATCTTGATGATCAGCATACTTTTTCAGATCAGGCAAAAGTGCCAGCTAACAAACTTAACTAAGTAGCCAACTAGGACATAAGATTAATCCAACTGGTTGAGACCCAATATCCATCGCATCCAATATTATCTTTCTAATGAATATGAGCAATATGTCTGCAAACCACACAACTGCAGCAAAAAGACAATAGTCCTTCTCAATTTAATTTGTTTTGCTGTTTCTTACTGTCTAGTGCTTAGGAATCACGGGCAGTTTCAGTCTGTGGAATTGACTCTGGGTTTGTTTTGATTAGAACGGATGATGGAAGTCAGACTGAAGAAATGATGGCTAGAGGATGGAGCCAATCCAACCAATGTGACATGTCATATGGAAACCCAAATCATGCTTGTCAGGTTTTACAATGTATTGTAATGTAATATAGCTGAGTCATGCACTGCTAATGGGCTTCTATTGGGAATGCTGAGTCATGCATTAACTGTATATAGGGAATCATTTGGGGAATGTGTTCTGGCCTAGTACAGGTGATTGTGAATGATGCAATCCTGGGTTTGAGTTAAGTCAATGAGTTGGGAACCAATCAGAGATTTCTATGTGTAATTGTATAGAATTGTATATAAGGAAGTCATGTACAGTGCATATCTCTCCTTGTGCTGTGATGTTGTTCGTCGAAGGGTATATGTAATTAAAAGAACCTGTCTGCTAAGATAAGATATAACTGTATGCTGTGGCAAGTTTGTAATATCATCTAGACTGGGGGAAAGACAATGGTAAAACTGACAATGGCCGGGCATGTGCTCAAGTGTCTGTAAAAGGTTCCAGAGTGACTGTAGGCTGTGGGAGCAGTTGACTGAAAATACTGTGCAGGAAGAAGCTACTGGAAAGCGCTGAAGTTGTGCAACTGATCTGCTGCTGAATTGTGAAGTTAATTTCAACAATGCTTAAATCATGGTCCGATCTGCATGCTATTATACACTGATGTTGCAGAGGAATTATTACTCTTGACTTGTGATGTCACAAGCCAAGCACCCCCATTCATCTACATATTAGAAATTATTCAGCAATGCACTACTGGATCCCAAAAAATGATATTCTATAATTATTATTTATTTATTTATACCCCACTCCATCTCCCCCAGGGGGACTCAGGACGGCTTACATGAGGCCATGCCCATCAGTACAGTAAACACAATATAACACAAAAGCATAACAGAACTAGAAAAAAAAAACATAGAATGCAAAACCAATATAATAAGCAACAGAGCAATATAAAAACAAACATTAAACACACAAGCATACACTGGGCAGGGCCAAATTCAAGGATAAAATTTTAAAACACTAGGAGACTGGGCAATGTAAATTATTGGGAAGGGGGATCCAGGATGAGGATTTAATTCTAATCTATTTCTGCCTACTGTTCTAGAAACTAGATATGGTAGATAAAGAGAGTTCAAATCCATTGTCTTATATTTAAGTAGAAATATAAGACCACAAGAAGATCAAAACAGTCCATACTCCAGGACATAAAGTCCAATTAATCACTGAAGGGAAGGATATTAAAGGCAAAAATGAAGTACTTTGGCCACATAATGAGAAGACAGGATAGATTGGAGAAGATAATGATGCTGGGGGAAATGGAAGGAAAAAGGAAGAGGGGCCAACTAAGGGCAAGATGGGTGGATGTTGACTGGCTCAACCTTGAAAACGCTGGGGGTGGTGTGTGAAGTTCCAAGGTATTTTAATATTTAATGGTTTTAATTACTCAAGTGGTCTGTTTTTTAACTTTTAGATTTATATTACAATATGTTCACATTGATTTAATTTGCATTTTTTATATTTATTGTTAACCTCCTTGAGTCACTGTATCGAGAGAAAATCCCATGGTTCCATAGCACTGAGCTATGACAGATAAAGTGATATCAAACTGTTTTAATTCTACAATGTAGATGCACTCTAGGTTCCACTTGGTGGCTCAATGTGATGATGAGCTTCATGACTCTATCTACGCTCTGGTTACATTCTGAATAGATTACTTCAATGCACTCTACGTGGGGTTGCCTTTGAAGACTGTTCAGAAACTTCAACTAGTCCAACAGGTGGCAGCCAGATTACTCACCAGTGCCATACAGGGAGCACAGCTCCCCCCTGTTATGTCAGCTCCACTGGCTGCCGATCCACTTCAGAACAAAATTAAAAGTGCTGGTTTTGGCCTATAAAGCCCTATACGGTTCCGGTTCAATTTATTTATCCGAACGTATCTCCCTCTACTTTCTACTTTGTAGTTTAAGATTTGCTGCGGAGGCCCTGCTCTCAGTCCCACCGGCTTCGCAAATGCGTCTGATAGGGCCTTCTCAGTGGTGACCCCCCGCTTGTGGAATTCGCTCCCCAGTGAGATTAGATCGGCGTCCTCCCTCCTTTCCTTCAGGAAAAAGAATAAAATTGTGGTTTTCGAACCAGGCCTTCGGCTAGTGGATGCAGCAGCACTTTGAACATGGAACTGGACCTGATGACTGTTAAGATAATTTGAAAACTGATATGTGATTATGTGATTGTGTGATGGCATAATTATCGTATATTCTGGTGTATAAGACTACTTTTTAACCCAAGAAAATCTTCTCAAAAGTCAGGGTTTGTCTTATGCGCGGGGTCTTCTTATATGCTGGAGTAGTCTTATACACAAGAGTAGTCTTATACACGGGAGTTATCTTATAGAGCGGGTGCTGAAACTTCCAATCAGATTGGAGAATCTGTGGTTGCCGCATATTGTGGGGGAAGCTCAAAAATGGCAATGGCCGTGTCCCTGCCATATGCAGCGACTGTATGAAAGCATTAAGGGTGACGCTGTACAAGTATGGTAGAAGAAAATCCATTCATCAGGATTTGTGGACCTAATGCGGTCCCGATGGTGAGGTGAAGGGGTGCCTCACCGGGAAGGTGTAAGTGAAGGGCGGAGCAAGTTGCAGGCTTCCTGGGCACCCAGGGTATGGAAAAAAGAGATAGAGTGGCTCTGGACCCAGAAAAACACACCTCTTTTACCTGTCTGGCCCGCCTTGTATCCTATTACCGTACCTCCTCCTCTGCCTCTCAGATCTCACTCCTGAAGACTGCAGTGAAGTGGTGCAGGTGCGGATGTGCGAGATCTGAGAGGCGGAGAAGGAGGTACAGTAATCGGAAAATTACCATATTGAAATCAAATCTGATGCTTTTTAAATTTTTATTTGGTGTGCGTTGGAAGAGGGGTAGTCTTATAAGGTGAATATATCCCAAACTCTATATTTTAACTGGAAAAGTTGGGGGTTATACGCCCAGTCGTCTTATATGCCGGAATATCCGGTAATTGTTACTGCTTTTAACTTTTATGTATTTATGGTTTTATACTGGTGTTATTGATATTGTAGCATTGAATTGCTGCCTATGTTAGCCGCTCTGAGTCATCCCCCCCCCCCCCGGACGGTGAGAAGGGCAAGGTAAAAATGCTGTAATTATTATTAGTAGTAGTAGTATTATTGTTATTAACTTTATTTGTACCCCGCTAACATCTCCCGAAGGACTTGGTGCGGCTTACAAAGGCCAAGGCCCTCAATAAAACAACAGCATAACAAATACAACAATAAAACTCATAAAGCAAACCAATAAACATTAAAGCAATAACAGTAAAACATCAAAAAGAAATACATAAATAAATAAATATTTACCAAGGATCTAACCATTGCATAGATTACTCACCGGAGCGTCATACAGGGAGCACACCACCCCCCTGTTGTGTCAGCTCCACTGGCTGCCAGTTCAGTTCCTACAAAACCCTTTACGATTCCGATCCAGCATATCTGTCTGAACGTATCTCCCTCTATGTCCCACCTCAGAGTTTGAGATAATCTGGGGAGGCCCTGCTCTCGACCCCACCGCTATCAAAAGTGAGGTTGCTGGGGACGAGGAGCAGGGTCTTCTCAGTGGTGGCCCCTCACCTGTGGAACTCACTCCTAGGGGAAATCAGGTCATCAACATCCCTCCTCTCCTTCAGGAGGAAATTAAAAACGTGGTTGTGGGACCAGGCCTTCGGGCAATCTGACAACTAGATAAGGACAGTCAGACGAGATGACTAGGACTGACAGGACTGACAAAGCGGAATTGGAATTTGGACTATGAGATGGCGAACACTGAGCGTTAATTAGATGAAACCGGTTTTTAGTGGTTATACTGATTTTATTGTTGTAATGCAGAAACTGATTGTTAATTGTTTAATTGCTGCTATATTGTTTTTATTCTATTGTTATTTATTATTATTTATTTTATTTATTTTATTTACTTTGCTTATATACCGCTGTATCTCAAGCCCGAAGGCGACTCACAGCGGTTCACAAACAGTAAAAACAGTAGAAACAGCAGTGGTTCCATACAACATATAACAATTGACTTAACACATTATCCATAAATTACCAATAAGCAATTACAATGCACAATTATTACAAAAAACAACCGTACCCAATTTTCTCATCATCCAAGCGTAGTCCAGGTTCGTCGTCCATTGTTCCATTCCTATGTTCCATTACCAGATTGCACTAAATTACTCAAACGCCTGCACAAACATCCAGGTCTTCACCTTTTTGCGGAATACCATTAGAGATGGTGCTAGTCTAATGTCCGTAGGAAGGGCGTTCCATAGCCGAGGAGCCACCACCGAGAAGGCCCTATCTCTCGTCCCCGCCAGCCGAGCTTGAGAAGCAGGCGGGATCGAGAGCAGGGTCTCCCCGGAAGATCTCAAAGTCCTGGTGGGTTCATAGGCAGAGATGCGGTCAGATAGGTAGCTTGGGCCGGAACCGTTTAGGGCTTTAAAGGCCAACGCCAGCACTTTGAATTCAGCCCGGTAGCAGATCGGTAGCCAGTGGAGTTGGCGCAACAGGGGGGTTGTATGCTCCCTGCGCTCCGCTCCTGTTAAAATCATGGCTGCTGAGCATTGGACTAGTTGGAGCTTCCGAGCTGTCTTCAAAGGCAACCCCACGTAGAGAGCGTTGCAGTAGTCTAAACGGGATGTAACCAGAGCGTGGACTACCGTGGCCAAGTCAGACTTCCCAAGGTATGGGTGCAGCTGGCGCACAAGCTTTAGCTGTGTGTTATGTTGATGCCGGCATCGAATTGTGCCTTTGTAAGCCGCCCTGAGTCCTCTCTGGGGTGAGAAGGGCAGGGTAGAAGTACCCGAAATAAATAATAAATAAATAGCGTTGTCTCCTGCATACTTAATCAAGTACACAATAAAGCTTCCCTTGTATGTTCTGCATGAGAAGGGATGTTTGTATTTCAAAGCTGAAACAATCACCATTACTCTATAATTCACAGCCAGGCATTAAATCAAACAAATATTTAATCCATATTTGATGAAAGCATGCCTTATGGAACAGAGCTACATATGCGCTGCATTCATTCCTTAATCGTGTATTTTTATCATTACTTGGCTCTTTTTCCTATTCTTCGCTGATGTCAGTTTTTTCTCTCTGAATAAGGCATTACCTTGTCTCCTTATAACCTCTGTACAGTTTTTCAGTGGTTGTTGTTAACAGTTTGTGCTATTCAGAAATGTACTACAGATTAATTGTCTCCCACTATTGTTGTGGCCTTGTTTCTTTCATACTAGGGCCCTCTGATTTTTATTTTATTTTTCATTTCAACAGTCAGTGGGGTAAAAAAGACATTGCAGCCACAATAGCATAAGTTAATGCTTTGTAGACACAACAATGGCTGCTTATTGTGCCCTGTATAAACGGTTTAATTGCCTTTAGATTACTTATTTTATTCAAACATTCATTTACAGCTGCAAGACTGGAAGGTAATTTCTTTTTTAATGCTTACTGTAGCATAGGGTGGTGTTGTTACTTTTAAAAATTATTTTATTGATTTTTTTGGGTAGGAAATGAAATTTAAGAAACTCTTATTATTTATGACTTAATACATGTTAAACAACCATTTAAGTCAAGCAATAAACCAAATGCAAGTGTTGCATAACATTTTGGTTTTCACGTTAACGAGATTGGAAAACAGCAACCACATGAACCCAAAATATATCATCAGAAATGAAATCCTGTAAGATGTCTTGTGGTTTAAAGCATTGGAAGTTGACTGTGGTTTTCACGGATAATAGTTTTATCCCACTGATACTCATACCATCACGTTCAGTCAGAATATGTCAGATGCATAGGATAACATTGTGAGCTGTGTCTAGCCAAACTGATAGCTATGGCTCAGTTTAATCTTGGAATATGCTGATAGCGATTCCATTGGAATCCAGAGCTAATCCTCTCTAGAAATTCAGAGCTAATCTTTTCTAGAACAGAGCTAGTGTGGTGGAGTAGTTGAACTACTGAACTGGAATTGGGAATTCCAATTTCCAGTCCCCACAGAGCAATAAACCCCACTGGAAAACTTGGAGACACGCTCTCATCCTCACATGCTTCACAGGTTTGTTGTAAAGATAAAGCAGTAGAAGATAGAGAGCCAAATATGCTCCTTCCAACTTGCAGGAAGAAGAGCAGGATATAAATACGATTAATACATCTTGTTGCTATGTGCCTCTAAATTGTTTTTAATTTAGGGTGACCCTGAGGCAAACTTATCATGGGGTTTTCTGGGACTGAGAGGGGTCCCATCGACACTGCTATTACAATGCAGATTGAACTGGACTATATGGCAGTGTAGACTCATATGATCCAGTTCAATGCAGTTCAGTCTGCATTATATGAGTCAACACTGAACCTATAATGCAGTTTAAACTGCATTATATAGCAGTGTAGATATGACCAGTGTGTAACTATGCCAGTGTAGATGGGGCCAATGTGTGATTCACCATTTGCTCAGTAGGGAATTGAATCCTAATCTCCAGAATTGTACTCCAACCAGCAACCCTGGTAGGATTAACATGGAAGTGATGTCCTAGAGCAGTGGTTCTCAACCTGTGGAACCCCAGATGTTTTGGCCTTCAACTCCCAGAAATCCTAACAGCTGGTAAACTGGCTGGGATTTCTGGGAGTTGTGGGCCAAAATACCTGGGGATCCACAGATTGAAAACCACTGGCCTAGAGAGAGGCAAAGAGTATTTTTCCCCTTTTACAATAATCTTTATCAAGGTTGTGTGTATGTGTGTGTTCATTAACCTCGTCACACAGATCTCTGTAACTGTAATTTCCATCTCCAAGAAAGAAAACAATGTTTCTAGTTTTACAGCGGTGTGGTCTTCTGTGTTTGAAAGTATTATTTATTTATTTATTTATTATTTACAGCATTTATATACTGCTTTTCTCACCCCTAGGGGGACTCAAAGCAGTTTACACATAGATAATGGCAAAATTTCAATGCCTTACAACTACAATATTAAAACCATACTTTAAACATAAATCATATTAAAAAACAGTACAAACAGTATGTTCTGTTTGAAGGATTATCCAAGTCAAGTCCCCTTTTAAAAAGAGAGCCACAAGAAGATAAACAAAGGAGTTTGAGATGGTTTGTATTGGAACAGAAAACCAGGCAGACAGTCAGGCTGGATCTACACTGCCATGTAATCAGGTTTCATAATGTAGTTTAACTGAATTGAACTTTACTATATAGCAGTGTAGACTTAATCCAGTTCAATCCAATTAAATCTGCATTATATAAGGCCCCTTCTACACTGCCATATAAAATCCAAATTATCTGCATTGAACTGGATTATATGGCAGTGTAGACACATATAATCCAGTTCAAAGCAGATAATGTGGATTATCTGATTTGATAATCTGGATTATATGGCAGTGTAAAGGGGGGCTAAGTCTACACTGACCATATAATGCAGTTCAAACTGCATTTTATGCTAGTGTAAATGGGCCCTCTATTAACTCAGCGGGGGGGGGGGGGGGGGAGAATGGAACAGATCGCTCCTAGTTGGATCAGGCATAGGCAAACTGTGGTATCCTATCATATGAGTTTTTCTTCATTTTGCCATCTTGATCACACACTCCCCTACGAGCCCACATGGTCCTTAAGATCTTCTGGGGATGCCCTTCTCTCGCTCCCGCCCCAGTCTCAGGCTTGGTTGGTGAAGACGAGGGAGTGGGCATTCTCGGTGGTGGCCCCCCATCTCTGGAACTCCCTCCCCAGGGAGATCAAGCAGGCTCCCTCCCTAGCCACATTCCGCAAGGAACTAAAGATGTGGATGTTTCATTGTGCCTTCGACTGATGATTCCTATGACAAACGATTGTACCGTGATCTGTTTTCACCATTTAATCTGAATTCCTATATTACATCATTATTCATATATGTAAGTTAAACTGAGATTATCCTGATCCTGTTTAATTGCTCTGTTCTCATATCTCCTGTGCCGTTTATGTTCCTATCCACCTTATTGAACTATTTATCCTCTAATTAATGTGAATACTTGCCTCCCCCCCCCCTCCAAAATTGGTTTGCTGTTGCTTGATGCCTGTTTATTACTGTTATGTTGTTTGTGCTATTTTAATCTGTAATTTGCTGTTGCCTTTGCTTTCAATCTGTATGTTGCCTGGGCTTGGCCCCATGTAAGCTGCCCCAAGTCCCCTTGGGGAGATGGAGGCGGGGTAGAAAAATAAAGTTCTTCTTCTTCCTCTTCTTCTTCTTCTTCTTCTTCTTCTTCTTCTTCTTCTTCTTCTTCTGATGTTGCTGAGTCACGTATCCCAATCTTCATCTGTGAAATATTGAAGTAGTTGTTTCCCCATCTGTGGTCACTTTAAATTACAGGTCAGAATCCAGTACTATAGATCTCACCCAGGCATGTAGCCAGGGGGGGAGGCTCGGGGGGCTTCAGCCCCCCCCCCCCCCGAAATTTTCATGGTGGTTCGCGAAAAGGCCTTATTGGGGCATTATTTAAACTGTTATGTTTATTCATATCATGATCTGATCACCATACTCAATATATCCCATATGCATGGGGGTATTGGGGTAATGATATAAAAGGTTTGCTAGGCTAGACCCTCTTTCATTCAGACTCAGCCCCCCCCCCCGAAACTCAGCCCCCCCCGAAACCCCCCCTGAAAAAAAATTCAGCCCCCCCCCCCCAAAACGAAATCCTGGCTACGGGCCTGATCTCACCAGTTCCATTTCAATTAGTGAATCCCCTTCCTTCCTGCAGTTTTCCCTAATACATCCTCAAAATGGGCTCCGTTGAGTCATAAATTAGAGAAGCCCCCTTCTTCCTGACCTTCAGGAAGAAAGTTAAAACCTGGTTATGGGACCAAACTTTTGGCTAACAAGCTAGTGCAATATGAATATACGGAATTGTGAAATGACTAATGGAATGACCTTGGATTTGACTCTGGACAACATGATTTTAAGAATTGTTTTTAATGCTGCTGTTCTTTTATGAGTTTTAATGCATATGTTTATTTTTATTGTATTTATATATTTATGTATATGTACAGCATCAAATTACTACCTTTTGTGAGCTGCTCTGAGTCCCCCCTGCTGGCGTGTGAAGGGCGGAATATAAATGTAGCAAATAAATAAATAAGCACTTAGCACCATATTTTGTTTGAAATAGATTTTTATTAAACAGTTTGAAACATAAATACATGGAAAGAGGGGGAATATTCATAGAGAAGATAGAACAGTAGGAAATACAGTCAATAAAAAAAGAAACAGAAAAAATGCAAAAATACAAAAATACAAAAATACTAAAATAAAAAATAAAATAAAATGACTTCCATTCCAATCTCAGGATCTTCTTGTTGGTTTTTTTATTGTTACTTACCTCTTCTTTGTTTCTTTCTCTTTTCTATTCTTTTCATAATCATAAAAAAGAACCCAGTCTGTCTTTTTTATAGATTTCCCAGTATTTTTCTTTAACAAAAAAGTTAACTCATCCATGTCTCTTATCTCTTTAACCTTATCCAGCCACTCATCCACCATGGGGATTTGTTCTTTTTTCCAAGATTTAGCAAATATAATTCTAGCCGCTGTTGTAATGAATGTCAATAGTTTATCTTCATTTTCATCCAATTGTAATTCCAAGTCAGTGAAGCCCAACAGATAGTATTCTGGTTTTTTCTTGAACTTTTTGTTTAATTTTTTTTGTGTTTCCTCATGTATTAAAGACCAATATTTGGTTGTTTCCTTACATGTCCACCACATATGATAGAATGTACCTACTTCTTCACAACATTTCCATCACTTATCCGATGTATTTTTATACATATGGCTTAATTTTTTTGGAGTGTGGAACATTTTAAACTAGTTCTACTTTAAATCCATAGCGTAAGTATATTTCAGCTTTTTGTTCCACATTTGTTCTCACTCCCACTTAGCACCATATTTTTGAATACCACAGAGGCCTGCAACATGAAATGAAAGTATGTACATAGGATACTGAAGATGGATTTCACTAAAATGATCAAGGGTCTGGAGAACAGGCCCTATGAGGAGCAGCTTAAAGAGCTGAGCATGTTTAGCCTGAAGAAGAGAAGGCTGAGAGGAGACATGATAGCCATGTATAAATACATGAGAAGAAGTCATAGGGAGGAGGGAGCAAGCTTGTTTTCTGCCGCCCTGGCGACTAGGACGTGGAACAATGGCTTCAAACTACAAGAAAGGAGATTCCACCTGAACATTAGACTGTGAGAACTGTTCAGCAGTGGAATTCTCTTCCCTGGAGTGTGGTAGAGGCTCCTTCTTTGGAAGCTTTTCAACAGAGGCTGGATGGCCATCTGTCGGGGATGCTTTGAATGCAATTTTCCTGCTTCTTGGCAGGGGGTTGGACTGGATGGCCCATGAGGTCTCTTCAAACTCTCTGATTCTATGATTCTATGATTTTGCTTTGAGCATTTTTTTCTAAATGTTCATCAATGTCATAAGCATATTCATGACCATCATAAAATATGCAAATTGTTGTCTCATTTACCCTCTCTTTTGGTCTATGTGTGTTCATGTCGGATGTAACACCTCTTTATCTGAAAATGTAGATATAGCTATAACAATAATAATAAAATTTATTTATTTATTTATTTACAGCTTTTATATTCCGCCCTTCTCACCCCGCAGGGGACTCATGGCAGATTACAGTGTACACATATATGGCAAACATTCAATGCCAATTTTTGACATACAAACATATACAGACATACACAGAGGCTATTTAACTTTTTTCTGGCCGCCAAGGGAGCTGTCGCTTTCATCGTCCATCTGCAAGGCTGATGAAGCACTTCCGTATTCCCCGCATGCTTCCCCTCTGGAATGCTTTGCTGGAGTCTTCTTTATGGCCTCATAAATCAGTTAATTTAGCCTCCCCACACTTTAAGGTGGTACCTAATTTTCCTACTTGACAGATGCAACTGTCTTTCGGGTTACAAAGGTCGACAACAGGTTACACACAATTGGTTGGAAACCCACTCCAACCTGGGCTGGCTTCGAACTCATGACCTTTTGGTCAGAGTGATCTTAATGCAGCTGACACTCAGCCAGCTGCGCCACAATCCCTTTCCCATCTCCATCAACTTTGTCCTAGCTGATATATCAACATTCCATAAATCCTGAAGGTCACAAGTTGTGGGAGGGGGAAATAACTGTACATGCTCAGACAACTTTGGAAATAAACACAAACAATAGAATTTGTGAAAATAAAATTATGCTCATCCCAATTATTATTACTGATTAATGCAAGGATAATATTGGAGGCAAACATGAGTGTTGTATAGTGGTTAATGCTGCACAATTGCAAACTTCGCTTAACTATGAGGCTTTATATACTCTTTGCCTAGTTCCAACCGACCTCACTACCTCTGAGGATGCTTGCCATAGATGCAGGCAAAACGTCAGGAGAGAATGCTTCTAGATCATGGCCATTTAGCCCAAAAAAACCTACAACAACCCAGTGATTCTGGCCATGAAAGCCTTCGACAATACAAAATCTACATTGAACTGGATTATATGGCAATGTGGACTCAGGTCATCCTGTTGAAAGCAGATATTGTGGATCATCTGGCTTGATATTCTGGGTTATATGACTGTGTGGAAGGGCCCTGAATTGTTACGAAGATAAAAAGAAGAGGTAAACTTTGGAGGTAAAGCTGGTATAAATATAATTTAAAGCAATTTATATGGAAGCAGAACCATTTGGTTTTAAAAGAGGGAAGTGTATCAGTGCTTGTATATGTGTTCGTATGAGAGAAAGACAGAGGGAGAAAGAGAGGGATAGAGAAAGAGGAATGCTGAACAAAAATGAAAAACAGAGGGGGAGATAAAATTAAAAATTAAACAAAACGTAGCTAGCCTTTCTAGCGACCTTGATTTGAAATCAACTATTTAGATACAGCATTCCAGCTATTCTGTCTCACTAAATGTGGGTAACAGGGTCAAAAGAAAAATTATGGCAGGATAATGATCGCTTTCTCTCTATTTTTTAACAAAATAATAAACATAATCACAACAATAATAGTGTCTGGACTACTGCATTGAGCAAGCACACCTTTGTCATCATTGTGGAAAGAAACATCATATGTACACAAGGATAAATTTTTCATGCTTCTATCAAACATTGATAATAAAGGTTTTAATATTTATTGTTACCCGTGGCCAAAGTCTCTGAGTTCCTGCTTCAGTCGGGTCGGCACATCGAAATAGGGATTGCCTTTGGGTATGGCTGATTGGAATGGCACTCGTGTTAGGGATTCCCCCCTGGAATATCACACTGGTCCTCAGCTCTGCTTAATCTTCTTAATATTCACTCGTACATATTCATCTGTAATCAGCCTTTATCTTGAATTCTAATGCATGCTTGGTTTATGTTTTTTTCCTCTTTGTTTAACAATGCCCTGAACTGTTCTGGAGCAACTCCTATTTATTTTTCGACCAAGTATCTTATATGTAAATGACCCCCAGTGCCTCTGAATTCATTCTATTGGAAGGTGCTGGGGTATTTACAAAGCTAGGACCAAAGGGACACTTCAACACCAGGTTCATAAAGATGTTTAAACTTCTTACTGGGATATTAACTAAGCTTTTCTTAAACAGATGTTTTGACCACTATGGGGAGTATGAAAAGATTTGGTATGCTCTCCCACAGTGACCAAGCAACTGCTTAAAGTAAACCTAAAGAAATGGCGTCAGAAAAAGGATGGCCCTGGAGATTTGATATAGGCTGTAATGTTGACCTCTAGGTCATTCTTTTGAATATGACCCAGGAAATGGAGAGATCAAAAGTTACTACCATCTGACAGCTGGTGCACTAGTTAGATTTTCTTGTCAAGCCATTGAAATACACACATACACATATCAATGCATACATAATTTATTTTCCAAAGGGAATTCCTGTCTTGCACCAATTTTAAAACTTCAAGTCTTTCAAGCATGTTGTTGGTGGTTTTCTTCTTGTTTTGTTGTTGATTTATTTATTTATTTACTTTACTTTACTTTACTTGTATACTGCAGTTTCTCAGCCCAGCCGGTGACTCAACGCAATTTACAACAAGGGTAAAAAGTTAATCAACGATATACAATTTAAAACCATAAAAACATAGTATACAAATATTAACACCACAATAACAACACAATACATCTCATAACTAGAGTCGTGATCCAATTCGTCATCCATATTTCCGTTCCTGTAATCATCACATTCATTCCATTGTTAACCGAATGCCTGTTCAAACATCCAAGTTTTAATCTTCTTCGAAACACCATTAGCGAGGGGGCTGATCTAACCTCCATGGGAAGGGCGTTCCACAGCCGAGGGGCCACCACAGAAAAGGCCCTGTCTCTCCTCCCCGCCAGCTGCACCTGTGAAGCAGGCGGGATAGAGAGCAGGGCTTCCCCAGAAGATCTTAGGGTCCTGGCGGGCTGATAGGCAGAGATAGCTTCGGATAGAGGAGTTGTATGCTCCCTGCACTCTGCTCCTGTTAGTATCATGGCTGCTGAGCGTTGGACTAGTTGGAGCTTCCGAGCCGTCTTCAAAGGCAGCCCCATGTAGAGAGCGTTGCAGTAGTCTAAACGGGATGTAACCAGAGCATGGACTACTGTGGCCAAGTCAGACTTCCCAAGGTACGGGCGCAGTTGGCGCACCAGTTTTAACTGTGTGAATGCTCCCCTGGTCACCGCTTCATTTATTATTATTGTTATTATTATTATTAACTTTATTTATACCCCGCTAACATCTCCCGAAGGACTCGGTGCAGCTTACAAGAGGCCAAGGCCCAACACATCAATAAAACAACAGCATAACAAATACAACAATAAATAAACTCATAAAGCAAAGCAATAAACATTAAAACAATAACAATAAACATTGGACAGTAACACCACGACACATTTAAAACTGAGTCTGGGCCAAATGTAATGAATAAAATTTAAAAATGCTGGACATGACAGGTGAAATGGATAGGTTTTTGGAGATAGGTGTGGTGTGCAGACAATCTTAAGTCTCTAGTAAAGTGCATTTGGGACATGATGCTAGGAGTTTCCTATTCTGGGAAGGCACACTGGAACAGCCACGTTTTCAAGCTCTTCCTAAAGACTACCAACGTTGGGCCTTGTCTGATGTCCTTAGGGAGAGAGTTCCAGAGTCGGGGGGCCACCACGGAGAAGGCCCTGCCCCCTCGTCCCCACCAAACGCACTTGCGGCGCAGGTGGGATCGTGAGCAAGGCCTCTTCAGATGATCGGAGAGATTGTGTGGGTTTGTATACGGAGATGCGATCACGCAGGTAGGCGGGTCCCAAACCATTTAGGGCTTTGTAGGTAAGCACCTTTCTCCTAGTCAAGGCAGATTGCAATATATTCTAAAACAACACAGATTAAAATATAAACAAACATAAAGAAAACATAATTATAAAATTTATTTGAAATTCATTTAACCAGTATTAATATTAAGAAGATTAAAGTTCATTAATATTAACATACAAGCCATAAAATAGCACAACACTTCAGCTCCATCCCATTCAATTCCTAAAAGCATGATGGCTCCAGCAATTTTTAACTTCCTAAAGAAAGGAGAGCAAGGAGGAAGCAGGTCTGATCTCTGTAGGGAGGGAATTTCAGAGTCTGGGAGCAGCACCAAGAAAGCCCTCTTCTTTGTTCCTACTAAACAAGCTTGAGAATCTGATGGGACAGAACCACTCCAGAAGACATAGGCCCCATCTACACTTTCATATAATCCAGTTTCTGAATGCAGTTTAACTTCATTGAACTGTGTTATATAGCAGTAAATTGTTGTTCATTTGTTCAGTTGCTTCCGACTCTTTATGACCTCATGAATCAGCCCACGCCAGAACTCCTTGTTGGCCGTCACCACCCCCAGGTCCTTCAAGGTCAAGCCAGTCACCAAAAAGTATTTTTACTATGTTTATTGCCACACCATAGGCCTCCAGATAGGCATTATCCATTTGAGTCAAACTCACTCAAACTTTTCTGCCAGTGTTCCTCAGTTACATCTCACTCATTCCATTGTTGCCGGGTACTAAAAAACAGGGAACTGGTTTAGCTCCGGTCTATAAGAAGAGATGCTTAGGGACAATTATGTCCACAGCTCAACTAGGACTACAATAGTCTCACCTTCATCAAATTATTACTAGCCACAATCTGATGGTACTAAATGCATCGAATTAGTAAGACTATATTTCAGCTATAAAAATAATGATCATATAAATAATAAAAATAATAAAAATGATAAAAATAATAAAAATGATAAAAATAATGCTGATGACAATGTCATCTGTGCACATTCAGAAGAAGATCTACAAGCCACTCTAAACACCTTCGCAGAAGCATACATGAAGCTTGGCCTGTCACTGAACATCGAGAAAACCAAAGTGCTGTTCCAGCAGTCATCAGCCATCCCCTCCCCAATGCCAGAGATACAGCTTAATGGTGTAACATTAGAAAATGTTGACCATTTCTGCTACCTTGGCAGCCACCTCTCCACCAAAGTCAACATCGACACCGAAATACAACACCGCCTGAGCTCTGCAAGTGCAGCATTTTCCTGAATGAAGCAGAGAGTGTTTGAGGACCGAGACATCCGTAGGGATACCAAGGTGCTTGTCTACAAAGCTATTGTCCTCCCAACCCTGCTATATGCCTGTGAGACGTGGACTGTCTACAGACGTCACATGCAACTCCTGGAACGATTCCATCAGCACTGCCTCCGGAAAATCCTGCAAATCTCTTGGGAAGACAAGTGGACAAACGTCAGCATGCTGGAAGAAGCAAAGACCACTAGCACTGAAGCGATGGTCCTCTGCCATCAACGTGGCCTTGGCCGGCCACGTTGTCCGGATGCCTGACCACCGTCTCCCAAAGCAGTTGCTCTACTCTGAACTTAAGAACAGAAAACGGAATGTTGGTGGACAGGAAAAGAGATTTAAAGATGGCCTCAAAGCTAACCTTAAAAACTCTGGCATAGACACTGAGAACTGGGAAGCCCTGGCCCTTGAGCGCTCCAGCTGGAGGTCAGCTGTGACCAGCAGTGCTACAGAATTCGAGGAGGTACGAGTGGAGGGTGAAAGAGAGAAACGTGCCAGGAGGAAGGCGCGTCAAGCCAACCCCAACTGGGACTGCCTTCCACCTGGAAACTGTGGGAGAAGATGCGGGTCAAGAATAGGGCTCCACAGCCACCTACGAACCCACAAGGAAACGCATAATGGAAGACCATCTTACTCATCCAACGAGGGATCGCCTAAGTAAGTAAGTAAAAATAATGAAAACTGTTATGGTTCACCTTAAAAGGTAGTGGTGGTATCCCCTTTCACATTGCAATTGTAATGAGTTAAACAGTGCTCCGTGCAGTCATGCTGGCCACATGACCTTGGAGATGTCTACAGACAACGCCGGCTCTTTGGCTTAGAAATGGAGATGAGCACCACACCCAGAGTCGGACACAACTGGACTTAAGTCAGGGGAAAACCTTTACCTTTACCTAAGCCTTTGTTATTCACAAAGACAGATCAATTTCAAGTAATTTGCTCTTCATAACACATTAATTCAAAGCTCTGGGCCAACAAAAATGTCACAAAATACTTTGTATGAATTAATGGGCTTTAAGGTAAATGAAACCAGTTGAATGACTTGTCGTTGCTCTCTTTAGACTTCTGTTTTCCTACTTTGATATATATATATTGTTAGCAGTAGGAAATCTCTGAGTTATGGAACAATAACTAAACATTATACTCAAAATGAATTCAATTGTATCTTTGCTGACATCCTGTTTATCATAATATTGTGATCAAAAACCCTCTTTGATCACCTCTAAGATTACTCAAAAGGTTACCTTAAGGCTGTATCAAGTTACTGGTTTTCCTGTTAACAAATCATCACCTTAAATGCCTTGTGCAAGCAATGCAGGTGGTCAGTCTTCGCTAAGAGACATATCAAAGAGGCTACTGTGAAGTTTTACAAGTGGTAAAACAATGGTCTGAATCATGTCTGTCAGTGGCCACTACACTGCATCGCAGATAACATATGGCTAACAGAGCCTGTAGTTCTCACGACTGAGTCTGGCCAACTACTAGTAAAAAATCCTAATTTTAAAAAGGGCTACACATGCAGAAACCCAGCAATGCAAAGTGTGATATGAGGGACTCAAGGGGTATCTACACTGTAGAATGAATGCAATTTGACACCAGTTTAACTGGCATGCCTCAATGCTATGAAATCATCATGGAGTAGTTTTACAAGGTCTTGAACCTTCTCTGCCAAAGTATTTCATAGCTCTGAGTCATGGCAGTTAAAGTAACATCACATTTCATTCATTCTACATTTCATTTCATTCATTCTACAGTGTAGATGAACCCTCAATCTACAATGGGCTATTGATCTGGGTGTGATTATCTCTGAAAGTAAATGAAGACCCTATGGACTATAAGCTGAGCAGGTTTTGTTTTGTTTTATTAGTACAAATATGCAAAAGAAACAGAAAATGCCATGAAACAAGGTTTTATTTATTTATTTATTTACAGCATTTTACCCTGCCCTTCTCAACCCCCAAGGGGGGACTCAGAGTGGCTAACATTGGCAACAATTTGATGCCTCAATATTAATATAACAACAATATAAAACCATAAATGAAATGTAGAATGAGGAACTTCCGGTTCCGGCTATGGCGGGCAGCAGCAACAACACGGAGCTGCGCCGCTAAAGAAAGGCAATCCAGGGGAATCCCTGGAGTACTCACCCCCTACGACCACCAGAATAGGGGGACGTGAAGGCCAGTACACCATCGGGCCAAGAAGACCGGAGGACCGGAGCACAAGGGAGTGCAGACCAGGAGGCGGAGGCGGGCGAGCGCTGTGAACGCTGTGAACGCCGCCACCGCCATTGCAATCACCATTGCAGCGCGGCTCCCCAAGACGCGGAGCCGCGGAAACTTTTTAACTGGCTGGGGAGTTTGGCCACCGAGGAGCGGCGAATATCGTTGCTCTGCCGTTGCTGGGCGACCTTGCCGGGCTGCCCCTGGGCTGAGCTGCCGCTTTGCCGCCCTGCCACCTTGCTGCTGGAACCGCCATCTTGGCGCCCACCATCAGGCTGCTCGCTGCCGCTACGGAGGCCGCTATACTGCGGGTGGATTTCCGGGCTGTCTGTCGGCCCACCGCCATTGTCGCCGCCACTGCTGCCGCCGCCGTGGCCGTTTGGCTTCATACCACCGCTGCGGCTACTATTGGAGGGCTGGTGAGTCGCCGGGCTGCCTGGCCGTTTGCGGCCGCTGCTGCTTCCGCCGCCGAAGCGCTGAATCGCGGCTGAACTGCCGGGCCGGGGCGGGCGTTGCCTGGCGTCCGGCTTGACCGGCCCGCTGCTGCGGCCTTGCTTGGCCGGGTCGCCGCTGCGGCCTGGGCGTGGCCCGTTGTGGCTGCCGCTGCTGCCGGGCCTCTTGGGCCGCTGTCGGGCTTCTTTGGGCGCTCGCCTCTCCTTCGCCATTGCCCTCCCGCAGCCGGACCATCGCGGAGCTGCTGGGCCGAGCCGCCTGCTGCAGCCGCCTTGGACGCCTCGCCTCTCCATCGCGATTGTCGTCCCACTGTTATCGCTGCAGCGACCGGGTGACCTCGCCATTGCGGCCGCCTTCCATCGTGGCTATTGCCAGCTGACTCGCCACCTTGCCACAGCTATCGGAGTCCGTCTACCAGCTAACAGCGTCTGCGTTATTGTGCTGACCAACTCTGTGTAGAACTCTGTATATGCCTGATTTGTATTGATCTCTTGTGCTGTCCTCAATTAGTGAGTAGACCTTTTAGCCGACCTCAATACGGTGTAAACATCCGGCGCTGGCCATTGTGTAGCCCTAATATTGTGTAGATCTGTGCAAACACCTGGCGCTGGCCTAATATTGTGTGGACCTTTGGGCTAATATTGTGTAGACCTAATATTGTGTAGACCTCGTGCTGGCCCTATGTAGGCCTTCGGGCCGGCCTCCTCTGCATTAGTACCAACTAACTGGCCGGAAGGAGAGACCGAATGCTGCCAGCTGCAAAGTCATCGTTGCTAGGCCCCGCTGGGTTGCTGGGCCGCTGTTGGGCCGCCGAGCCGTTCCACCTCTGGGCGAGTCCGCTTTACTGAGCGCTACTCTTATGTAGACAGCTGTGTGGTCCTTTGGCCGGCATTCGGTGTGGTTTTGTGTGGAGATCTTGAAGCTAGCCCCCTCTCTGTGATCTACTGAGCAAAGTGAATAACCATCTGTGCTGCCCCACCCCCGAGATATCAACTCCGGAAGCCTATCCGCTGATTTACCAACCGTCTAAGTCCTATCGGGGTCATAGCAATATTAGTTAACTACCACCATTATCGCATACGGGTAGTCGTATAATATCAACTAGCACTGTCCGGTAGTCCTGTCGTCATTGCTACCATTGTAATAAGAACGATTTAGAACTCCCAGGCGCCTGCTATCTGCTGCTAGATTGCATCAGCACTTTCACCCCTTCCCTGTCCCTCTGTGCCGCACTTTTACCGCTAAGTAGAGCACTTTAGACCTAGCACTCATCAATGTGTGTCGAATGCTGAATGTGTGTTGCTGCTAAGTAATTTACGATCATCCTCGATTATTGACGGACTGTTCCCGAAATTCTTGCACTTTAAGAACTTTAAGAATTGGCACTTTAAGACCTGGCGATATTTTGCACTCTAAGAACTGGCTATATCGATACCACCATCCGAATCGCCGCTACCCATGTGGCCCCCTGCCCCCCTTTGGATACTGTTTACGTTGCTCTGGTGTGGTGGAGGGGGCGGAAGAAGAGGTGGCCCGGAGCCTGGGATTGAGAGTGTGGTGGGGAGGGGGGAGGAGGGGGAGGGGGGATGCTGGCAAGAACTAATAAGCTTAACAACAAGCATAGGAGAAAATACTCTTATGGCTCATAACTGCGGCATGGAGGGAGGGAGATGTTCCACTAGCCGAGGGGCCCCCATAGAGGTCGTGGTGGGAAGGAGGAGATGCGGGAGAAGGAGACCACGAATTCGGCCTAATTCGGACCGCTTTCCCAAATTAACTATTCCCAATAGGTCTCCTAAGGTAATTTGGTGTAACCAGGTGAGCGGGCCCTCTGGCTTGAAGGTGGTGTTGTTGAACGCCAGGTCTGTCAACGGAAAAACAACTTGGATTCAGGACTTAATCCTGGAGGAGCGGGCAGATCTGGCGTGCATCACGGAGACCTGGCTGGATGAAGCGGGGGGCGTAAATCTCTCCCAGCTTTGTCCTCCAGGTTTCTCCGTGCAACACCAACCTAGAGCCGGAGGACGGGGAGGCGGGGTCGCAGTAGTATACAGAGATTCCATCCATCTAACCAGGAGCCCCATCCCGCAGACCACAAATTTCGAATGCGTCCACCTGAGGGTGGGTGACCGGGACAGAATAGGGATTCTGCTAGTGTACCGTCCACCTCGCTGCACTACAGTCTCCCTACCTGAGCTAGCGGGGGTGGTCTCGAGCCTGGCGGTGGAGTCCCAACGGCTCCTTGTGCTGGGGGACTTCAACATCCATGCCGAGGCAACCCTCACAGGTGCGGCTCAGGACTTCATGTCTGCCATGGCAACCATGGGGCTGTCCCAACAAATAACTGGCCCCACCCACTGTGCTGGACACACATTGGACTTGGTTTTCTGCCAGGGATGGGAGCAGGGTGGCGGTGTGGAGGAGTTGTCCATCTCTCCGTTGCCATGGACCGACCACTTCCTGATTAGATTTAGGCTCACTGCGCCCCCTAACCTCCGCAAGGGTGGAGGACCCATTAAGATGGTCCGCCCCAGGAGGCTTATGGATCCGGACGGATTCCTGACGGCTCTTGGGGAGTTTCCCGCCACCGCGGTAGGTGATAATGTCGAGGCCTTGGTCGCTCTCTGGAATGGGGAGATGACCAGGGCTATTGACAAGATCGCTCCGGAACGTCCCCTCTCAAGTAACCGAGCTAAACCAGCCCCTTGGTTCACTGAGGAGCTGGCAGCGATGAAGCAAAGGAAGAGGGTTCTAGAGAGCGTGTGGCGATCGGACCCAAGCGAGTCAAACCGAACACGGTTTGTGTCCTTTTTGAGGGCATATGCCGCGGCAATAAAAGCCGCAAAGAAAACTTTCTTTGCGACCACTATTGCGTCTGCAAAAAACCGTCCGGCGGAGTTGTTCCGGGTTGTCAGAGGTCTTTTAACTCCCCCCACGGGTGGGAGCCCTGACAACTCGGCAGCGCGCTGTGAAGCATTTGCTCGGTTCTTTGCAGACAAAGTCGCTTTGATCCGCTCTGGGCTGGACGCCACATTAGATGCAGTCTCCGTGGATGTGACACAAGCACCTGCTTGTCAGTTTTTGTTGGATTCTTTTCAGTTTGTGAAACCCGAGGATGTGGACAAGATACTTGGAGGAATGAGACCCACCACGTCCATCCTAGACCCCTGCCCATCCTGGCTTCTTAAGGAGGCCAGAGGGGGATTGGCCAAGTGGGTAACGGTGGTGGTTAATGCCTCCCTTCGGGAGGGCAAGATTCCAGCGAGCCTAAAACAGGCTGTTATAAAGCCGCTGTTGAAGAAACCATCACTTGACCCCACTAAATTGGACAACTTTCGGCCTGTTTCCAATCTCCCCTTTTTGGGCAAAGTCATGGAAAGCGTGGTGGCCTCACAACTCCAGGTATTCTTGAGAGACACGGATTATCTGGATCCGGCACAGTCTGGTTTCAGACCGGGACATGGTACCGAGACGGTCTTGGTCGCCTTAGTGGATGATCTGCGCCGGGAGCTAGACAGGGGGAGTGTGTCCCTGTTGGTGCTCCTGGACCTCTCAGCGGCCTTCGATACCGTCGACCACGGTATTCTTCTGGGGCGCCTTGCAGGGATGGGTCTTGGGGGCACTGCTCTGCAGTGGCTCTGGTCATTCCTGGAGGGTCGCACTCAGAAGGTGTTATTGGGGGACTCCTGTTCAACGCCGCAGCCGTTGACCTGTGGCGTTCCTCAGGGTTCCATCTTGTCCCCCTTGCTGTTTAACATCTACATGAAGCCGCTGGGTGAGATCATCCGGAGTTTCGGGGTGCGGTGTCACCTGTACGCAGATGACGTCCAACTCTGTCACTCCTTCCCACCTGCTACTAAGGAGGCCGTCGAAGTCCTGAACCGGTGCCTGGCCGCTGTAATGGTCTGGATGAGGGCGAACAAACTGAAATTAAATCCAGACAAGACAGAGGTACTCCTGGTCAGTCGCAAGGCCGAACAGGGTATAGGGTTACAGCCTGTGCTGGACGGGGTCGCACTCCCCTTGAAGGCGCAGGTTCGCAGCTTGGGTGTGACCCTGGACTCATCGCTGAGCCTGGAGCCTCAGGTTTCAGCGGTGACCAGGGGAGCATTTGCACAGCTTAGGCTCGTGCGCCAGCTGCGCCCGTATCTTGGGAAGTCTGACTTGGCCACGGTGGTACACGCTTTGGTCACATCCCGCCTCGACTACTGCAACGCTCTCTACGTGGGGCTGCCCTTGAAGACGGCCCGGAAGCTTCAGCTAGTCCAGCGCGCGGCAGCCATGTTGTTAACGGAAGCTGGACGCAGAGAGCATACAACGCCTCTGCTGTCCCAGCTCCACTGGCTGCCGATCTGCTACCGGGCCCAATTTAAGGTGCTGGTGTTATCCTACAAAGCCCTAAACGGTTCCGGCCCAAAATACCTTGCAGACCGCATCTCGGCCTACGAGCCCACGAGGGCCTTGAGATCATCCGGGGAGGCCCTTCTCTCGGTCCCGCCTGCCTCACAGGCACGTCTGGCGGGGACGAGGGAGCGGGCCTTCTCGGTGGTGGCCCCCCGGCTGTGGAACACTCTCCCTGCTGAAGTTAGACAGGCGCCCTCCTTGATGGCCTTCCGTAGGGGCCTAAAAACATGGCTCTTCGAGCAGGCCTTCAATTGAGTGTAGTTAAATTGACACTGGAATGAACTAGGACTACGAATTTCGGCTATGACCCCAGGACTTGACGAAGCGGATTTTTAGTATAAGTATATGTTATGTTGTATCTGTCTGGTTTGTATCGTCCTGACTCACTGTACACTGTCTTCTTTGTTGTTGTTCACCGCCCCGAGTCGCCCCCGGGCTGAGAGGGGCGGTCAATAAATGCAAGAAATAAATAAATAAATAAATAAATATTCAACAGATTAAAAACAAGAACATTAATGGCCAACATACAAAGATATTTTAGTTAAAGACAAATGCATATTAAGACTTTTGAACAATTAAAGAATAGCTATGAAAACATTACATGGCTTCATTACTTACAAATTAAAGACTATTATAATCAAGACAAAAAAGTAGGATTTGACTGGGACGAAACAATATGGGACAAAATATTGAAGATGAAAAAGAAAATAGTAACAACGATCTATAATAAACTATTAATATGGTTAACTGAAAAGGAACAGGTCATATCCTGTATGATCCAATGGGAAGAGAATTTAAGAAGGCCGGTCCAACTTAGAGAGTGGGAACAAATGTGGAACAAAAAGTTAAAATGCACTTATGCAATGGACTTGAAGGAGAATTGGATTAAAATGTTCCACAGGTGGTATATTACCCCCAAAAAATTAAGCCATATGTTTGAAAATACATCAGATAAATGTTGGAAAGGTTGTGATCAGACAGGTACATTCTATCACATGTGGTGGACATGTAAGGAAACATCTAAGTATTGGTCACTAATTCATGAGGAGACACAAAACATCCTAAACAGGAAGTTTAAGAAGAAACCAGAGTACTGTTTGTTAGACTTTACTGACATGGAATTACAACTTGATGAAAATGAAGACAAATTGTTAACATTCATCACAACAGCGGCTAGAATTATTTTTGCAAAATTTTGGAAAAAATAACAAATCCCTACTATCGATGAGTGGCTGGATAAGGTTAAAGAAATAACTTTTTTGTTAAAGAAAAATACCGGGAAATCTTTAAAAAGGACAGGCTGGGTCCTTTTCTATGACTATGAAAAAAATAGAAAAATGAAAGAGACAAAGAAGATGTAAATAAAACAACGAAACAAAAGATAAGAAGATCCTGAGACTGGAATGGAAGTCATTTTATTCTATTTTTGATTTTTACATTTTTTTTCTTTTTTCTTTTTTTCTCTTTTTCTCTTTTTATTTTTTTGTCGATTATGTTTCCTACTTTCCTATCATCTTTTTGAATATTCCCCCTCTTTCCATGTATTATGTTTAAACTGATCAATAAAAATTTACTTTAAAAAAACAAGAACATTAATTATACAGTCACATAGCCTTTTCCATTATCATAACAATCATGGTCCAATTCAATGTCCAAAGTGCCACTGTGCCTACTAGCCAAAAGCCTGGTTCCAAAACCACGATTTCAATTTTTTCCTAAAGGAAAGGAGGGAGGACACCGATCTAATCTAGCTGGGGAGTGAATCCCACAAGCGGGGGGAGGGGGGGTCACCACCGAGAAGGCCCAGTCCCTCGTCCCCACCAGACGGATTTGCGAGGCTGGTGGGACCGAGAGCAGGACCTCCCTGGTGAATCTTAAACTACAAGGTGAAACGTAGAGGGGGAAATGTTCGGACAAGTAATTTGGGCTGGAGCCTTATAGGGCTTTATAGGCCAAGACCAGCACTTTGAATTGTGCTCGGAAATTAGCCCATTGGACTAATTGGAGTTTCTGAACAGTCTTCAAAGGCAACCCCACGTAGAGTGCATTGCAGTAATCTATTCAAGATGTCACCTTTATGTCCAAAGTTAAAGGATACCCTATAGCCACTACCCAACACTAAAGTTTCTCATAGTTTAGTGCCATCATCTATAATTGTATTGCCCCTTAAACATCTCTTTTTTTCAACTGCTTATTATTTTTTGTTGTGGAATCCCTGTTGAATCAGCTCCACTGGCTGCCAGTCTGCTACCGGGCTCAATTCAAAGTGCTGGCTTTAGCCTATAAAGCCCTAAACGGTTCTGGCCCAGTCTATCTATCTGAACGCATCTCTCCCTACGAACCCCCCAGGAACCTAAGATCGTCTGGGGAGGCCCTGCTCTCGATCCCGCCTGCTTCGCAGGCATGTCTGGCAGGGACAAGAGACAGGGCCTTCTCTGTGGTGGCCCCCCGGCTGTGGAACTCCTTCCCCAGGGATATTAGATCAGCCCCCTCCCTCCTGACTTTCCAAAAAAGAGTAAAAACTTGGCTCTTTGAGCAAGCATTCGGAACCCCGGAGTAAACAGACAAACTAGAGTTGGAAATTGACCCAGGAATGGCCAAGACAATGTAACGAATGAAGATTTGAACAGAGGACATAGTTTCTTTTTAAATTGTTATTATGCACTGTCATTTATGTTTAATAGGACTTAATGTTTTTGCTTTATTAATGTATGTATTTTGTTTCGGCATCGAATTGTGCTGACTGTGTATACCACCCTGAGTCGCCTTCGGGCTGAAATGGGCGGGATAGAAATAATGTAAATAAATAAATAAATAAATAAACAAACAAACATCCATAAGGCCATTATATGTAGAGGATCCCATAATTTGAGCTTCTGGTGTTTCCAAAGTCAGTGAAAGGATGGATCCATTTGGGGTTTTATTGCACACATCAAGGGTGGTTCTACAATGTAGAGTTGCATTAGCCTGTGTGCATACAAACAATGCACTCAGTCTGAAGCGAATTAACCTGGGTTAGCCACCTAATGTGGCTGCACTCCGGGTTTAAAAAACCCCCAGAAAATCCAAATTGTGCACCAAGATTTCTACTTTCCCCTGTGTTGGGACAATAGGAATGGTCATCCCAGATCCCTATATGGGATCCAGGATCATGTCCGCAGAGCCATCATGTGCTCCCTGGGCAGAGTGGCTGTTTCCCCTGCCTCCCCCCAATCCCCTCAAAATTGACAGAAAACAGTACTTACCTTGACCTGTCAGCTCTCTACTTCCTGGTTTGCTGCCATGTGATTGAATCTGGCAGCTTGAGGGGAGGGAGCACACTCCTCCCAAACTGCTTTGCTCAGTCACATGGGGGGGGGAGCCAAAAAAGTAGAGAATCAGCTGATCAAGGTAAGTGCCAATTTTCTGTCTTTTGGGAGGAATTTATGTGCTGAGGGGGTGAAATCCTGTCCCATTCCCAACCCATGCTGTAACTGGTTTCAGCACAGCTGTGACAAGTTGCCAGCACTTCTCTGTAACCATAATGCATCTCAAAACCAGTATTTTTCTTACCCATTGGAGCTGCATTGTGTGCCTGTGCAGAAGCACCCTGAAAAAGCTGTCCAGGGTGCTGAACCCATTTGGGAGTGAAAAATTCAATACTTCATATGGATCATGTAAAGTCAAACTAAAACTTGAACCAGATTCACTGCACCAATTGGATATCAAAGCCATGATAGGCTGAAGGAAGAGCCCATTCCCAATCTTGTGAGTTTCTATTCATGAAAATAAATAGGAACTATCTTGCCTTTTGTGTTATATATTTATTTACTTACTGTATTTATATACCGCCTTTTTCAGCCAATTGGCGACTCAAGGCGGTTTCCAACAAATCAGTATACATAAAACATAATATAGATAAAAAAACATGAAACAGTATAAGACATCAAAAGCAATAAAAGTAACATCATCAGCGTCTCACTATTCTCAAACATTGTCAAATTCCCTTGTCAGGTCATTTGATTTCCTATATTAGCTACTCTGTATTTGTAAACGCTTGCTCAAATAGCCACATTTTAACTTGCCTCCGAAACGTCAAGAGGGAGGGAGCACAGCAACCCAGCTTTCCACGGCCTGTTCCTAATCCACATTGAACTTTCCTTCCTCTCTTCCTCTTTCAAGGAGAAACTGGCAACAGAAAGAAAGGAGGGATTGGGGTGCATTGGGAGGCAATGGAAAGGAACAAAAAAAGAGGGAAACAACACTCCAGATTCAACTAACATAATATATAATACAATTTTTTTTAAAAAAAAATAACTAAACAATTCTATTAAAATTAATCCGAAAGACATTTTAAATATAAAGTTTTAAAAAGTTAAAAGGCCCATCATACTTCAGAGGGAGGGAGCCAAGGAGTAGCCAGCCACTATTGCCCTAGCAACCCTGGCCCGCTGCTCTCAAGTAATGGCAAGGCAAGTGTGCAGTCTCCTCTTCTCACCATGTGTGCCCCTCTCACCATCCCCTGTTTGTGTATCAGCCAGCATGCCAACAACTTAAATCAAGAGGAGGGAGGGAAGCACTCTCGTGTGTGGCAACAGGACAAGGGAGGCGTGCACACGGTGAGAAGAGGGGCACGAGGGGCACGCACATGGCAAGGTGAGGAGGCTGCTGCCACCAGTGCACACACCCTTGCCATTTCTCGAGAGTGGTGGGCTGGGATTGCCAGGGCAACGGTGAGTACTCCTCCCCGCCCCCCAGCACAATAAACTAAAATAGCAACAAGCCATTCAAATGGACACTCACATCAAAACTGCTCTGTCAAAAATTTTGACACCAGCAGTTCTTAAAATCCTAATTCGACAGAAATGCTCAGGCCTGGCTCAAAAACATTTAACCTACTGATGCCTCAATTTATGTAATTTTATTGGTATTTATTTTTATTTTTGAAATTTGCAAGTAGCTGCTGCATTTCTCACCCACGGCTTATACTAAAGACAATAAGTTTTCCCAGGGTTTTTTTTGCGGCAAAATTAGGTGCCTTGGCTAATATTCAAGTCGGCTTATACTCACGTATATACAGTATTTAATAGAACAGTTAAATCTAGCTAATAGGGCTTTAACAGCCACCACTTCAGTTGAACCCCATCAAGAAAAAGAAAGAAGTAAAAAAAAAAAAGGAAAATGAAGTTGTTTAATTCATAATAGAAAAATTAAAATTGTTAAAAAAATTCTAATCCCATTAAAAGTTACAAGACAGAACCAAAGGTGTGCCTATGTCCAAGGGCACACCACTGACTCTTAACCGTTGCTGGGTTAGGATAAATGGAACTTTGGTTGCCCTTCTTCTCATCTGATATTCAGAGACTCAACCCAAAGAGCCAAAACTTTGGTTCACCTGTTAGAGGGATCTAGGAGTCTTTCACACCACACCATTATGAATACTTTTAATACAATTTAACTGGTTCCATCCAGCTGACTGGCACAACCTCGGGATCACAACCAGATACAGTGAAGACATCTGCCCTTGCGCTGTGCTACTCTGCTGCTGAGTATGCATGCCCGGTGTGGAACACATCTCACCATGCTAAAACAGTGGATGTGGCTCTTAGTGAGAGATGGCACATGATCACAGGGTGTCTGCACCCTACACCACCAGAGAAATTACACTGTTTAGCCGGTATTGCACCACTTGACATCCGCCAGGGAGTAGCAATCAATAGTGAAAGTACCAAGGCAGTGACATCTCCGGCCCACCCCCTGTTTGGGTATCAGCCAGCATGCCAATTACTTAAATCAAGAAATAGTTTTCTTAGATCTACAGAGACACTCGCTGGAACACCTCAGCAAGTGAGAGTCCAAAAATGGCAGGCTCAAACCCAGAACCTCAATCAATGGCTGATACCAAATGAGAGACTCCCTCCTGGGCACACAGAAAACTGGGTTACTTGGAAGGCACTGAACAGACTGCGCTCTGGCACCACGAGATGCAGAGCCAACCTTCAGAAACGGGGCTACAAAGTGGAATTCTTGACATGTGAGTGTGGAGAAGAGCAAACCACAGACCACCTACTGCAATGCAACCTAAACGCTTACTTACTTACTTACTTACTTAGGCGATCCCTCGTTGGACGAGTAAGATGGTCTTCCATTATGCGTTTCCTTGTGGGGTCATAGGTGGCTGTGGAGCCCTATTCTTGACCCGCATCTTCTCCCACAGTGAGGGCATTGGTTTCCAGGTGGAAGGCAGTCCCAGTCAGGGTTGGCTTGACACGCTTTCCTCCTGGCACGTTTCTCTCTTTCGCCCTCCACACGTGCCTCCTCAAATTCTGCAGCACTGCTAGTCACAGCTGACCTCCAGTTGGAGCGCTCAAGGGCCAGGACTTCCCAGTTCTCAGTGTCTATGCCAGAGATTTTAAGGTTGGCTTTGAGGCCATCTTTAAATCTCTTTTCCTGTCCATCAACATTCCGTTTTCTGTTCTTAAGTTCAGAGTAGAGCAACTGCTTTGGGAGGCGGTGGTCGGGCATCCGGACAACGTGGCCGGCCCAGCGGAGTTGATGGCAGAGGACCATCACTTCAATTCTGGTGGTCTTTGCTTCTTCCAGCACGCTGACATTTGTCCGCTTGTCTTCCCAAGAGATTTGTAGGATTTTCCGGAGGCAGCGCTGATGGAATCGTTCCAGGAGTTGCATGTGACATCTGTAGACAGTCCACGTTTTGCAGGCATATAGCAGGGTTGGGAGGACAACAGCTTTGTAGACAAGCACCTTGGTATCCCTACGGATGTCTCGGTCCTCAAACACTCTCTTCTTCATTCGGGAAAATGCTGCACTCGCAGAGCTCAGGCGATGTGGTATAACCTAAGCCCTGCTACATGCACAATGGAGGACCTTCTTACAGCAACACCAGAGGCACTCCAAGTGGCCAGCTACTGGTCAAAGGACTTTTAATAGAATACCAAGTCTACAAACTTTGTGGTTTGTTTGTTTTTAATGTAATACAGGTGTTTTGGTTCACTCCTGACACGATAAATAAAAATAAAAATAAATGCTATGGAATCTTGGGAGGTGGAGTTGCACGGTAACACTCTATGCATCACTAAAAATATTCCAAATCATTGGATTCCATATGATACAGCTATGGCAGTGAAAAAGATCTTGGAGTCCTCGTGGACAAGTTAAACATGAGCCAACAATGTGATGTGGCGGCAAAAAAAGCCAATGGGATTTTGGCCTGCATCAATAGGAGCATAGTGTCTAGATCTAAGGAAGTAATGCTACCCCTCTATTCTGCTTTGGTTAGACCACATCTGGAATATTGTGTCCAATTCTGGGCACCACAATTCAAGAGAGATATTGACAAGCTGGAATGTGTCCAGAGGAGGGTGACTAAAATGATCAAGGGTCTGGAGAACAAGCCCTATGAGGAGCGGCTTAGGGAACTGGGCATGTTTAGCCTGAAGAAGAGAAGGCTGAGAGGAGATATGATAGCCATGTATCAATATGTGAGAGGAAGCCACAGGGAGGAGGGAGCAAGCTTGTTTTCTGCTTCCTTGGAGACTAGGACGCGGAACAATGGCTTCAAACTACAAGAGAGGAGATTCCATCTGAACATTAGGAAGAATTTCCTGACTGTGAGAGCCGTTCAGCAGTGGAACTCTCTGCCCTGGAGTATGGTGGAAGCTCCTTCTTTGGAAGCTTTTAAGCAGAGGCTGGATGGCCATTTGTCAGGGGTGATTTGAATGCAATATTCCTGCTTCTTGGCAGGGGGTTGGACTGGATGGCCCATGAGGTCTCTTCCAACTCTTTGATTCTATGATTCTATAATGGTTCAAAATGCTGCAGTTTTTTTTCTAGTGTGAAAGACATCTCAGTGAAAATTGTGGCAGTGTGTGAGGATGTGTCTGAAGCTAAGCAAGTATGAACCAAAGCTTGGAAAAATTGTTATTGTTGTAGACCGGCCATCCTATCTGGAAATTTCTGGGAGCTGTAGTCCCAAAAGTTACTTTCTCAAATTATTTCATAAGTCCCTTGAACATAAGATCCCTGGGAACCATGTAATTAACAAAAATAATATTTTTTTAGAAAAAGAGAGAGAAAGACTTTGGGGCACTGCTCATTATGAGAGGCATGCCAAGGCTGACTCTTCACATCTCCCCAGCAAGGATTCTTTCCCTGCAGGTTTAGTTGTGGGGATAGGAGGCTTTCCAGTTAATAACTATATTTGCATCAGCCAGAGTGACATGCAAATTTTGCTCACTCAGTTTTTTTTTCCTAATGTGAAAAATTCCATGTTCTGCAAAACAAAATACCATGTTCTGCAAATGAAGTTGTAGAAAGGGGTGTGCCTGTGCTTTGGAGCATTATTGCTGAGCCCTTAAATTGACCTCTTAGGGGGATACAGATATTTCTATCTAGTTGTTTAAACAGTCAATCCTTGCGATAGCATAGAAGTGTTTCCCCCACCCACCTACCCAAACCTAGCAGGATAACTGCTCTGTGAGACTAATTAGTATTCTCTGAAAACGTCTAGAATATTGATCTGGGATTTGGAGATGTTATTGATGTACAGTAGTCGGTTACGGTTGGCTGAAAATTACCTTTAAGGGGAATTCAAATGGAGAAAATATATTACCGTTTTTGTGACTTCTATTGTTATGTAAACAAGCAGCTCAACTATGAAATAAACTGTACATCCACTGCAATTCTTTGAACTTTTACAATTCCCGTGAGATCAAAAGTCATCAGGAAAGTTGCACTGAGACTCTTTACACAACATATCAATATATTTACCCTTTTTCGTACCACCGTGTTTTTTAAAAAACCTTCAAATGTTTTGGACATCTAATCGTCCCAAATATTTGGTGACTTACCAGTGCAGAAGTTCCATAATATGGTATAAAAGCTATACATTGCGAAAGAGCTTCCACATGAAATCTCTGGTTTGTATAAAATACTAGCTGTCCCCTGCCACGCGTTACTGTGGCCCAGTCTGTTGATCTGGAAAATAAAATAATGAGAAAGTGTTGGTTTCTAATATATGTAATTTCTTTATGCTTGTGGGTAAACAGTAGGCTTGGGTAACCACGGAAAAATTTGGTTCTAAACTTGTTTCGTTTTTAGAGGGCCCTTGCATTTCGTTTTTTTAAAGAATTCCGAAATTTTCCTTTAAAAAAGTTCGAAATATACGAAATTTCGTAAAATTACGAATCGATTCGTTAATGGCGGATGAGATTGCGCAATATGCTAAAAAAAACCCTCCAAACTGGACAGGGGGAACTTCTGAAGCTTCCCTCTCCCTCTGTTGTTGACTGTTGGTGTGATAATTTATTTTTTATCACTGATAAAACAAACAACTATAAAACTTGCACCAGACATACGGAAATAATTACGAAACAATTTCGAAACAATACGAAATAAATTGGAAAAATTGTTTCGATTTTTAATTACTCCTCACAGTAGTCCTGCATGGCTCAATATTAGATCGTAAGCTAATTTAAATACGAATTAATAACGAATTACGAAATTAACTAACGAAACCGTCCAAGCCTAGTAAACAGTATTTCTTGCTGTTTCTTTGTCAGTGTTGATGTGGAGAGTGTCTGGTTTGCCCACCCTGGAACATGCAACATATCATTGTCCTTCTTTAAGGGTCCCTTTCAAATCTCTGATACCATATCTGTGTGTATATGAATCATATCTATCTATCTATCTATCTATCTGTCTATATCTATGGCTGGATGGCTCTTTGTCAGGAGGGCTTTGATTATGTTTTCTTGCCCTGATGAAGGGAGTTGGATTGGATGGCCTTAAGTATTTTCTGTTGGTCATGGGGGTTCTGTGTGGGAAGTTTGCCCTGATTCTGTCGTTCGTGGGGTCCAGAATGCTCTTTGATTGTAGGTGAACTGTGAATCTCAGTGACTACAACTCCCAAATGTCAAGGTCTATTTCCCCCAAAACTCCATCTGTGTTCATATTTGGGCGTATTGAGTGCTTGTGCCAAGTTTGGTCCAGATCAAACTTTGAGTCCACAGTGCTCTCTAGATCTAGGTGAACTACAACTCCCAAACTCAAGGTCAATGCCCACCAAACCCTTCCAATATTTTCTGTTGGTCATGGGGGTTCTGTGTGGGAAGTTTGCCCCAATTCTGTCATTCGTGTGGTTCAGAATGCTCTTTGATTGTAGGTGAACTGTGAATCCCAGTGACTACAACTCCCAAATGTCAAGGTCTATTTCCCTCAAACTCCATCTGTGTTCATATTTGGGCGTATTGAGAGCTTGTACCAAGTTTGGTCCAGATCAAACTTTGAGTCCACAGTGCTCTCTGGATCTAGGTGAACTAAAACTCCCAAATTCAAGGTCAATGCCCACCAAACTCTTCCAATATTTTCTTTTGGTCATGAGAGTTCTGTGTGCCAAGTTTGGTTCAATTCCATCATTGATGGAGTTCAGAATGCTCTTTGATTGTGTGCAAACTATAAATCCCAGCAACTACAACTCCCAAATGATAAAATCATAATTTTTTGAGTGATGATCACTCCTTGTGTTGTGAGATGTTTTGTTGCCAAATTTGGTGTGCTTTCGTTCATTGATTCTTTTGCTTTTAAGGTACTCATTATGCACAGAGCATTTTTTTATATATAGATAAAAAGAAAACAGAAACATCCCAGCTGGATCAACCCAAAACTTATTCAGACTTTTGTTTACACAGATGAATGAGATCCTATGGGAAGCACACAAGTAGGCCATATATTCAAGAGCTCCCTCTTTCTCATACTCCCTAGAAATTACTATTGAGTGACCTGCTATTTTGAATACTAGAGGCAGTGCAATAAGGCCCCTTTATCTGCAGGATTGCTTTCAAGAGCTCACTTACCCGTAGCTGCCATTCTTGGAAATGTTTCTGGGCATTTCTCAGTCTCCCAGCATGACTCAGTGGGATACGAGTGTGGAGAAGAGCAAACTACAGACCACCTGCTGCAATGCAACCTGAGCCCTGCCACATGCACAATGGAGGACCTTCTTGCAGCAACACCAGAGGCACTCCAAGTGGCCAGCTACTGGTCAAAGGACATTTAATCAACTATCAAGCTTGCAAACTTTGTGTTTTGTTTGTTTGTTTGTTTGTTAAAAATGCAACGCAACTGTTTGGTCTGCTCCTAACATGATAAATAAATAGTGGGATGCTTAGGCCAAATGTTGATCTGTTCCCTTAAAGTATCTGTCCAAATATCTGAAGAAACGAAGAGAGGAAAGCTGGGAATGGACCAGCAGCAGACGAGTCGGAATGGGGAGGTGACTCCTCTTGACCACAAAAAACATTGTTTCCAAGCCATCTAACAATATACCAAACTCTATATCTTCAGACCTCACTTTACTACTTAGCCTTAGTGGTTTGTATTTAAGTAGTCAATCATAGTCCAAAAATACTGGGTTTGGCACTGTCTAGAGTTTCAGGTATTCAGGTATTCATGTGTGATCAAATATTTGAGAACACAGAAATGCTGGACTACTCTCACAACCACCATGTCAGACTACACAGAGAAGCCATTGAAATCCACAGTCATGTGGACAATTTCAACAGAAAGGAGGAAACCATGAAAATGAACAAAATCTGGCTACCAGTATTTAAAAAACTCTAAAATTATAACAGCACAAAAACAGGGAGGAAACAAACAAGGACATCGAATCACCTCGCAACAAAAGTTTGCTCTAGGCACTGTACAGGCCATTATATGCTAATCAAGGTGATCAGTTGAAACATTCACACCTAGCTCCAGCAGACAAGAGTCCTTTGTCTCACCCTGGTCATTCCACAGATATATAAATCCTTTTTCCTAGTTCCAAAACACCTCACTACCTCTGAGGATGCTTGCCATAGATGCAGGCAAAACATCAGGAGAGAATGCCTCTAGACCATGGCCATATAGCCTGAAAAAACCTACAACAACCCAGTGATTCCAGCCATGAAAGCCTTTGACAATACAGTTAAAACATTACATTAATACAATAAAACATTACATTAATACAATAAATATTGGGTTCCTCAAAAATAGGAAAACCCCATCCAGAAGAAGTTAAAGAGTGAGACTTTTATACATTCCCCCTCCCCAAGAATTTGAATGGATTGTGGATGAATTATTTTGTAAACAAAGTTTTTTTGTGTGCAAAAAAAATGCCTTTTTTCTACAAAATAATTGTGTGTAAAAAAAACCCCATCTTTTTTGTGAACAGAAAATTAATTTTCTGTGCAGAAACCACTGTTTACTATGAAAAAAAACTATTTTCTATGCTGAAAACAGTTTTTGTACAAAATACACATATATTTTTCTACACAGATTAATTCCTCCAAAAGAGATCTGCAAAGGAATATTGGGTTTTTTTCTCACAGCAGGAAGAAAATTACCATAGTTATTTGTCCTTGCATGTTAGGATGAAATGTTGAGGACTTACATCACTCAACTACAATTATATATCTTACATGTGCTCACAGTCACATACATAGATGTATATGAATGTCATTGCGTACCCGTCAAGAGGTTAGCCTACCTAATGGTAAGCAGTCATACAAGTAACATGAAAGTAACTTTTTTATCACTAGATATTCCCTGTTTTTCAGATGATATCCTGAGAAGAAAGGTATCAGTGTAGAATCCAATGTAAATAATCAAATGTCCTTGCTTTGCATAAGTCATGTAATCACAAACTAGCATAAAATCATAGAATCATAGAGTTGGAAGAGACCTCATGGGCCATCCAGTCTAACCCCCTGCCAAGAAGCAGGAATATTGCATTCAAAGCACCCCTGACAGATGGCCATCCAGCCTCTGTTTAAAAGCCTCCAAAGAAGGAGCCTCCAACAGTAAAGTGAAATGGGCTTCTGTTATAGTGGGCTCAAGTCATGGAAACAAAGGTCAGATAAGACTTCTTGACCTTTAAAATCATTCCTAGCTAGTCTTGGGATAGCTGTATCTAATCGAATTGAAAATGCAGCCTGGCACCACTTTCATTTTATTTATTTATTTATCATGTCAGAAGAAAACTGAGGGTACAGTTATAATGTATTTAAAACCACAAACAAAGTTAAAAACTTGGAATTATGCTTGACATAGTTTGACCAGAAGCTGGCTGCTTGGAGTGCCTCTGGTGTCGCTGTAAGAAGGTCCGCCATTGTACATGTAGCAGGGCTGAGACAGAATTGTATTAGGTGGTCTGTGGTTTGCTCTTCTCCGCATTCGCAAGTCATGGACTCCACTTTATAGCCCCATTTCTTAAGGTTAGCTCTGCATCTCATGGTCCCAGAGTTCAGCCTGTTCAGTGCCTTCCAGGTCACCTAATCTTCTGTGTGCCCAGGAGGGAGTTTCTCATCTGGTATCAGCCACTGATTGAGGTTCTGGGTTTTCACCTGCCACTTTTGGATTCTTGCTTACTGAGGTCTTCCTGTGAGTATCTCTGTAGATCTTAGGAAGCTATTTCTTGATTTAAAGCATTGGCTTGCTGGCTGATATCTGAATATAAAATGGGCCAGAGATGTCACTGCCTTGGTCCTTTCATTGCTGGGTGCTACTTCCCAATGGATGTCAGGTGGTGCAATATCGGCTACACAGCATTTTTTCTCCAGTGGTGTTGGGCGTAGACATCCTGTGATAATTTGGCATGTCTCATTAATAGCCTCATCCATTGTTTTAATGTGGTGAGATGTAGTCCACACTGGGCATGCGTACTCAGCTGGAGAGTAGCAAAGCACAAGGGCAGATGTCTTCACTGTGTCTGGTTGTGATCCCCAGGTTGTGTTAGTCAGCTTTCGTACAATATTATTTCTAGCACTCACCTTTGCTTGATATTCAAGCAGTGTTTCTTATAAGTCAGAACACCGTCCAGAGTAGCTCCCAGATATTTGGATGTGCTGCAATGCTCAAGTTGGATCCCTTCCCAGGTAATCCTCAGAGCTCGAGATGCATGTCTGTTCTTAAAATGAAAAGCACAAGTCTGCATTTTAGATGGATTAGGAATCAGCTGGTTTTCCCTGTAATAGGCAGTAAGAGCATCTAAAGCTTCGGAGAGCTTCTGTTTAACAATTTCAAAACTCCCTGCTTGAGCAATGATGGCATGATCATCAGCATAGATGAAACTCTTTGTCCCCTCCGCCAGTGGCTGGTCATTTGTGTAAACGTTAAATATTGATGGAGCAAGCCCCTGAGGCAGGCCGTTCTTCTGTTTTCGCCATCTGCTTCTTTGCCATTTGCTCAACTATGGAATCATGCAAGATGGAGGTTAGTGAGACACCAGAGATACTTGTTGGGAGAGATTATGGATCTTGTAAAACTACAGCTCCCATGATTCCATAGCATTTATCTACTGCAGTTAAAGTAGTATCAAACTGCCTTAGTTCTACAGTATAGACTAGATACACCCTTAATCTCACACATAAACTCTTTCCCTTAATCTAACCCACATCACAAGGTTGTTGTAAGGAATTTAAAAAATCCCAGAGCTCCTGAGAGATAGGAAAATAGAGCTCATAAATATAAATAAATGAAAGGAATGTTTTTTATTCATTTAACTAGACTCATCACTTATACATTGATATAATTCATGTTTTTCTTTGATTTTTTTTTACACCATGTCTCCCGAAAGGTTTTCTCTATTAATATTAATGGATATTTGAATCTCATTACTCTGATTTATGCCTTTTCAATATATTTAAAGTTATGTCAATATAAAGTTATCTGTCTCTTGTGAGTGCCTGGCAAAGCGCTTAGACTCGAAACATTATGGGACGCATCTAACAAGCCAAAGAGTATTTTAACGACACCTTGGGCTATGATAGCAATATGCTTACAAGGTATGATATATGTAATGCTTGTTATTTTTTATTTATTTATTTACGGCATTTATATGCCGCCCTTCTCACCCCGAAGAGGACTCAGAGCGGCTTACAATATATATTTTCATACAATATATTATATTACTAGCATAGTACAATATCAGTATTATATATTACTATATTGCACTATACTATTATATTGTAAGATTATTAGTAATATTATATGCTATTTAATATTGTCACAGATCTGATGAGTTTTAATTAGCGTATCGTATATTTCTTGAACAGGATATGAACCATCAAGATAAAGTCGTAGTCCAAGGACCATATCACATTAGGAAATAATCTGTTTCTGAGACTGAGAATGATTTTGAATGGGTCCCATCACATGCCATTGGTACTTTACTTACTTAGGCAATCCCTAGTTGGACGAGTAAGATAGTCTTCCATTATGCGTTTCCTTGTGGGTTTGTAGGTGGCTGTGGAGCCCTATTCTTGACCCGCATCTTCTCCCACAGTGAGGGCATTGGTTTCCAGGTGGAAGGCGGTCCTGGTTGGGGTTGGCTTGACGTGCCTTCCTCCTGGCACGCTTCTCTCTTTCACCCTCCACTCGTGCCTCCTCGAATTCTGCAGCACTGCTGGTCACAGCTGACCTCCAGCTGGAGCGCTCAAGGGCCAGGGCTTCCCAGTTCTCAGTGTCTATGCCAGAGATTTTAAGGTTGGCTTTGCGGTCATCTTTAAATCTCTTTTCCTGTCCACCAACATTCCTTTTTCCATTCTTGAGTTTGGAGTAGAGCAACTGCTTTGGGAGACGGTGGTCAGGCATCCAGACAATGTGGCCAGCCCAGCGGAGTTGATGGCAGAGGACCATCGCTTCAATGCTGGTGGTCTTTACTTCTTCCAGCATGCTGACGTTTGTCTGCTTGTCTTCCCAAGAGATTTGCAGGATTTTCCAGAGGCAGCGCTGATGGAATCGTTCCAGGAGTTGCATGTGACGTCTGTAGACAGTCCATGTTTCGCAGGCATATAGCAGGGTTGGAAGGACAATAGCTTTATAGACAAGCACCTTGGGATCCCTACGGATGTCCCGGTCCTCAAACACTCTCTGCTTCATTCGGGAAAATGCTGCACTCGCAGAGCTCAGGCAGTTTTGTATTTCGGTGTCGATGTTGACTTTGGTGGAGAGATGGCTGCCAAAGTAGCGGAAATGGTCAAAATTTTCTAACGTTACACCATTAAGCTGTATCTCTGGCATTGGGGAGGGGATGGCTGGTGACTGCTGGAACAGCACTTTGGTTTTCTCGATGTTCAGTGACAGGCCAAGCTTCGTGTATGCTTCTGCAAAGGTGTTTAGAGTGGCTTGTAGATCTTCTTCTGAATGCGCACAGACGACATTGTCATCAGCATACTGAAGTTCTATAACAAATGTTGTTGTAACCTTCGTTTTGGCTTTCAGTCTGCTGAGGTTAAACAGCTTGCCATCTGTCCGATAGATGATTTCCACTCCGCTGGGAAGCTTCCCGTCAACAAGGTGAAGTATCATAGCAATGAAGATGGAGAATAGGGTTGGGGCAATAACACATCCCTGTTTGACACCATTGTCAAACACAACCCTGTTTGACATGTCATTGGTATTCCATCGGAATCCATCTGCAAAATGTTGCAGAAACGTATTATTTGTAGACAGAATTCTAATCATGTTTTTTTTTAAAAAAATTCTACAAATTTTTCCATTGTGTGGGATAGGAAAATCTGTATGCATCTGATCAGCAATGTTACATTTAAAAGGTCATAGAGAGACATAGGGGGTGTTTTGAATGAATTGGGGGGGAGTCAGCCTTCAGTGGGTCAAAGCACAGTACTTTCAGATCATAAGAGTAATAATAATTAGGTGTGATGAGGAGAGCATGAATACTCAATACAGTATGTATCCAACCCTAAAAAAAATGGGATGTATACTGATATAAATGGATTATATCCCAATGAGATAAGATCCCAGGTTTTGTATCACAGAGTTTATAGCACTAGACTTCAGGAGCCCCCAGTGGTGCAATGGGTTAAACCCTTGTGCCAGCATGACTGAAGACTGACAGATCAGAGGTTTGATTCTGGGAAGAGTGGATGAGTGAGCTTCCTCTGTCAGCTCCAGCTCCCCATGTGGGGACTGCACCTTACACATGCCTATTTTCACATGGAAGTGAGGTGAGGAAGAGTTGTTTCCACCTTTGCTTTGTCATCTATTTCAGTGGAGGTAACAGGAATGGTGGTGGGGAGAATGAATTCTTCTGTTGCCCACCCCAATGTTATACTTAATTTAACAAGCTAATTTAACATAAAAAATAAGTTTATGTCAAAACTCTTCCACCCTTATTCTCTTTGTACATATACATATATAATGTGCATCTGGTTTGGTACAAATTTAGGACCTCATCACATGGAGGTCCTTGATGCATGGGACAGTGGGGCACATCGTGGGGCCAGGGGTGGGGGAATCTGTTGCTCAGCACCCCACATCTTCCACATTACCCTTGCTCCCATGCTGTCCCCATTATTTCCTATCTCAACACAGGTAGTCTCCCATATTCATAGAATCATAGAATCATAGAATCAAAGAGTTGGAAGAGACCTCATGGGCCATCCAGTCCAACCCCCTGCCAAGAAGCAGGAATATTGCATTCAAATCACCCCTGACAGATGGCCATCCAGCCTCTGTTTAAAAGCTTCCAAAGAAGGAGCCTCCACCACACTCTGGGGCAGAGAGTTCCACTGCTGAATGGCTTTCACAGTCAGGAAGTTCTTCCTCATGTTCAGATGGAATCTCCTCTCTTGTAGTTTGAAGCCATTGTTCCACGTCCTAGTCTCCAGGGAAGCAGAAAACAAGCTTGCTCCCTCCTCCCTGTGGCTTCCTCTCACATATTTATACATGGCTATCATATCCCATCTCAGCTTTCTCTTCTTCAGGCTAAACATGCCCAGGTCCTTAAGCCGCTCCTCATAGGGTTTGTTCTCCAGACCTTTTATTCAGATTTCCCCTTCATAGCACACTTCGTTGATCCAGTTGGAAGTAGATGTCCATCATGTGATGAGATCCAGCAAGCGCTGTGCTGGCTCTGTGAGCAAAGTATTCTATGATGGGGAGTTTCCTCCCATGTGATGAGGTCCTTAGTCATGACTAACCCAAGATCCGTAGACTTCAAAGGGTCTATTCTGTGAATGAATAAGTCTGGGTTTGAATAAGTCTGGGTCTGAAATTGATTGACTAATTGAACTAATCCAGGACCATTGAGCAGTGCCCAGTTGCAAAGATGGTACTGTGGCCCATTCATTCATTTTGAGGTTATTTCTTACCCTTTTGCCTGTTGCTAATCCATTTTCCTCCGCTCACCACACTATGAAAAATCAGGCTATACACAGGCAAGACAAACTGTACATCATGCTCATACTGCTTCCTTTCTGAGAAGAATTACTGAATCCTGGCTTTTCTAATTTTCTGGAAAGTCTTTTGTTTTTAAAATTGATTGCTAATTGCTGGGATTTCCTGTCTACTGCTGTGTCAATACAAAGGACAGTATTGCTGTGGAACCCTTCAATATCATTGATATCTGTATTAAAAACTGGTTGTTAGACTATGTCCTTTGCTAACTGTTCCTTGTTTTATGACAGAAATTGACAAAATTATGTTGGAAGGAAGAAGTTGTGTTCAATTGCAGTGAATGCTGACACTGTTTGCAAGTAATCTAGAGCTGTTTGCTTAGATAATTTCTGGGTATGCTCAGAACTGTATTTGCCAGGCCTCTTAATTAAGTAATTAATTAATTAATTAAAAGCATTTTTAGTAGGCCTGGGCGGTTTCGTTCGTTAATTTTGTAATGCGTTAAATATTCGTTATTTTTAGCAATTACAAAACAATTACAAAACATATTTTCAAACCCAGAAGTGTTTTTAAATATCGAAACGGCATCCTCCATCTTTTTTACAGGCTTCCGCCCGTTTCAGAAATGACGTTTTAGGGATGGAGGATGCTGGGTGCGCTGGGAGCCAATCCTGCGCTCCCAAGCACCGTGGCTGATTGTGATTGGGCGGGCTGCCCTTTAAAAGCGGCACCGCGTGGCCGCATTGCTCATTGCTGGGGAAGGCGAGGAGACAGGACGTTCGGGAGGGAGGCTTGGCTTGCATTCATTCATTGCTTGCATTCATTCATTCCCTGGGCTGGGAGCAGCGGGGAGGCTTCGCCGTTCGCTCCACAACAGGGCAAGCATTTTTAAATATTTCTGAAAAATATCTTTCTTTTATTCTTAAAAAAATTCAAAAAATATTCTAAAAAAAGAAAAGACCCTTGTGTGCCTGTGTGTGTGAGTTTGTCTCTGTCCTGTGGCTGTGTTCGCTCCACAACAGGGCAAGCATTGTTAATTTTCCATTTTTAAATATTTCTGATAAATATTTCTTTTTTAACGAATCGATTCGTTGCCACCTTAACGAATCGACCCCCGTCTTCATAACGAAGTTTCAGAGGTGATTTGCGCATGCGCGGGGGGTCCGCCATCTTAACGAATCGATTCGTTAATATTAACGAAATTTCGTAAATACTGAACTTTTTTAAAGGAAAGTTTTGTAATTATTTTAAATATCGAAACGCAAAAACCCCCCAAATACAAATCGATTTTAGAAACAAATTTTTGCGTCGTTACCCAGGCCTAATTTTTAGTCCTCCCTTCTCACCCCAAAGGGGACTCAGGGCAGAGCATATAAACGGCAAACATTCAATGCCGAAACATATTATACCATACACATTCAAATGCATTAAAATCACATATCTCGATGTTAAAATCCACTAGTTAAAACTGTCTCAACAACCATATCGAATTTGATTGGCATACTAAGGGTTCCTATCGCTGTCTCATTGCACAGTCCCAAAGGCTCGGTCCCACAGCCACGTTTTTATCATCCTTCTGAAGGACAAGAAGGAGGGGGCTGACCTGATCTCATTAGGAAGGGAGTTCCATAGCTGAGGGGCAATTACTGAGAAGGCCCTGTCTCTCGTCCCCACCAAACGTGCCTGTGATAGTGGTGGGATTGAAAGCAGGGCCTCCCCAGAAGATCTTAATCTCCGCGGTGGTTCATAGGGGCCATATAATATCAACAAATATCATTTAGCATGCCAGTTGTGCCCTTCTTAGAAATTTCATGTCTGGCCACATTAACATGCACCTTATGCTCAGATTACAAATTGTATTAAATATGTGCCATGCAATTACATGTCAGAAGATATTTTCAGAACTCTGTGGTGAGCTGTAGGCTTGGTTGATCCAAAAAAATTGGTTCAAAACTCATTTTGGATGTAGGGAGCACTGGTGGTTCGATTCTAAAGTCAATTCCGATTTTCACGGAAAAAAAATTCAAAACTTTTTGAAACTTCCGAGACTTCTGAATCCTTTTGTTAATTGTTTGAAAATGTTATTTCCTGTTTCATTGAGTGGTCTTTACTTTGAAAGTAATTGTTTTACTCCAGAAGCAGGGGAAAGCAAGTGGAGGAAATTCCTTCCTTCTCTGGCTTTAAAACTGGCTTCTCTGGCTTGAGCCGAGGCCAAGAAATTCCTTACTTCTCTGGCTTTAAAACTGGCTTCTCTGGCTTGAGCCAAGGCCAGAAAATTCCTTCCTTCTCTGGTTTAAAGCTGGCTTCTCTGGCTTGAGCCAAGGCCAGGAAATTCCTTTCTTCTCTGGTTTAAAGCTGGCTTCTCTGGCTTGAGCCAAGCCCAGGAAATTCCTTCCTTCTCTGGTTTAAAGCTGGTTTCTCTGGCTTGAGCTGAGACCAGAAGCGGGGAAAAGCTGGATCATTTCCGACTCACTTCCTGAGTTGTAACAAAAATGGCAGAAGAAGCTTCGGAAGGGCAAAGGGATTTCCGGTTTTTAAAAAAGCTTCAATATTGCTTCGAAAAGGTAATTTTAACAAAATTATTATGACCAATGAGTTATCCGATGTGACTCTATCCATGCCTAGTGAGCAGGTGTATCTCCAGTCCAAATCAGAATGTGGAAATTCAGAAGTCTAAACATTCCTTTATGTGCTTTTTATTTTTACATTCAGAGTGGTCCCCTTGAAATTTGTATTTTTATAGCTCTTTTGGCATCATATTACTACTAGTTACATAATTGCATCTTGGGAGATACTGCAAACTAGATTTCCTATTAATCCCATATTTATTGGTACATTGTTTTAGGTAAGTATATTAGGCTCAAGAAGTCCAAAATCCAAAAAGAATTGGACTTGTTTGAATGTCTTCAGAGGTAAAGCTGAATTCCTGAATTCCTCCCACTAAGATTTTTTCACGTTTAATAGACTATCACTCAAAATAGTGAGAGGTGGCATTGTGTATGGGAGAGGTATGGGTATGGGAGTGGGACAATTAGGAGGCAGGTTACACTAACTGACAGATATGGTTTTTGTTTCCAAAACGTGTTTTTCAAGGCAGTGTCCAATTGCTCTGCTTTGGGGGAGGTTTTCTGAGAATTGTGATGGTGCTCATATGCTTTCAACTTGACCTTACTTCATTATTTAACAACATTTAAATTGGTTTTGGACCATTGTAATTCCCTAGACCCGAAGTCCGCAAACTTTTTAAACAAACGGCTGGTTCACAGTCCCTCAGACAGGAGCCTCCGGTGGTGCAGTGGGTTAAAGCCCTGTGCCGGCACGACTGAAGACCGACAGGTCGCAGGTTCGAATCCGGGGAGAGGCGGATGAGCTCCCTCTATCAGCTCCACCTCCTCATGCGGGGACATGATAAAACATCAAAATCATCCGGGCATCCCCTGGGCAACGTCCTTGCAGACGGCCAGTTCTCTCACAACAGGATGCTCCTGACACGACAAAAAAAAAGTCCCTCAGACTGTTGGGGATCCAAACTAGAGTTTGAAAAAAATAGGTTCTTTTAAAAAATATATATATTATTAGTTTTTATTTTGCAAAAAAAAAAAAAAAAGATTCTTATGCATACAGCATATATCTTATCTATATATTTTTTTAAAATGAAAAAAAATCCAATATAATATTCAAAATGAAGAACAATGTTAACCAGAACAAACTTACCAGTACTTCAGTGGAAAGCATGGGCCTGTTTTTGGCTAATGAGATAGTTAAGTTCATTAAGATTGTTGTTGTTGTGTGTTTTCAAGTCATTTCAGACTTGGGGCGATCCCAAATCTAAAGTTTAGGTTAGAGGCTGGGCAAATTTCCTTGAAGGGCTGCATCCAGCCTGCGGTCCTTAGTTTGGGAACCCATGGATCAGAGGATGGCAACCTTATTTATTTATTATTTATTTACATTACTTTTATTCCACCCATTTCAATTCAAGGTGCTGGCATTGGCCTATAAAGCCCTGAACGGTCCCGGCCCAAAATACCTAACTGACCGCCTCTCGGCCTATGAGCTCACGAGGACTTTGAGATCTTCCGGGGAGGCCCTGCTCTCGATTCCGCCTGCCTCACAGGCACGGCTGGTGGGGACGAGAGATAGGGCCTTCTCGGTGGTGGCTCCTCGGCTGTGGAACACCCTTCCCATGGACATCAGGCTAGCCCCCTCCCTGCTAATATTCCGCAGGAAGTTAAAGACCTGGCTATTTAAGAAGACATTTGATCAATAGTGCAATGACTGGCAATTGACCATAGGAATGGAACACCGGAAATGAGATCGGATTGTGGCTTGTCGATGAGACGATTTGGAATGTAGTAGTAAATTTGTAGTAATGTTGTTGTCTGATAAGATGTTTTTATGATTATGATGAATTGTACACTGTTTTGCACTATGCTTTGTAGATTGCACTTGTTTTCTTCATGTTGTACACCGCAATGAGTCGCCCTTGGGGCTGAGAATTGCGGTATATAAGCGCAGTAAATAAATAAATAAATAAATTTCAGCCTGAAGGTAACTCAGGGTGGCATACAGATTGGCAAAAATTAGATGCCATAAATAAATACATACATCGGTTAAAAGCAATTAAAAAACACATCATAATACATATAAAACCATAAAACAATAGAACAATAAATATTATAAAACAATGTCTTCCAATTCAATTCCTCATCCTTTTGCATCGTCTTAGCCGTTTCTTGTTCACATTTCACTTATTCGGTCATGCTGGTGTTCCAAACGCTTGCTCGAAGAGCCAGGTTTTCACTCTTTTTCTAAAGGTCAGGAGGGAGGGGACCAATCTAATGTCTCTAGGCAAGGAGTTCCACAGCTGAGGGGCCACCACAGAGAAGGCCCTGTCTCTCGTCCCCGCCAAACGTGCCTGTGAGGCAGACGGGAGCAAGAGCAGAGCTTCCTCAGAAGTTCTTAACTTCCTAGAAGGCTCATAGGAAGAGATGCGTTCGGATAGATAAGCTGGGCTGTTCAGATAGATAACCTTAGGGTAGCAAAGCCACTTGTAGCTGAAGAGCAGGATATAAATGCTGTAAATAAAAAAAAACAATAATCTGATGTATTTCAATCCATTCCATGAACATTTATAGAAGAATGGAGAATTAAACGACAAAAGCAGATAAATAAGGTTCGGCAGCTTTATTTAGGTATATCATTTTCATATTCCTAGACAAATGATTAAGATCTGCATCCTGGTTCATCCAGTGAATGTATTGTTTCCACCCAGTTCTTTTCTAAAGTTTGCCTGGACCTAATGCATACATTTTCTCTGCATTTCCTGGCTGATTCCGGGTAAGCGGATGAGATAATTCTGACATGCACTACCACATTCTCATTGTAAATGTAGTGTTTATGTCTCTGAACAATAGAAAGTTAATATAACAAGTTTTTTTTAAAGGAAGTATCTTTTTTATGAAGAAAGTTTCAACTTCCTCAATTCTTGCACTTCCTATGATTCTCTACAGGGAAAAAACGAAGTAAAGGTATGAAGTATGTACTCCTGTATATGATTACTCAGTAAAGTAGCTCCATTGAGTTTAGTAGATGTTATTGCCCTTTTTTTTTAAAGATTACACACAGCATTGAATTCAATAAATTTGCTTTCTTTATTTGAAATACACAGCTTAGCACATTTTTCTAAAGTATTAAATAAACTATCTCAATATAAATAATGAGTTAATTTTAAAAAAAACTTTTTTAAGCCCAACAATTATCTCATTGAGTAGAAATTTGAATTTAGAAATTTCTTCCCAGCCTAGCACAGATTTACTTACTAGTATTGAAGTATCAGTCAGTCTTCCTCTTTGCAAATTCAACAATTTATTGGAACTCTGGCTGCTGCTAGGAAGGACAAATCTCTCCCTTATCCCAATTGAGGATTTCTAATGCTAAGCAGAATTCTGGGAATTGTAGTTTATGGAAGGGCCTTTTAAATTCTCTGCCACAGGGCTCCTCACCTTCCCAAACTACATTTCCCAGAATTCTGTGCGCTCTCAGTCTCTTTCCCAGCTCACTCAGCTCATTCCACTCTGCTGCTTTCCTCTACTCATGGTGAGAAGCTGCCTATCTATCTATCTATCTATCTATCTATCTATCTATCTAATCTATCTATCTAAAAATGCTCTCTGCATAATTAGTACCTTAAAAACAAAAGAACCAATGAACGAAATCACACCAAATTTGGCAACAAAACATCTCACAATACAAGGAGTGACCATCACTCAAAAAATTATGATTTTGTCATTTGGGAGTTGTAGCTGCTGGGATTTATAGTTCACTTATCACTATTTCCTGTGCTGGTCAATGACCGAAATAAATGTTTTGATTTGATAGTTCACTTACAATCAAGAGCATTCTGAACTCCACCAATGATGGAATTGAACCAAACTTGGCACACAGAACTCCCATGACCAACAGAAAATATTGGAAGGGTTTGGTGGGCATTGACCTTGAGTTTGGGAGTTGTAGTTCACCTACATCCAGAGAGCACTGTGGACTCAAACAATGATGGATCTGGACCAAACTTGGCACAAGCACTCAATACGCCCAAATATGAACACAGATGGAGTTTGGGGAAAATAGACCCTGACATTTGGGAGTTTTAGTTACTGGGATTTACAGTTCACCTACAATCAAAGAGCATTCTGAACCGCACGAATGACAGAATCGGGGCAAACTTCCCACACATAACCCCCATGATTATTATTATTATTATTATTATTATTATTAACTTTATTTGTACCCTGCTAGCATCTCCCGAAGGACTTGATGCAGCTTACATAGGCCAAGGCCTCAAAACACTACATAACCATACAACACCTAAAGCAAATTAAAAACAATTAAAACAATATTAAACAACAAGCAATAAACTGCCGCTCTGGGCCGGAGCGAAGAGAGGGGAGGCCAGGGGACAGTTCCACCTTGTCTCCTGTGCTATTCTAATAATATAATATAATATAATATAATATAATATAATATAATATAATATAATATATATTGTATAAACATATAATATTTATAATATTATAATGCAATGCAATATAATACTACTAATAATAATAATGATATTATAATTATATATTTATATTACATGTAATATTACTAATAATATTACAATATAATTGGTATAGTATGATATAGCAATATTTAAAACTGATGTTGTACTATGCTGATAATATAGTGTATTGTATGTATATATACCTTGTAAGCCGCTCTGAGTCCCCTTCGGGGTGAGAAGGGCGGCATATAAATGTCGTAAATAAATAAATAAATAAATAAACAATACATCAAGACACTATAAAACTGGGCCAGGCCAGAGTAATGGGTACAGGATTAAAAGTGCTGATGTGACAGGTGATATGTAAGGATTATAGGGTAAGTGCAGTGTGCGGTGTGCAGCAATCTTAGTTCTAATAAAGTGCTTCTGGGTCTTGTTATTGGAGATTTCCTATTCTGGAAAGACACATCGGAACAGCCAGGTCTTCAAGTTCTTTCTAAAGACTGCCAATGTAGGGGCCTGTCTAAGATCTTTTGGGAGGGTGTTCCAGAGTCGGGGGGGCACCACAGAAAAGGCCCCGTCTCGCGTCCAACAGAAAATACTAAAGGCCATCCAGTCCAACTCCCTTCACCAGGGCAAGAAAATGTAATCAAAGTCCTCCTGACAAAGAGCCATCCAGCCATAGATATAGAGAGATAGATAGATAGATAGATAGATAGATAGATAGATATGATTCATACACACACAGATATAGCATCATAGATTTGAAAGGGAGCCTTAAAGAAGGACAATGATATGTTGCATGTTCCAGGGTGGGAAAACCAGACAATCTCCACATCAACACTGACAAAGAAACAGCAAGAAATACTGTTTCCCCACAAGCACAAAGAAATTACATATATTAGAAACCAACACTTTCTCATTACTTTATTTTCCAGATCACCAGACTGGGCCACAGCAACGCGTGGCAGGGGACAGCTAGTCTCCTCTAAATTTACAGAGAAATGGCAGCCTTTTTGGCTTTGCCTCACTTGCACTGAAAATGAAACTCACTTCTGAACATTACTGAATTCCCCCCGCCCCGGGTGTTTCTTAATATCTATTCATATATACAAAACTAGGATTTATAAACAAAGATTTTCACTGATACACTACAGAAGCAGACCTGTCTGATTGGGGACTGTGTATGTAAATAAGTACCATGAGACACGTATTGATTATCCCTCTGGGAAAATGGACATAATTCAAAATAGAATATGAGTGGTATGAAAGCAGACTCAATCAATAAAGGGATCATCACAAAGGGTTTTCCGGAATGCACAGCTTCTCACATATTTATCTCATTTGGATTCAATCTATTGCCAGCAATTGCTTCAGCATTTTTTTTTAAAAAAATAAAGGAAAATAAATCCTGCATCCTAAATCTATTTTGTCTGCATACGATCACTAAACCTTAACTGGAAATTAGTCCTTCCATTGAAATATTGGCAGATTTATTGTTGCTGATTGCCTACTTTAAGGAAAATCTCTCAAATGATAAATCCTAACTGCACCATTTGTTTTCAAGGTCCCTGCTGCATTATCAATTTTGGCACTGTTTTATATCATTTGGTACTGTATAGAACAGAAAAAAAAGCTGCAGCACTAGATTAGCTATATAAAGAAGTTCCTCCAATCTCTTCCCTCATCTTAAAACTGTATTTCAGAGGTTTGCTTCTCGAGTCTTTTTCCCTTCCTGCTAAATGAAAGGAAGGTATAGAAATGTAATAGATGATACACATACTCTAATGATACAATATTGTGAGTAAAGTCCATAATAAAGTATTATACTAATGTGAGAAACTAGAATATTATAAATACATCTTTGTCATCAGAAGACGGTTACTTCTTGGGAGGAGAGCAATGTCCAATCTCGATAAAATAGTAAAGAGTAGAGACATCACACTGGCAACAAAGATCCACCTAGTCAAAGCCATGGTTCCCTGTAGTAAACTATGGATGTGAGAGCTGGACCTTAGGGAAGGCTGAGCGAAGGAAGATAGATGCTTTTGAACTATGGCATTGGAGGAAAGTTTTGAGAGTGCCTTGGACTGTAAGAAGATCCAACCAGTCCATCCTCCAGGAAATAAAGCCCGACTGTTCATTGGAGGGAAGGATACTAGAGACAAAGTTGAAGTACTTTGGCCACATCATGAGGAGACAGCAAAGCCCAGAGAAGACAATTATGCTGGGGAAAGTGGAAAGCAAAGGAAAGAGGGGCCGACCAAGGGCAAGATGGATGGATGGCATCCTTGAAGTGACTGGATTGACCTTGAAGGAGCTGGGGGTGGTGACGGTCGACAGGGAGCTCTGGCGTTGGCTGGTCCATGAGGTCACAAAGAGTTGGAGACAACTGAACGAATGAACAACAACATCTTTGTCATTTCTCTGACATGGTTAGCATGTCAGTGAAGAAGTAAACCCATGACAAATTTTAGTCCATACTTGAAACAGCTATCCAAAGTACTGAATATGTACCCATTCTGAATATGTTTGGCAGATAGGACTTAACATCTTGGATCTTTTAAAGACTTAAAATCTGGAGTGGATTCACTATCTCACTGGCATGGAAACCTCCAGCTTCTCCTGATTATGGAATATCCATGAGATTGTGAAAGGTCTTGTGCAGGTCTGGCCTTACTGTTGGCATTGCTACATGTCCTTTATTATATTTATTTTATTTATTTAATTCTTATATTTATACCCTGCCCTTTTCCCTCCAAAGGGGAACTTATTATAAGGGATTTCCTTAGTTGTTTTGTATTGTATCACCAGGTGTCCTTTTTTATAACTTTTGGAAATCTTATCTTTTATATCACACATGTCAAAAGCACGGTCTGCGGGCCAAATCTGACCCTCCATGTCATCTTATGGCCTATGGGACTGTCAATGCCAGGGCACCATAGTTTATATTCATACAGTCTTACAATTACAAACAGTCCTTTGAAGGTAACCCAAAGCTGATGTGGCCCTCAATGAAAATGAGTTTTGACATCCCTGACTTATATAGCCTGAATAAGATGTGACCATCCCTCCACCAATGTTTTAGGTCATTGGAGTAAAACACATCACAGGTGATCATCCCTTTAAGAGTAGAGACTTGCCCCTCTTATGTCATCAGCAGTCCTGTTTCAAGTCCTGTCTCCCTATCACACTCACACATGGAAACATAAGAGCTGGCAATACATTCAATTTACATTCATCACAAGGTCAGTATTACTTTTTTTGTTTTTAATCAGGAGAAACAACAATATCTAAAAACCAAGAGATCCCTTGCCCTGCCCAAAGCCCCTTACATTAAAGGAGGCTGACACCAATTTAAAGCCACTTCTTTACATGGCATAAAATTGTTCTGTCCCAAATCCCATAGGATACAAGAGACAGAGATCCGGGTAAAACTATTGCTTTCAGTGGGATCCTATTGTTCTGCATCAAACCCCATAGGATACAAGAGACTGTTGATGGTTGGGCAATGAAACAGGACAGAAAACTTTGATGGTTCCCATCCCATCTGCCTTTCAGTTGGAACCATGGTTCAGCTGGAACCATGAGTAAAGTGTGATAAGAGATAGGAGCTCTGAACACAATTGCTGACCCATGTTCAGAATTCCCTCCTTTCAGGACATTTCTGCCTCTTTGCAGCCCTGGAACATGTAATGAGCTCAGTGCCTCTCCACATTGAAGAAAGGCTGAAGTATCCTACAAGGGGAAAATTTCTCATAATGAAGTCGATTGCTGGAGTTCCTTCCTTTCAAGACACCTCTTTTCAACCAAGGAGGGCTATGCATTACTGACTGAAGTAGTTTAACTCATGTGATGAGCTCGGTGCCTCTCCATGCTCAAAAAGAGGATGAAGTGTCCTACAACTGGGAAATTTCTGAATATGATAGGTTGGTAGATCACCTATAATCTCTGCCTTAAAGCTAATGTATATTTCCCTCTGAACACAACATCAACCAATCAAAACAGGGATATATCATATGCATAGAGCCTGTCTGCTTCATATAATAGCTCATATAGTAGCTGTTAGCACATGGCAAGTTCCAGGCAAATGTTGACTAGGCAGATGAGAAGGGGGCAGTTGAGGGCAAAGCAACAGAAAAGCCATTGTTGAAGATTGGATAATTATTTTAATAAAAATAATTGAGAGAGAGAGAGCACATATGCATCAGAGGAGTGTGTGTTTATTTATGTGTGTTTGTTCATTTGTTCAGTCGTCTCCGATTCCTCGCGACCTCACGGACCAGCCCATGCCAGAGCTCCCTGTCGGCCGTCACCACCCCCAGCTCCTTCAAGGTCAGTCCAGCCATTTCAAGGATGCCATCCATCCATCTTGCCCTTGGTCGGCCCCTCTTCCTTTTACCTTCCACTTTCCCCAGCATAATTGTCTTCTCTAGGCTTTGCTGTCTCCTCATGATGTGGCCAAAGTACTTCAATTTTGTCTCTAGTATCCTTCTCTCCAATGAGCAGTCGGGCTTTATTTCCTGGAGGATGGACTGGTTGGATCTTCTCGCCGTCCAAGGCACTCTCAGAACTTTCCTCCAACACCACAGCTCAAAAGCATCGATCTTCCTTCGCTCAGCCTTCCCTAAGGTCCAGCTCTCACATCCGTAGGTTACTACAGGGAATACCATGGCTTTGACTATGCGGATCTTTAGGTGTGTTAGAGAGTAATAAATGTGTATGTTGGGTGTAGATTAGGTGATTGATTCTGAAAAGCTGTTCAAAACATACCTCTCTTTTATGACAGTCATTTTCCCCCTAAGTATATGCATTTTAACTAATTCTGTTCTATTTATTCGGAAGCCGGACCTGATGCCATTATATATTATTTTCCTCATCTTGGCTTTACATACTTCAAAAATTGTCATTCTTGCTCCTCTTCAACCAAAGCAAGCCAATCTTTCCAACACATCCTGCGATCCCACATAATGCTCTCCAATAAATAGCTTGCTTTGAATCCCGGGATAGGGAGGTTGTTTTGAACATTGTGGTCTCAGTAGGGAAACATAAGCGTGACTGTAGAAAAGACAAACAGGATCCCCCATATCTGAACAGCGATGAGAAATCCTGGCTTCAAACAGTAAACATTTGGATGACACTTTTATGGGCTGACAGCTGCCTGACTCATTGTTGTGTTGTACGGAAGGGAGATTTATTTTTTGTTGTTGTGTGGGGGGTGATACATTTGCTTGCCTTAGACCTTAAGGCACCTCATGTAAATAGGAAATGACCAAGGGAATCCGTTCCAAGCAAACATGTTCTGTGTCTTCTTTTTTTTAAAAAAATTCAAAGCTAAAACAGGAAGAGATAGGAAACCTAGGAAGATACTTGAATTCAGCTCTGTAAGAGAAGAGGAAGTAGGTCTGCTGAAGCACTAGAGTTATTTTCGAGCTGTTGACTGGAAATGGGATATGGCACAGAAAGGATGCAGTTAGGACGCCTCATGTCGCATAGCAACAAAGGGGAACAGGACAGAAGCTTCTGTGCAAGCTGAAGACCATCTGTGGAGATGAAGTGGACACAGAGGAATGTATGACCAAAGGGGAAAGGGGCAAAAGTAAGAGGTTGCTAAAGGAAATTTCAGTGCTATCAACTGAAGTCACGCAGTAGTCAAATGATGGGTATGAGATAAATAACACATGTTGTTGTCTCTCTATCTATCTTCCTCCTCTTGGTTTCCCATCATTTCCTCGTTTCCCATCATTTCTTCTCACCAAGTCAACTTTACATGGACTTTGCCAATGCTCCTTTCCATCAGACTCCATTATGGACATCTCCACCCCTCTTAATTTTTCCCATAAAGTTTTTGTACTTCTCCCCCACTCCTGCCAACTGCTATTTTGATTGTAGAAGGACTTACAGGGTGAGCATTAAAAAGGGAGACACTGCTTTCAAAAGCAGTTATTCCTGTGTACTGTGCGCTATGTGCAGGTCCACTACACATAGAGGAATAGTGGAATTGGCTTTATCTTGGGTAAGACCTGATAGTGTGTGAAACGGAACAGAATCCATTCTGTTTTGAAACCAAAAAAGCTCTCAGAGTCATTATACCAATGGAGTCAATAGGCAATAGATGGAAGACATCACCTATGCATTGAACGATGTTCATAACCCCAATGGAGAAGACAGAGCCTGGGCCTCCACAAGTAAGCAAAAGCTCAGTAGGCAATAAGCAATGTGGTTGAGGGATCTCTGAAATATACAGTAAGATAGGTGGCCTTACCTGGAAGATGGCAACATGTGGCTTTCTGAGTTGGAAAGCATGTGCTCAATTTGCTCAATTAGCAAGAATGGTCTTTCTCAAGACAAATGTCAGTTGCTGCATGAAACAACTATACTGATAATACAAACCTCAAATTTGCCCATGAACAGAAATATCTTGCTGTCGTACCTCTGCTTGGTGTACTGCTCTGTCCTTGGCTATAATTGGCTATAATTCTATAATATCTCTGTCCAACTTGAGTATGGTAGGCTGATTCAAGCACAGGTACAAGACCTGTTCTCAAAAGAAGTTGGAGATTTCATCTCTGCAAAAGTCACTATTGTTGTTCTTTCAGTCCTTCCAAACAGGATGAAATCCAGAAGAATGACTCATAGAGAAACACAGTGGGGAGGACTCCTCCAAGGACTCAGAGTTCTCTGAATACGTCCTAATCTTTAGTGGATATGTGCATGGAGTATGTATGAATCTGAAGTCAGCAAAAAAAAAATGGTGCCTCCAGTAGAGGTTGAAAACATTCCTTTGTTAAGTGACCACTGTTATTTGAAAAGTAGTTCTTCCAAGCTCAGTTCTCAGCTATCTGAAGTATAGACAAATTAGTTTTAGACTAAGATTCTTATAGTCTAATCTTATGCATCTTTATTCAGAAATTATCCTCACTGAGTTTGGTGAGGTCCTGTTCAACATCTTTATGAATGACATAGATGAAGGGCTAGAAGGCATGATCATCAAGTTTGCAGACGACACCAAATTGGGAGGGATAGCCAACACTCCAGAGGACAGGAGCAGAATTCAAAATGATCTTGACAGATTAGAGAGATGGTCCAAAACTAACAAAATGAAGTTCAACGGTGACAAATGCAAGATACTCCACTTTGGCAGGAAAAACGAAATGCAAAGATACAAAATGGGGGACAATGCCTGGCTCGAGAGCAGTACGTGTGAAAAAGTTCTTGGCGTCGTCGTGGACAACAAGTTAAACATGAGCCAACAATGTGATGTGGCGGCAAAAAAAGCCAATGGGATTTTGGCCTGCATCAATAGGAGCATAGTGTCTAGATCTAGGGAAGTAATGCTACCCCTCTATTCTGTTTTGGTTAGACCACACCTGGAATATTGTGTCCAATTCTGGGCACCACAATTCAAGAGAGATATTGACAAGCTGGAATGTGTCCAGAGGAGGGCGACTAAAATGATCAAGGGTCTGGAGAACAAGCCCTATGAGGAGCAGCTTAAGAAGCTGAGCATGTTTAGCCTGAAAAAGAGAAGGCTGAGAGGAGATATGATAGCCATGTATAAATATGTGAGGGAGGAGGGAGCAAGCTTGTTTTCTGCTTCCCTGGAGACTAGGACGTGGAACAATGGCTTCAAACTACAAGAGAGGAGATTCCATCTGAACATGAGGAAGAACTTTCTGACTGTGAGAGCCGTTCAGCAGTGGAACTCTCTGCCCCGGAGTGTGGTGGAGGCTCCTTCTTTGGAAGCTTTTAAACAGAGGCTGGATGGCCATCTGTCAGGGGTGATTTGAATGCAATATTCCTGCTTCTTGGCAGGGGGTTGGACTGGATGGCCCATGAGGTCTCTTCCAACTCTATGATTCTATGATTCTATGAATGCACTGTATTCTCAAGGATGCATATATAGCATTGTCACGCTCTCTTTGGCATTGTAAGACACAATTATTATTGTGACTTCTGAGATGAAAACTGAGACAAAGATTTGTCCAAGGTGATCAGAACCTGGAAATAATATGTTACAAATTGTAATTAATTACTTGTAATTAATTTCTTTTAGAACTAAGTTTAGCTAAATCAGATTGTGATTGTAATGCAATAAGATAGAACCAGTCTTTTTGTAGCACAAGTATCGTTATCATGTCATCTACATTTACAAGATTTGTGCAGTCTCATTACTTAAATATATTTTGCAGTGAGCAGTATGCTTTATAAAGTACTTTTTTATTATCTTTCAGACTGTCAGGGCCCCCAAGGCTATGTACAATGATAAAACAGTATTTCAAACATTAAATAGAGACATAGAAAACAGATAAAACATTATTTAGAAACAGACTGACATTGTTTATTTTAAAACTGGGATTCAAAAACATACATAAGTAAAACAGTGGGAGACACCACTATGGTTTTAAGGGCCAAAGATCATTAGAAACTGCAGTCTTAGCTAGTACTCATTGAAAGCTCAGGAGGCACAGAACCAGCCTGTCTTTGAGAGGAAGTCCACAGTCAGAATGAAACTATGGGAAAGGTCTGCCATGTGCACTCACCAACCTAGCCTCTTGAGATGGCAAGATACATGAGGTGGAATTTTATTTATTTATTTATTTCAATTACTTCTACCCCGCCCTTCTCACCCCCGAGGGGGGACTCAGGGCGGCTTACAAACGAAGGCACAAGTCGATGCCTAAATCAATAAACAAACAATGCATAAAAGCAATTTAAACGATTAACAAGTTAAAAACATTAGTACATAGTAAAATAACAAAACAATCTCGTGCTCAGTGTTCAGAGTCCGTTTATCCATTCCATTCCGTTCGCCCTTGTTTATCGTCAGATCTTTCCTTAGCTGCCAGAATATCCAAAAGCTTGGTCCCATATCCAGGTCTTCAATTTTTTCTGAATGCCAAAAGGGAAGCCGCTGTTCTTATCTCCCCTGGGAGTGAGTTCCACAGGTGAGGGGCCACCACTGAGAAGGCCCTGCGCCTCGTCCCCGCCAACCTCACTTGTGATAGTGGCGGGGTCGAGAGCAGGGCCTCCCCAGACAACCTTTAATTTTGAGATGGGATGTAGAGGGAGATCCGTTCGGACATTCTGATCATCATAATATGGGAGGATGGATTTTTTTGTGATAACTTGAACCCAAAACTGTTACAGTTTTATATTGAGTGCTGGTTTTGACCTACAAAACCCTATATGGTTCCGGCCCAGCATATCTGTCCAAAAGGATTTCCTTCTACGTCCCACCTCGGAGTTTAAGATCTTCTGGGGAGGCCCTGCACTCGGCCCCACCTCTTTCACAAGTGAGGTTGGTGGGGATGAGGAGCAGGGCCTTCTCGGTGGTGGCCCCTCACCTGTGGAATTCACTCCCTGGGGAAATTAAGTCATCAACATCCCTCCTCTCTTTTAGAAGAAAATTAAAAACATGGATTTGGGACCAGGCTTTCGGGGAATCTGGCAGATAGACAAAGGATAAGCAACGACTAGAAGTGATGGATTTGACAATGTGGAACTGAATTCACAGACTCTGAGTTGGCAAATGTTGAGCATTAGATTGGTTTTTAGGGAATGTGATGTATAATTGATTGTTTTTAAATTGTTTTAACTACTGTTTATATATGTTTTATTTTTACCTTGTTGTTGTGCTGGCATCGAATTGTGCCTTTTGTAAGCCACCCTGAGTCCCCCCTCGGGGGTTGAGAAGGGTGGGGTAGAAGTACGAGAAATAATAAATAATAATAATTGAGTTTCACTTTGCATTGAGCTTGGAAGCAAACTGTGAACCTAGGCAGTTAGACCCAGGGGCGGCTCAAGCCATTACGCAAAGTAAGCATTCGCAGTATAGTTGATTTTGCCCAGGGGTGCTCTTGAGGCGCTCTTGGGGAAAAATAGACCTTGACATATGTGAGTTGTAGTTACTGGGATGTATAGTTCACATAAAATCAAAGAGCATTCTGAACTCCACCAATGATGGAATTGAACCAAATATGGCACACAGAACTCCCACGACAAACAGAAAATATATATCAATGACTGGTTGGGGGCGGGGACAAAATACTGTTTGCTTACCATTGAAAATTACCTAGGGCCGCCTCTGGTTAGACCCAAACCCAGAATACATAGTTTCTAAAGCACACACCTAACAACAATCTTGCCACTGTCTTTTGCACTAGTTGTGGCTTCTAAATAATTGTCTAAGACGGCTCTACAGAGAACACAGAACAATATTCTTAGGACTTCGTCACATTGAGGTCACAATTTCTGGCGAATCCAACGGGAGGTATGGCGAACACAGTCCTGCATCATTCACATTACCCCTCACCTCATCCCACAGGGGGAAGCATTGCTGCATGGTTTCCCCTCCCCTCCCCCCTTCCCCTGTTTTTTCTCTGTGCAACACAGGAAGCCTCCCATATTGCCAGCACTATCTCTTGATGGCCAAAAGTGAGGAGGAGCTGAGGAGCCTTCTAATCAAGGTGAAAGAAGAAAGTGCAAAAGCTGGATTGCAGTTAAACATCACAAAAACCAAGATAATGGCAATGAGACTGATTGATAACTAGCAAATAGAGGGAGAAAACGTAGAGACAGTGGAAGACTTTGTATTTCTAGGTGCAAAGATTACTGCAGATGCAGACTGTAGCCAGGAAATCAGAAGACACTTACTTCTTGGGAGGAGAGCAATGACCAATATCAATAAAAAAATGAATAGAGACATCACACTGTCAACAAAGATCTGCATAGTTAAAGCAATGCAAGTCGCTTCTGGTTGCTTCTGAGGCGAGAGAATCAGCCGTCTACGAAGACGTTGCCCAGGGGACGCCCGGATGTCTTGGAATCCTGCGAGGAGGCTTCTCTCATGTCCCCCCTGGGCACATAGAAGACTGGGCGCTGAACAGAATGCGCTCTGGCACCACAAAATGCAGAGCCAGTCTTAAGAAATGGGGCTACAAAGTTGAATCCATGACATGTGAGTGTGGAGAAGAGCAAACCACAGATCACCTGCGGCAATGCAACCTGAGCCCTGCCACATGCACAATGGAGGACCTTCTTGCGGCAACACCAGAGGCACTCCAAGTGGCCAGATATTGGTCAAAGGACTTTTAATCAACAACCAAGTTTGCAAAATTTGTGGGTTTTTTATCTGTTTGTTTGTTTTGTTCTGTTAGAAATGTAATACAATGGTCTGGTTGCTGATGACACGATAAATAAATAAATAACCTACGAATGTGAAAGCTGGACCATAGGGAAGGCTGAGCAAAGGAAGATAGATGATTTTGAACTGTGGTGTTGGAGGAAAGTTTTGAGAGTGCCTTGGACCGCAAAAAGATCCAACCAGTCCATACTCCAGGAAATAAAGCCCAACTGCTCATTGGAGGGAAGGATATTAGAGACAAAGTTGAAGTACTTTGGCCACATCATGAGAAGAAAGGAAAGCTTAGAGAAGACAATGATGCTGGGGAAAATGGAAGGAAAAAGAAAGAGGGGCTGGCCAAGGGCAAGATGGATGGATGGCATCCTTGAAGTGACTGGGTTGACTCTGAAGGAGCTGGGGGTGGTGACGGCTGACAGGGAGCTCTGGTGTGGGCTGGTCCATGAGGTCACAAAGAGTCGGAAACAACTGAACGAATAAACAACTACAACCTCTTGCAAAAGTTTGACCTCACTTCAGGTATGCCAGAAGTACATCGACATAGTATGATGGGATCTATCGAGCTTTGTGCCTCAAGTGAGGACAAACTGTCCAAGGACTGGCATTTTCACCCAAGTGATGGGCAAGGAATGCAAGGCTGTTTCTATTAAATTACCAGGTCTGAATTCAGAATTGAACCACATAATCAGTTTCACTCAAGAAAGGCCGGAATTGTGCTGCCACCCCTCAATCCAAAACTTCATATAGAAAAGGAAGAATAGAAATTTACCAATAATAAGCTGGTGTGCTCTCAACAGCTTTTATGGCCAGAATCACTGGGTTGCTGTGAATTTTGGGGGCTGTATGGCCATGTTCCATCAGCATTCTACTGGAACATTGTACTGGAACACGGCCATACAGCCCTGAAAACTCACAGCAACCCAATAATCTAGTGATGCACAGCACAACATTATTTTAGAGGAGCCAGAACCCAAAGAAGTCTTTGCAACATCTGTGACCGAACTGGCCAACTTTCCTCTAATCAACCAGGATAGACAAAGGTCTAATACCACCAGCTACAACAACAAAAGCAACAGCACTAGTTTGCCTCCAATTCCCCAAGCAACTGGTTCACATCAGACTGTTTACCTTCCAAAAGGATGCTTCCAAAAGGAGCAGTCTTTTCATCATTCAAATAAGTGGCAAGAGACGGGGAGTAGAGTGAAGACTAAATCTGAATTTGAAAACATAGATGACAAAGTTATACAGCTTGCAAAGCGAATGCTGCCAGGAAAAGATAGCAAGGAAGAAAAAACAAATGAATTTTCAGGATGCAAAATCATTCCCAAGGAAAGATGGAATGCCAGGGAAGACAATGACTCATTCGTATTTGGAGTTGCATTTAAAGAAATTTTCTCCAGAGATTTACCAGGCCTACTCACAAACAAACCTCTTCCTCTCCTGCAGACCTAAGTGTTCTCCTAACAAAAATAACATTGCTTTGATAGGATTTCAACAATTGGACAATACTGTATGTGTATAGGAAAAAAACCTTTTTTCCCAAAGGCATGGATCTAAAAACAATTCTTAAGAGTTGGCATCAATTAGGCTTATAAACAATTCATGTACTTGTTGAATGAAAAGAAGAAACAACCAAGGTCTTTGGGACCAAATGGTTCCACCTGTGATACCTATGATTAGAAAATAAACACACTCTTAGTATCAAAACACATAGAGCAGCTATGTGTTGAAACTTTGGTTTCAGATTTTAAATGAAAATTGCTTGTTGTGATTCTTTGTATAGTTGGATAATTTAAAATCACTGGAAGGGAAACAAAAATTAAACTGGGATATCTTACAAAGTGACAAAATATGGAATCTAATATTATCTTTAAGATGAGCTGATTTATGTTACACGATCTTTCATGATTTTCAACCCACTTCTCCACATGCACTGATGGATTTTAATATAAAAACTACAGGCATGAAAGCATACACATAGTTGTGCTGGAATCAGAGTAGAATGGGATAGAGAAAGTTGGAAAACGTGGCACTGGTCATAAACCTTAGAGTTAATACAGGTCACTTAAACAGCTGACCTGTTAGGCTTCATGTGTCAAAGCAATATCTTCCACTTGCCTGAATGTTGTTGCTGTTGCTTTGTTTTAAGTCATATTTGACATATAATGACCCTAAGGCAAACTGACCATGTGGTTTTCTGGGGCTGATAATTTGGGACTCATCCAAGGTCACCCAGTGAATTTCCTACCTTTGCACGGACTACAGTCATATTGATGATACAAATATGATAATGCTGGTAAAATAAATCTGAATGAATGCTTTGTCTATAACTGTGGTGTCATTGTTGGCCTTCCTACCCAGGACAGAAGATAAAGTATAAAATGTGAGCTAATACAGGTGTTGGGCCAAATGGAAAACATGGAATTCCAAACCATTTTAGACAAGGTAGTCTTGTCATTTATAACAAAATATTCCAGAAATGCATATCTGGTGGCAGTCCAAAACCACAATGTGGTTGCAGATATGAAACTGAATGTTTGAATGTTACTGTTAAAAATGTGCTGCATGATAAAAAAAATTGTAAACAATATGAATTCTTCATCTCCCTTTCTTCTGATATTGAGTCAACATTTCTGGTGGAGAAGAAACACTGTTCCCTGCACTTGCATACTGGTGGAGAGGGCTGTGTTCAGGGGCGGCTCAACCCACTACGCAAAGTAAGCATTTGCAGTATAGTTCATTTTGCCCCGGGGCGCTCTTGAGGTGCTCTTGGGGGAAAATAGACCTTGACATATGCGAGTTGTAGTTACTGGAATGTATAGTTCACCTACAATCAAAGAGCATTCTGAACTCCACCAATGATGGAATTGAACCAAATATGGCACACAGAACTCCCACGGCGAACAGAAAATATATATCAGTGATTGGTTGGGGAGGGTGCCAAAATACTGTTTGCTTACCTTTGAAAATTACCTAGGGCCGCCTGGCTGCGTTAACACATCTTTCTCCTCTGACACACTGCTTTCATTTCTCAGCTTAAGGCTGCATATCAGGCTGTTTCCACACAGACCATGTAATGCAGTTTAGCGGTTGATTGACATGAACCAGCTACACCGTGCAATAATTACACAAACAATTTAGGAACCAGTTTGAGACTGGGACAGTGGCCACAAAATGTGCTGATTATGGATCAGAACCAAACCCAGAGATGTTTTTTCTTAACTAGTCTGCTAGGCTACGATGATGATCCATTGGGGATCAGCGCTGGGCCATAGCAGGGCACAGAAAATGCAAACAAAGGGGAAGAAAACTAGAGCCTCCATGGGAATGCTATGACTTCCTTACAGAGGGGTGATTACATTAAGCAACATTATTTTTGTTCCTTGGTTATAAATGTCATTTCCTAATTGGCTCTATCAAAAAACATGAAAAAAAAGTTTATTAAACTGCAAAAACTTTGTTTTTGTGGGATATCCTGCAGCACATTTTGCTCTAGTTTGTAAATGGATATCTCACAGAGCCTCAACCTATTTAACATAGTTTGTGGCAGCCATAAAGACAAAGTTTCTGGAGTATTACGGAGTATAACAACCACTTTCAGAGTAAGTACCACACAATTAAACAGGAAATAATATTTTCAAACCAGGAACAGAAATTTTTATCACATGGTGTTATTTATCTTGTGGCCCATTGTGTTTTGGCTCCTCACCCACCCACCGGCAATGTGTCACCACAAGCAGTGTCCTGATAAGTGCTCCGTATTTTCTCATACAGGTTTTTAGTCCTGTGCGGGATATAGTCTGGTTGCCTGCAATGTATTGTCTGAAGTATTCTGAACTTTCTAGTGAAAATTTTAATGCACTGTTTTAGTCTTAATACAAGCTACTGTATTCATTGGGAATATGCGTTTCGTGGACATCCCATCCTCGAGCTTGCATCCAACTGCATTATAAGTTCTGTGTTTATGCAGCCCCAGACTAGAGTAGAAGAAAAGAAGGAAAGGGGGAAAAGAAGACTGAGCAGCTCATTTTGATCCAGAGCTCAACTAATTTGTCCTTCTCAGATAAAGCAAAACCAGTTGTCCATGTCTTCTTCCCTCCCTCCACCTTCCCATTTCTTACCAAACTACTTCAAATGAGCTCCATGTAGTGAAGCAGTCTATTTCAGAGCCATTCAGTATGTAATTGTTGAGGAGATAACTGTAATAAATGTCCGAGCAAATTTATGGCTGTACATTGTGCAGCTCCAAATGGCTCATAGTTACTTTAGCCATGTTCACTCTGATTGTTTTCTTCATCAGACTGTAGCACAATGTGAGAAAGGGAGAAAACTTATCAGCCTGGTGTGTGGCACATGCTGTGCCATGCTCTCCAAGAGCTGACTACTTATTTATTTTGCAGCCTTTCCTGTAACTTCACAGAACAAGTTTAGCAAACCAATGCTGAGTTCCTTTTCTGTGCAACTGTCAAATGGTGACATCACGTGTGTCACAAAACAACTGAAGGGTCTTCATGGTGACTACTAACATGAGATGGGCTTCAACAAATCCATGTCATTGATAAGCTTCAGGTTGGACTGAACGGATGTTGAAGTGTGTTTAAGAAGACCTCATAGCACTACCAGTACTGGTTGGGTTTGCTCTTAGGACCTCATCACAATGGCAAAGTTTATTAATAATGAAAAATCCACAAGTTAATTTATTTATCCATTCATTTAGAACTTTTATATCCCGTTCTTCTCTACCTCCGTGAAGGGACCCAGAACGGCTAACAACAGCAAAAATTCAATGCAACACAATAAATAACATTTTTAAAACAACATACATAATAAATAAGTTATAAAATACATATAAAAGACAGTTTGCTGAGTTAAAAACATAATCCAACTCAATCCAAACATTGTGGTCCAATAACTCTTCGTCTTTACTGGTTCAGTCCATCAATCTGCGAATGCCTGATTCCAAAGCCAGGATTTCAGTTTCTTCCTGAAGGTCAGGAGGGAGGGGCAGACCTAACCTCATTGGGGAGAGCAGGGATGGCTCAACCCATTACGCAAAGTAAGCATTTGCAGTATAGTTGATTTTGCCCAGGGGCGCTCTTGAGGTGCTCTTGGGGGAAAATAGACCTTAACATATGCGAGTTGTAGTTACTGGGATGTATAGTTCACATAAAATCAAAGAGCATTCTGAACTCCACCAATGATGGAATTGAACCAAATATGGCACACAGAATTCCCACGATGAACAGAAAATATATATCAGTGATTGGTTGGGGGGGGGGGCGCCAAAATACTGTTTGCTTACCATTGAAAATTACCTAGAGCCGCCTCTGGGGGAGAGAGTTCCATAGCCGAGGGGCCACCACAGAGAAGGCCCTGTCTCTCGCCCCCACCAGGCGCAACTGGTGAAGGGTGCACAGGTGTGGGGAAGAGGTTTTATTTTGTTTAGGATAGGGGTTTTGGGATAAGTGTATGGTCTGATGTGTTGTAAAATGCTATGTGCTGATTTCCTGAACATTATGGAAAAAATTGAATAGAAAGCTTTGACTGAAAGTAGTGGAAAACAGGCAGAAATAGCAAGTCTATGTGTATTAAGTTATGTAAATGATAATAATTTATACTCAATGTCAAAATTAACTGGTTGATTGAATAAGGGAGATAGGCATGTACACGTCAAAAATATTGGTAACTGATTATATCTGCCACGATTTGCTTTTCTGTTATATACCATAATCAAAATAAACAGTTTTATTTTTTTAAAAAAACAAGCGCAACTGCGAAGGTGGTGGGACTAGAGCAGGGCCTCTCCGGAAGATCTTAAAGTCCTTGATGGTTTATAGGGGAAGATATGTTCGGACAGGTAAACTGTTAAGGAAATCTCCAAGAGTTTGCTCTTGAATGGGAAAGCATATTGCCTCCTGCTCTCCTCTCTTCCCCTCCATGTTATTTGAGTACAAACCTACTTTTGTACTTTGAACAGTTGTCAGCAATTGAAGTAAGCCAAGGATAAATGGGAAAAGTAAGAAAAGGGGAAAGGAACTGAGACCTTTTGAAAGCAATTTAAAAAGTGTGATGGGAAAACAATAATTTGGACTGTCCCTACCAAATTGGCTTGGTATGGCAGCCAGGAAAGCTTAACTGTGCCTGCTTCCATTTATATTGGCACACAGGGGTGGCTCAACCCATTACACAAAGTAAGCATTTGCAGTATAGTTGATTTTGCCCAGGGGCACTCTTGAGATGCTCTTGGGGGAAAATAGACCTTGACATATGCGAGTTGTAGTTACTGGGATGTATAGTTCCCCTACAATCAAAGAGCATTCTGAACTCCACCAATGATGGAATTGAACCAAATATGGCACACAGAACTCCCACGACGATCAGAAAATATATATCAGTGATTGGTTGGGGAGGGGGGGGGGGGATACTGTTTGCTTACAGTTGAAAATTACCTATGGCCACCTCTGTAGGCACAGCCCATATTTGACACACTTTGATTGACATGACAATGGCACAGCTCCAAAGTTAGTGCTAGTCAGGCTTTCCATCTTTATCATATATTTTGCCTTATCACACAAATCACTTGTGATCTCTGGACTCTGGCTATAGCCAGAAAAAAGATAAAATAAAGCAATTTATTGCAGACAGACTCTTTCCAAGAATCATTAAAGTAATGTGGAAGTTCAAATACCATGTGAATATCATTAAGTAATAGGTACATATTTTTCTGTCAAATTCATTTTATGTTATAATTTGCAAATCAGGGGGACATTCAGGTATTCATAACCACTTCTTACACATCAGTGTGAAAAGGTCTGCTTAAGAACAGACAAGCATCCCGAGCTCTGAGAATTATCTGGGAAGGAATCCCACTGGAGCATTGCAGCGCACCCAAATACCTGGGAGTCACTCTGGACCATGCTTTGACCTACAAGAAGCACTGCCTGAACATCAAGCAAAATGTGGGTGCTAGAAACAATATCATACGAAAGCTGACTGGCACAACTTGGGGATCACAACCAGACACAGGGAAGACATCTGCCCTTGCGCTTTGCTACTCTGCTGTTGAGTACGCATGCCCAGTGTGGAACACATCTCACCACGCTAAACCAGTGGATGTGGCTCTTAATGAGACATGCCGCATTATCACAGGGTGTCTGCACCCCACACCACTGGAGAAATTACACTGCTTAGCCAGTATTGCACCACCTGACATCCGCCGGGAAGTAGCAGCCAATAGTGAAAGGGCCAAGGCAGAGACATCTCCAGCTCATCCCCTGTTTGGGTATCAGCCAGCACATCAACGACTTAAATCAAGAAATAGTTTTCTAAGATCTACAGAGACACTCGCTGGAACACCTCAGCAAGCGAGAGTCCAAAAGTGGCAGGCTCAAACCCAGCACCTCAATCCGTGGATGATACCAGATGGAGACTGCCCCCTTGCACACAGAAGGTTGGGTGACTTGGAAGGCACAGACTGCGCTCTGGCACCACGAGATGCAGAGCCAATCTTAAGAAATGGGGCTACAAAGTGGAATCCATGACATGCGAGTGTGGAGAAGAGCAAACCACTGACCACCTGCTGCAATGCAACCTGAGCCCTGCTAAATGCACAATGGAGGACCTTCTTGCAGCAACACCAGAGGCACTCCAAGTGGCCAGATACTGGTCAAAGGACATTTAAACAACTACCAAGTTTGCAAAATTTGTGGGGGTTTTTTATCTGTTTTTTTTTTTGTTCTGTTAGAAATGTAATACAATGGTATGGTTGCTGATGACATGATAAATATAGTGTGAAAAGGGAAAGAAGTTTAACTATTTCACGTTTTCTATTCTTCTGGACCATCTTCAAGTACGAAATCGGATAAGCAACAAAAATATATATCCTAATAGCCTTTTTCTCTTCCGACAGACTATTTCATCCCTTCTCGCTCCCAGTTTTCCTTTGGGATGTATCATTCACATTTCTAAGCTACTAAGTATGTTCAGTTCTAATTAGCTTCAAAAACTTACAAGTTTCTTTGAACTTTAAAAACTTTTTTTAAAAAAAATATCCAAGCATGTTTATTTTCTAAGAAAACAGATATCTCCCTCTTGTTCTTCATTTTTTTATTACAACGTTGCTGAGTTTGCTGTTAGAATGAGAGATGACCGTAAAAGGAAAATGCTAGTGCTTCTGGAACCATGTGAAACTGCGCACTGAAGAAAATATATGAAAGAATCATTTTCAACATTACAATAATGATGAGGAACAGGAAGCATGAGGTACTTGCTCTTCCTGTTCCTTTTGTATCATTGCAACATAAAAAGCCACTCTCCATCCCAATTATTTTTTTGTTGGATTGTGTCCATGTCTTTTGACTCAGTTATGGGTGCACACTTATGTCTGGTCTAACAAGTATGCAATAAAATTCTTTGGATTGTTGTTGATTTTTTTTTTAAGAAAGAGGTAATGATTTCCCATTTCTGTGGCTACACTGGAACCTTAAATTGCCAACTTCTTCAAAATCCATGCGTGCCTGTAAATATGAGTTGCTCAGATCTGAATAAGTGATAACACCTGTAAACATATCAGAAATATTAAAAATAGAAATTGCTGTGTTTCCAGCTACGTAAACAAGTATAATTTAATGTGAGTTTTCATCCCACAGCCCCAGCTTAAATCATCACCTTTGGGTAAGTTTACATGATCCTGCATCCCATGCCATCTTATATATTTCCATAGCTACAGTTGTAGTATAGAGTTTTACATGAATCTTTTTTCCTTTATTACATCCATTCTTTCATTACTTTTGTTACCTCCAGGAGCACATAACGGAAAGTCCCCTCCCAGTACAAAAATCAGCTCAACACAAAAGCAACCCCACTTCCTCATCTGCTTTTCATGAGCAGCCTCCTTACCTTGAAAAGAGTACGTGTGTAGAGTGCAGGCCCAGAAAGCACGTGTAGCTGCCTGCAGCAGCGCACCTTCTGTAGAGTATGAAGCAGAACTTGCCTCCTTGCCTTGAAAAGAGGGGTGTGTGGTGTGCAAGCCCAGAAAGTGTGCACTCCTGCCTGCAGCCAAACACCTCTCCTCTAGAGTAGAGAAACAGGTAAGAAGCCTCCTTACTTATTTTATTTATTTATTTATTTATATATTTATTTATTTATTTATTTACAGTACTAGCCGTCCCCTGCCACGCGTTCCTGTGGCCCAGTATGGCGATCTGGAAAATAAAGTAATGGTTTCTAATCTATGCAGTTTCTTTCTGCTTGTGGGTAAACAGTATTTCTTGTTGTTTCTTTGTCAGTGTTGATGTGGAGAGTGTCTGGTTTGCCTACTCTGGAACATGCAACATATCATTGTCCTTCTTTAGGGGCCCCTTTCAAATCTATGATACTATATCTGTGTGTGAGAGAATCATATAGATCTATCTCTTTCTATAGCTGGATGGGTCTTTGTCAGGAGGACTTTGATTAGATTTTTTTGCCCTGGTGAAGAGAGTTAGACTGGATGGCCTTAAGTATTTTCTGTTGGTCATGGGGGTTCTGTGTGGGAAATTTGCCCCAATTCTGTCGTTTGTGGGGTTCAGAATGCTCTTTGATTGTAGGTGAACTACAACTCCCAAATGTCAAGGTCTATTTCCCCCAAAATCCATCTGTGTTCATATTTGGGCATATGGAATATTTGTGCCAAGTTTGGTCCAGATCCATCATTGTTTGAGTCCACAGTGCTCTCTGGATGTAGGTGAAGTACAACTCCCAAACTCAAGGTCAATGCTCACTAAACCCTTCTAGTGTTTTCTGTTGGTCACGGGAGTCCTGTGTGTCACCTTTGGTTCAATTCCATCATTGGTGGAGTTCAGAATGCTCTTTGATTGTAGGTGAACTATAAATTCCAAGAACTACAACTTCCAAATGTCAAGGTCTATTTCCCCCAAAATCCATCTGTGTTCATATTTGGGCATATGGCATATTTGTGCCAAGTTTGGTCCAGATCCATCATTGTTTGAGTCCACAGTGCTCTCTGGATGTAGGTGAACTACAGCTCCCAAACTCAAGGTCAATGCCCACTAAACCCTTCTAGTGATTTCTGTTGGTCATGGGAGTCCTGTGTGTCACCTTTGATTCAATTCCATCATTGGTGGAGTTCAGAATGCTCTTTGATTGTAGGTGAACTATAAATTCCAAGAACTACAACTCCCAAATGACAAAATCAAAAAATTTTGAGTGAAGGACATACATTGGGTTGTTAGGTGTATGCTGTCCAAATTTGGTGTCAATTCACCCATTGGTTTTTGAGTTCTGTTAATCCCACAAACGAACATTACATTTTTATTTATATTGATTTATATTCCGCCCGTAGGGGACTCAGGGTGGATCACAATGTACATATACATGGCAAACATTCAATGCCGGGTTTTTTTTAACATACAAGACAGACAGACAGACAGACAGACAGACAGACAGACAGAGGTCATTCAGCAGTTCTTCCTGGAGGTTGCTCAATTTGGCCACGGGGGGAGCTGTCGTTTCGTCCACTATGACGTTGAGCCTATTTGATCATAGTATTTCCTCCTTGCTCTCCAGCATTTTTATGGTATCATAAATTAGCCTCCCCCCTTAAGTGGTCCCTAATTCCTCTACTCACAGCTCACAGCTGTTTTCAAACTGCTTTAGGTCGACAGTGAGCTGGGCATTTTTAAAAACAGCTTTTTTTAAACAGCTATTAGCAGTCGGGCTCTCAATCCCGACTCGGGCTTCGAACTTGCCACCTTTTGGTCGGCAGTGATTTATTGCAACTGACTAACCAGTTGTGCTACCAGCCCGGCCCTTAAAGTGCATGCCTACCTCAGCCTCTAGAGTAGAAACAGCTTAAATGCCTATGACAGGAAGGGAAACCTGGGAAGCCACCCCCCATAATGAACCAATAGAAAACGGATCTTTTGGCACACCATACCAAAAACAGATTTCTGCCCTCCCAATTTTGTGAGACTCCCAAAAAAAACAGATCAATGGCCCCACCAAAATCCAGGACACAAAACGGGTCAAGGTTTACCCAGACTGAACAAGCTTATTGTAGTGTTCTTGGAACTTTGCTAAATGTTCCTGGACAAAAATATAATAAAATTCCAAAGTCTCATTGCCCTGAGCTCTGGTCAAACTGCATCTTGATCTAGCACAGTGTTTCTCAACCTGGGGGGTCGGGACCCCTGGAGGGGTCACGAGGGGGTGTTAGAGGGGTCACCAAAGACCACCAAAAAGCACAGTATTTTCCATTGGTCATGGAGGTTCTGTGTGGGAAGTTTGGCCCAATTCAATCGTTGGTAGGGTTCAGAATGCTCTTTGATTGTAGGTGAACTATAAATCCCAGCAATTACAACTCCCAAATGTCAAAGTCTATTTTCCCCAAACTCCACCAGTGTTTACATTTGGGCATATTGAGAATTTGTGCCAAGTTTGGTCCAGATCCATCATTGTTTGAGTCCACAGTGCTCTCTGGAGGTAGGTAAACTACAACTCCCAAAACTCAAGGTCAGTACCCATCAAACCCTTCCAGTATTTTCTGTTGGTCATGGGAGTTCTGTGTGCCAAGTTTGATTCAATTCCATCATTGGGGGAGTTCAGAAAGCTCTTTGATTGTAGGTGAACTATAAATCCCAGCAACTACAACTCCCACAGGACAAAATCAATACCCTCCCCAAATCCCACCAGTATTCAAATTTGGGTGTATTGCGTACTTGTGCCAAATTTGGTCCAGTGTATGAAAATACATATCAGATATTTACATTACTATTCATAACAGTAGCAAAATGACAGTTATGAAGGAGCAATGAAACTAATTTTATGGTTGGGGGTCATCATAACATGAGGAAGCATATTAAGAGGTCGTGGCATTAGGAAGGTTGAGAACCACTGATCAAGCAGATCTCAGCCTACTAAATGTAAAGGAAAGAAGCTGCCATTTTTAAAAGAAATCAACTCCATAGCTTTTAACCCACAATTCTGAAATCATTTCAGCCTCTACATTTCTTTTGGCTTGTTTTGAAGTCAGATAATGACATTAAGATCATGGGCACTTGGTAGGCAAGGTCATAAATCACAGTGTCCTCCCATGAGAAATTTTTTACTTACTATGTTTTGTTTTGTTTGTCTTCAGTTTCCTGCAACATCAAAGCCATTTCCTGATGAAAAGGCTCTTTCCACTCACTTTCCTGAAATGAAGAAAGGCAACTCACTCATAAGAGGGATTTGGGACCACAAGATTTTCCATCTTCTAAAGCTCCATCTCCTTTATTGGAATTTTAATGACAATGGGTTTATTCTCATTCATTGTTGTATCACTGGTCTTTTGACTGGCTACCTCCTTGCTCTTGTTTATGGTTTATTCCTCTGTCTTCTCACTGCACCTCTTCAAAGGATCCTGAAAAAATCCCTTCAAGCCAAAAAGTACTTTTTCATCTGGAAAAAAAAATAAAATGTAATGCCTGTGCAGGGTATTACATGCTGTTTTGCAAAAGATAAGACACTCTACCTTGAAAAAAGAAAAGAAATAATCCAAAAACAGTCCAACGAATGACCAGTGACCATCATCACTTCTGGTTGCCTCAAATGGTGGCTGCAATGACACCTCTGGAGCTTTGCAGAAACTGAACAAGTTCAGCCCAAGCTTAAAACTCTTTGATCAATTTTATTAATTTGGCTTGCATTGGGTTTTTTTGACTGTATGGCCATGTTCCAGTAGCATTCTCTCCTGATGTTTCACCTGCATCTCTGGCAAGCATCCTCAGAGGTTTGTTCAGAGGTCTATTAGAAATGAGGCAAGTGGGGTGTATATATATCTGTGGAATGTTCAAGGTGGAAGAAACAACCCTTATCTGTTTGAAGCAAGAGTGAATTTTGCATTTAGCAAGCTTGATGAGCATTGAGTAGCCTTACAGTTGCTGTTGTTGTCCAGGGGCATTTTTTGTTTTGGGACATGTTAACTGGCACTTGATTGTTTGCTATCTGGAGTTTTCCTGTTTCTGCGTGGTATTCTTAATTTACTGTCTTGGTTCTGGTGTCTTTTAATACTGGTAACCAGATTTTGTTCATTTTCATGGTTTCGTCCTTTCTGTTGAAATTGTTCACCTGCTTGTCGATTTCAATGGCTTCTCTTGTTCACATGCTTGTAGATTTCAATGGTGGTCCAACATTTCTGTGTTCTCAAATAATATTCTGTCTCCAAGTTGGTTCATCAAGTGCTCTGCTCTAGTTGACATCTCTGGTTGAATTAGTCTGCAGTGCCTTTCATGTTTCTTGATTCGTGTTTGGGTACTGTGTTTGATGATCCCTATGTAGACTTGTCCAAAGCTACATGGTATACAATAGGCTCCTGCAGTGGTTAGAGCAGGGGTCCTCAAACTAAGGACCGAGGGCCGGATGCGGCCCTCCAAGGTCTTTTACCCGGCCCTTGCTCAGGGTCAATCTAAGTATATAATGACTCAAAAGCACACAACAACAACTACAACAACAACAACAATCCTATCTCATCAGCCAAAAGTAGGCCCACGCTTCCCATTGAAATACTAATAAGTTTTTTTAAAAAAAAATGTTCTACATTTTAATTATTGTATTGTTTTAAGTGTCTTTTGCACTACAAATAAGATATGTGCAGTGTACATAGAAATTCATTCATTTTTTTCAAATTATAATCCGGCCCTCTAACAGTTCGAGAGACTGTGACCTGGCCCTCTGTTAAAAAAGTTTGAGGACCCTGCTCTAGGTCATGCATGGCCAAACTTTTTCCCCCTGGGGCTGCATTGCAGGCCTGGTCAGGAGGGAGGGCTGGGCCAGGAGGAAGGGTGGGGTGGGCCATGGAGGAGGCAGGGCTGGGCTGGGGTGGGCCTAGAATAGGGTGACCTAGCAGGGGGGCAGGGGGCGGGGCCAGGTGCAGTTCACCTTCAGGTTTTCCTCCCAGCTTAACGACAGGGCTGCTTCCCCCATCTTTATGCTGGGAAGAAGGTGAGGCTTTGGAAACCCCTTGGTCCCCACCTGCCTCTCCCTTCTGCCAGCATCAGGACAGGGACTTGCCTCATCCTCACACCAGGAGAAGGAAGAGGCAGGTATCAGATGAGGCAGCGTTGCCGCCACTTTGCCCAACGCTTGCCTCTATGCCCAGACTGGACTTCTTCTGGCATCAGGATAGGGCTTGCCTCTTCCTGACACCAGGAGAAGGGAGAGACAGGTAGCAGGTGAGGCAGCTTTGGAGCCACTTCACCCACCACCTGTCTTCTCCTCCATGCCAGGCTTCCCCTGGCATCGGGACAGGACCGCCCACCCTTATGCAGGGAGGAGGACTTGAGGAGGGCACACAATCAGCATCGCAGATGGACAATGAAAGCGACAGCTCCCCTGGCGGCCAGAAAAAGGTTAAATAGCCTCTGTCTATGTCTGTATATGTTTGTATGTCAAAAATTGGCATTGAATGTTTGCCATATATGTGTACACTGTAATCCGCCCTGAGTCCCCTGCGGGGTGAGAAGGGCGGAATATAAAAGCTGTAAATAAATAAATGATTGAAAGCACTCTAAAAGGCTCCCAGCCACTGCATACCTTCCTCCCTTGTTGTTTTGGCATAAGGACAGCAGACCGCTGCATCCTTATAGCCAGAGGACAGGGGAAATTTTGAGAGCCAAACACAAGGGCCCAGAAGGCCATGTCTGGCTCACAGGCCTTAGTTTGCCCATGCCTGCTATAGGTAGATCTTTATCTGTACTCTCGTAACTTGTTCTTGGTCTTGCAGCTCTTTTGATGTCTGTCATAGAATATCCTTTGGCCTGTAGAGCCCACTCTAAGTGGTTTAGTTCACCTTGGAGGAAGAGGGTTCACAGATCTTCTTTGCACAGTCTACCAGGACTTTAATTGTGTTTCCTTTTCGACCTGGCTGATGGTTGGAGTTTTTATGTAGGTATCTATCTACGTGTGTAGGTTTTCTGTAAATTGTGTGGCTCAATTGTTGAGTTGGTTTGCAGATGACTAGGACATCTAGAAATGGTAGTTTTCCTTCATTTTCATTTTCCATTGTAAATTGGATGTTTGGGTGGATGTTGTTGATGTCGTCCAGGAATTTGTTTAGTTCTTCTTCTCCATGGCTCCAAATGGTGAAGGTGCCATACACATTTCTGAACCATTTAGTGTGTGTGTGTGGGGGGGGGGGGGTATTGCTGTTTCCAGGGCTTGTTTCTCAATGTGTTCCATGTAGATATTGGCTAAAAAGTAGAAATTTGTAGAAATTATTATTATGTGCTGGGTTTTTTTCATGTGCCCGGCATATTGAACATCATAAAAACACAGAATCATACAAACCTATAGTTGGACGATACCAAAAGCACCATCCAGTGCAGGTACCGGTTTGGGGAAAACTGTTGTCTTGCATTTTCAGAGAAAGGGAGGATATAAATGAGGAAGTAAGTAGGCTGCTATATAATTATCACCAACAGAACCAATGGGAGATTTCTCACCCAAAGTAAATACCGGGTTCAAAAGAAGGATTTTATTCTGGACTGCAGCCAGGAAGGAAAGGATCACCCCATCCTGCACATTTGCTGCAAGCCAGATAATTATCATCTCTTTTCCTTTCTGCCACTACCAATACTATTCATATTTTGTTAAAGCTTGCATATTACGTTTTAGTCAAGCTATACCATACATCAGGGGTCCTTAAACATTTTAAACAGAGGGCCAGGTCACAGTCCCTCAAACTGTTGGAGGGCCGGATTATAATTTGCAAAAAACATGAATGAATTCCTATGCACACTGCACATATCTTATTTGTAGTGCAAAAAACACTTAAACAATACAATAATTAAAATGAAAAACAAATTTAACAAATATAAACTTATTAGTATTTCAATGGGAAGTGTGGGCCTATTTTTGGTTGATGAGATAGGGTTGTTGTTGCTGTTGTGTGCTTTCAAGTCATTTCAGACTTAGGTTGATCCTGAGTGAGGGCTGGGTAAATGACCTTGGAGGGCCTTATTTGGCCCCCGGGCCTTAGTTTGAGGACCCCTGCTATACATGTTGTCAGCCACGTCCTGCTACAAATGCTTTGTGAGATTTTCACAATTGAGAGAAGACACTCTTAGAGAGAGAAAGCATTGAACAGTATGTGAGGACCAATCTAAGTAAAAGAAGGACATTAGAATAGCATGTCCACTATTAGAGATTAAATCAGAACCAATCAGACAACATGTTTGACTAATGTGCTTGCCTGACATTGAATTAAGGAACACAGAGTTCTCTTTGGGTCACAATGCGGCTTTCTGCAAGGACAGAAACAAAATGGACACATCTTTGCTCCATGCTGGTTATATATTTTATAGACATCGGAATCTTTATGTTTTCATCTTCCTGTTTTATCTTATCAAAGCAGCCAAACCAAATGAACCCACTGTAGCTACTGTTGTGTGCCTTCAAGTCACTTCCGACTTATGGCAAACTTAAAGGAACTCTATCATGGAATTTTTAATAGAATTTGTTTAAAGGGGTGCCTTTGTTTAGAAGGGGATATACCCATGCCTGCACAAAACATCTACATTCACATGATTATATGCAAAATGACAAAAATATAGAAAATATATAAAAAGACAAACATAAAATTCTGAGATAGGGATCATACCACTGTGTTGTTTTGTGTGGATAAGTTCCTGGCAACACTAAAGATGAGCCAGACTAGGGGGAGAGGACTTCTAGATGAGCCATACTAAACAGAAACAACATCTGATTTTTCTAAAAGATGAGCTGGAATTCTGCATACATTTGGCACATAGTTACATCTCATGGCATTACTCCCTGTCCTTCTCCTCTCCCCCCGAACCTACCTTTTGAGCAATGTAAATCCCCCAAAATAGCCATTACATGTCAATGGAGACCGAGGAGATCAATGGAAAGATGTCCAGCTATTTTCCTGTACTTGAAGGCATTGTAGCAGACATTCATGGGGAGCTTTGGGCTACTATGCAGATCTTTAAAGAAGATGTCCTTCAATGTGTCCAGGTACAGGAAAATAACTGACCCCCTCTGTTTTCTAACACTGGTCATTGGGAGAAGGGAGAAGCTCATTTCAAGTGGTGTACGAGTTAATTTTGGTGTGGATGGTAATAAAAGGAGAATCAAGCAGAACTTTCATATGTTTTCCGAAGTGCAAATTTGGTGGAACCCATCCCAAACAAGCTCAAAATAAGTATAGACTTAATCATACAATTGATTGATGGATTGAAAAGAAATAATGGTTTTGCCTTTGCAGCCGAGTTATAAAAACATCATTTGGTCACAAATATTCTTAAGGCACCATAAAAAACAATCTACTTGAGTAAATCAAAGAGTGTAAACCTTGCAGAGCAATAACACTGATGTCTATTATACAGTTATGATTGATTATCTGCTTATTCAAAGCTCATACAAACGCCAGTCTTCGATGAACAATGCAAGTAGAGCTATTTCTCTAAATAACGGGGTGGGGAGGGGGATGGATTTTAAAAATTGACCAAGCTAGATCTAGTATTTAAAATGTGAACACAGACAAGTAAGAATAATATGCATCTGTCTAGTACAGAAGCCAGGTTTATTATATGTTTCTTAGCAAACAGAAAAAAAATCTTCAGGAAAGAAGCCATAATCCAGAAAAAATCAGCTATTTATTTTATTTTATCCTATATATCGTGCATTATAGTATTCATACTTAAATCATATCAAAATCATTAGAGATGATTAAGGCACAAGTAATTCAGGCATCATCATAATAATGGATCATAATAAACTGTGGCAAGTCCTTGGTGGGATGGACATACCAAGCCACCTTGTCTCTCTCCTGAGGAGTCTGTACAAGGACCAAGTAGCAACAGTAAGAACTGACCACAGAACAACAGACTGGTTCAAGATTGGGAAAGGGATACGGCAAGGCTGCATACTCTCACCCAACCTTTTTAATTTGTATGCAGAACACATCATGCGATGTGCGGGGCTTGATTAATGCAAGGTTGGGGTGAAAATTGCTGGAAGAAACATTAACAACCTCAGATATGCAGATGACACCACTCTGATGGCCGAAAGCGAGGAGGAGCTGAGGAGCCTTCTAATCAAGGTGAAAGAAGAAAGCGCAAAAGCTGGGTTGCAGCTAAACATAAAAAAACCCAAGATTATGGCAACAGGAATGATTGACAACTTTAAAATAGAGAGAGAAAATGTGGAGGCCGTGACAGACTTTGTATTTCTAGGTGCAAAGATTACTGCAGATGCAGACTGTGGCCAGGAAATCAGAAGATGCTTACTTCTTGGGAGGAGAGCAATGTCTAATCTCGATAAAATAGTAAAGAGTAGAGACATCACACTGGCAACAAAGATCCGCATAGTCAAAGCCATAGAATTCCCTGTAGTAAACTACAGATGTGAGAGCTGGACCTTCGGGAAGGCTGAGCAAAGGAAGATAGATGCTTTTGAACTGTAGTGCTGGAGGAAAGTTCTGAGAGTGCCCTGGACTGCGAGAAGATCCAACCAGTCCATTCTCCAGGAAATAAAGCCCGGCTGCTCACTGGAGGGAAGGATACTAGAGACAAAGTTGAAGTACTTTGGCCACATCATGAGGAGACAGCAAAGCCTAGAGAAGACAATTATGCTGGGGAAAGTGGAAGGCAAAAGGAAGAGGGGCCGACCAAGGGCAAGATGGATGGATGGCATCCTTGAAGTGACTGGACTGACCTTGAAGGAGCTGGGGGTGGTGACGGCCGACAGGGAGCTCTGGCGTGGGCTGGTCCATGAGGACACGAAGAGTCGAAGACGACTGAATGAATGAACAACAACAACAATTCAGGCAACCACATTTATCCAAAGCTAGTTAATTATCCTTGCTTCGGGTAATAATATTAGCAGTTGTCTCTTGTTTATTAGATGATGACCACCAGTTCATACCATCTATAGCTTCATAATGTGTGCATTCTCTGTAGTGATACAAACTTTCAAGACAGATTCTACAAATATCTTGGACATCAGCACCAAGAGAGTTGAAAAATAGACCATGGACCATGTGTGGATTGTTGTATTTGTAAATAGACTTCATTCAGAGCTGTTCTTCAACAACCTTGTTTTTGGTTTTGATCATGTCTGTTCGCAGAGCTGCTAGATCCTCTGGGATAACTTGGGGTGAAATGTGAATTAAGAACATATATGTCTTCCACTCCAGTTCTATTCTTTTTTTCATAAAGGAAAAAAATCAATTATTCGCTTTAACTGTCACTGAAAAAATGAACATAGTAACTCAAATTTAGATTGAAAGTCTGCAGGCAGAGACTGTCTCATGGTTTGATATTCATAAGTTACTCTCAATGAAGAGTGGGGTAAAACGAAATAGGATAAAAATGTTGAAGTGTTATTATTGAAATGTGGTTAGAAAGCCATGCGATATGGATTCAGAATGAGGAATTGGTGGACCTTTCTACTCTTTGACTGTTTTCTCTTTTTTAACGCCAACATTATTATTTATAGATGTATAATACCGCTAATATAAATAATATAAATATTATTATTTATATTATTTATACATATTATTTATATTATTTATCAATGTATAATATAAATGTTATTATTTATGTTATTTATATATATTATTTATATTATTTATAGATGTATAAATAATACAAATAATTTAAATATTATTATTTATAGATATTATTATTTATTTTAAGCCAACATTATTATTTATAGATGTATACTACTGCTAATATAAATAATATAAATATTATTATTTATAGATGTATAGGTAGGTACCGCTCCGTCGGGAAGGTAATGACACTCCATGCAGTCATGCTGGCCACATGACCTTAGAGGTGTCTATGGACAATGCTGGCTCTCCGTCTTAGAAATGGAGATGACCACCACACCCCAGAGTCAGACACAACTGGAGTTCATATCAGGGGAAGACCTTTACCTTTACCTAATACTACTAGCCTCATCACATGGAGGTCCTTGATGCAGGGTCAAGAAGGGAATCCGTAGGGCAGAGGAGCAAATCATGGGGCAGTGGGATTAATCCTTCACCCAGCACCCCATAGCCTGTATCACTTGCGTACCCATCACACGCCAGAAAACGCACCTTTCCAGCTTGCTTCCGCACTGTCCCCACATTTCCAATCTGAACACGGGTGGTCTCCCATGTTCAGATTTCCCTATTGTAGAACATTTTGCCAATATAGACAGCATGGAGCACCACTGAAAGTACCTATGCATCATGTAATGGGATCCAGTGAACTTCATACTGGCTGTGTCAGTGAAGTATTCTAGGACAGGTAAATTTCCCAATGTGGTGAGGTTCTATGGCCAACAACAGCAATAGTCAGTATCACTTTATTCAGTAGATTGTAACTAATGGAGCCATTCCTGAGACCAATGCGTCAGTAAGAACAGGAAGTAAGTGGAATAGAAGGTATTCTCATATCCCATTCCAACGGTCATTTCAAACACTGGATAAGCTAATTTTGGACTCCAGTCCTCAACATCTCCCCAGGCCAGCAAAGTGAGTAGTGATGTAGTCCTTAAGCTTTCACCTGCTCATTCTTTTCACAAGGGCTTTGGACTGGATTGGAAACCTGTGTTCAACACACTCAGTTATTCATCAGGTTACTAGTTTAATTAATATTAGAAAGTGTTGACCATTTCTGCTGCCTTGGCAGCCACCTCTCCACCAAAGTCAACATTGACACCGAAATACAATATCGACCGAGCTCTGCGAGTGCAACATATTTTTCCAAATGAAGCAGAGAGTGTTTGAGGACCTGGACATCTGTAGGGATATTAAGGTGCTTGTTTATAAAGCTATTGTCCTCCCAACCCTGCTATATGCCTGCGAGACGTGGACTGTCTACAGACGTCACATGCAACTCCTGGAACGATTCCATCAGCGCTGCCTCCGGAAAATCCCGCAAATCTCCTGGGAAGATAGGCGGACAAACGTCAGTGTGCTGGAAGAAGCAAAGACCACCAGTATTGAAGCAATGGTCCTCCGCCATGAGCTCAGCTGGATCGGCCACGTTGTCCGAATGCCCAACAACCGTCTCCCAAAGCAGTTGCTCTACTCCAAACTCAAGAACGGAAAACGGAATGTTGGAGGATGGGAAAAGAGATTTAAAGATGGGCTCAAAGCCAACTTTAAAAACTCTGGCATAGACACTGAGAACTGGGAAGCCCTGGCCCGTGAGCACTCCAGCTGGAGGTCAGCTGTGACCAGCAGTGCTGCAGAATTTGAAGAGGCACGAATGGAGGGCGAAAGAGAGAAACATGCCAAGAGGAAGGCGCGTCAAGCCAACCCCGACCGAGACCGCCTTCCACCTGGAAACCAATGCCCTCACTGCGGGAGAAGATGTAGATCAAGAATAGGGCGCCACAGTCACCTACGGACCCAACAGAACATTGACCCTGGAAGACTATCCTACTTGGCCAATGAGGGATCGCCCAAGTAAGTAAGTAAGTAAGTAAGTAAGTAAGTAAGTAAGTAAGTTTATTTAGCAATTTTTGGACAAAGTATATCACTTCTTTGCTGATCTGAAACATGGGGCATCTTAAACATCATGGAATATGCTATGGGTTATTTATAGTGCCTTCTCTCTGTTTAAGTAAAAGTCATATTTCAATCTTGTATGGGGAACAAATTGGCAAATGTATTGATTCTAAACTATAGATGATGATGTTTGCTTGCAAATCCTGAGAGAATTGGTCTCTTTAAAATATTTGGTTCTAACTTTACTTGATTTTGCTTACTGCAGCCTTTCCTTATTGTCTTCCTGAAGAGTACCAGCAATTTTTTTTATCGTGATAAATGATCCACCTAGATAAGACACTCTTTTTTTTACCTGAAGCCACATTTTGCTTCTTCCTTCAGGTCACAGCCTGATATTTTTGGAAGCGATAGATTTATTACTTTCTTTCTGCACATAGAAAAAAGCAAATTGCCAACAATTGCCCTAAAATGCAATTGTGTCATGTTATCTGATATATCACACTAGTTTTCTAGAAATGTAAAGAAGGAGGTAGCAACTTTACATGTCAGAATCAATGTCATTAAACTGCCACTGAGAAAACAGAACTAAAGTTGGAATTAGGATCAGTACTGAATATGACAATTTTATATCTCAGAATATCACAATGTTTTTTTTTTCTTTATATCTGTATGATTTAATTCTGGTTGTTTGTCCCAAATAGAATAGACTGATTAAATCAGTAATTATTTAGTAGAGTCAGGTAGGGTATTGTAATAGTAGAATTAGAGTCTCTACCTATAAGGGTTGAATGAAAAGTCATGCCTCCACCTTCGTAACTCCTCAATAGCTGGCAGTACTGGTATGTGGCAGGTACTGGCTTCTTCAGTAGACTCTCCTCTACAGTTACATTTTGGCGGGAAGCCTTAGCATTGAATGGTTGTGTTGTTAAAGTGTGAAGTATAGAACCCTGTGCAGACAGTCGGTCAATGCGACTTAAGCAACGTGCAGTCATTAATTCCTGACAGCAGAAGGTGTCACCCCAAAGAAGATTCACCAAAATGCAAGCTGTTTATTGTGATTGTATTGATGTGAGTACTATGTGTCATTGGGCGAGTAAGTTTAAAGATGTTGAGGTGGGAACATCTCACTTGCGTAACAAAGAGTTGGACGTCCTGTGACAGCAACCACCGAGTTTCACAAGCAAAAGGTTGACAGATTGATTCAGAACGATTGTCGTATCACTCAGAGAGAAATTTCAAGCATAATCGGCATTTCACAAGAATGTGTGGGTCTCATTTTTGCTTTGCTTGGCTATCAGAAGATCTGTGCACGATGGGTTGCGGAAACAGAGTGTCGACTTCTTCCGTGATGGCTTCAGAAAACTTGTTCACCATTGGCAGAAATGTATCCAATTGTCTGGTGATTATGCGTAAAAGTTAATAGTGGTAGTTAAAGAGCACATCCTAAGGATTATTTCTGCATTTGGTTTCTTAAAATATTCCCATCAAAACCCAAGTAACCAAGGTGGAGGCATTACTTTTCATTCAACCCTTGTATTTCTGTCTCTATCTGTTGATCTATCTGCCTTCTACTTATTTCTAGCAAGGTGTGTGTGTGTGTGTGTCTAAATATCTACATACATGTAGGTTAAATCAATTTATTTATTTATTTATTTATTTATTTATTTATTTACTATATTCATACCTCGCCCTTCTCACCCGGAAGGGGACTTAGGGCGGCTTACAAACTATGGCAAAAATTCAATGCCGCATCGTGCACATAACAATGAACATACCATATAAAATTATAAAACAATTAAAACAATAATACAAAGTGCCGCATCATGATTTCCCTGTGGCAGAGAATTCAAAAGGCCCCACCCTAAACCACATTTCCCAGAATTCTGCTCATTTCAGAATACTGGGACTGCCCTCATTAAAGCCTCAGTGTGATGTCTCTCCCTGGCCTGGCCATGTGCCAGAAGGGTTTCTCCCTTGCCCGGCCATCCAGCCAGGCATCCCACCCACCCTGAGCCCGCCTCACTGTTCCCTTTGGGGAAAGAGTGGGGCTTCTCCCTCAACTCGGGTCTTGCCAACCTTCTCAAGGCCCTTTGGGGGAACCAAACTCAGCCCTTTTGGGGGGGAAAGCAGCACACACAACAGAGACCTGAAGCCACTTACAAGCATTTGCACAGCTTAGGCTCGTGCGCCAGCTGCGCCCGTATCTTGGGAAGTCTGACTTGGCCACGGTAGTCCACGCTCTGGTTACATCCCGTTTAGACTACTGCAACGCTCTCTACGTGGGGTTGTCCTTGAAGACAGCTCGGAAGCTCCAATTGGTCCAACGTGCAGCAGCCATGATACTAACAGGAGCAGGGCGCAGGGAGCATACAACCCCCCTGCTGTACCAGCTCCACTGGCTGCCGATCTGCTACCGGGCTCAATTCAAGGTGCTGGCATTGGCCTATAAAGCCCTAAACGGTTCCGGCCCAAGATACCTAACTGACCGCCTCTCGGCCTATGAGCCCACGAGGACTTTGAGATCTTCCGGGGAGGCCCTGCTCTCGATCCCGCCTGCGTCGCAGGCACGGCTGGCGGGGACGAGAGATAGGGCCTTCTCAGTGGTGGCTCCTCAGCTGTGGAACACCCTTCCCGCAGACATCAGGCTAGCCCCCTCCCTGTTGATATTCCGCAGGAAGCTAAAGACCTGGTTGTTTGAGAAGGCATTTGAATAGTAGTGCAATGACGGGTAATTCAACCATAGGAATGGAACAACGGAAATGATATTGGATTGTGAACTTGACGATGAGACGACTCGGAATGGCTTGTAGTTATATTGATGTTTTTGATGTGATGTTTTGATAATGATGTACTATGGATTATTTTTTGTATGTTGTATTTTGCACCTGTTTTTTATGTTGTACACCGCAATGAGTCGCCATTAGGCTGAGAATTGCGGTATATAAGCGAAGTAATAAATAAATAAATAAATAAATAAATAAATAAATAAATAAGACTTACATAACTCATCCAAAAGTCATAGGTCAGTGTTTTGAATCTTACAATTTTTGCGTGGGTGCCCCTTGCATTTCTAAATATTGCTTTTGTGCCGTCGCGCCTGGGGTCTATAGATCTTAGTGAAAGAAACATGGACGTGACATCTCTCCCCAGGGGATTGCTTCTTGCTCTCCTTTAGGAAACTGGAACTCCCAAGGACCAAGACACAACAGATAACTCGAAATGGTATTTATTGTTCACGATGAGTTATCTTTCTTAGGCACAAACTTGATGTTTCAACAGGGATAAAGAAAATACATGTTACAGTCTCTGAAGCCTTGGGTCCAAGGAGTTTTGCAGCTGAGAAGCTTTCCAAGTTCCCTCTTTCTCTATGGCTGTGAATGCCTGAGCAATCCACAACCCCAGTCCAAATGGCCTATATTTGAAGGCACAAAGTCTTCCTCTGGTGCCAAAGGACTGGTTTGAAGGCGCTTGAGACTCCTCGATGTCGTCCAGGAAGATCTGGGCATGAAGTGTGAGTCTCAAGAGTAAAAACCTGAGAATTGGTGATAAGTGATAGCTTAAAACAAGGGCTTTAGAGCCAAATCTTTCTCAAGTCAGTCTATAAAGCTGTCTGATGGTAGAATGAAGAAGGAAACACTGCCCTCCTCTTCTAGGAAGAGGTGGGGCCAAACAATTGAGCTGAGGGAGCAATTCAACTGGTGCAAACAGCATTGATTAACAGCTATAAATAACCAATCAATCCAACTATACATTAACAGAGACAACAGACAAGTAGGGGCATGTTACACAGTTTAAACCTTTGCAAATTAAAGTTCTACATATAGGTGGTGCTACTCGCGCCGTCACAGCTTTGGATTTACGAATCTTACAAAATAGATATGACAAACAAGTTACAAATGAAGTTTTGCATAGCCCTACTATTCACTCTGAAAACAATTATCCATATGATTACACTGCACATCTCGAAAAAATATACCTAACTTTCATTAAAACACATAGTGCAATCATATTTATGTACAGTGGGCTTTCCATATCCATAGGGCTTTGGCTCCAGGACCCCTCCCCTCCCTCCTTCCCCATGGATACTAAAATCTATAGATGATGAAGTCTTATTGTATTATATACAATGGAAGAGTGAAATGTCATCTCATGGAATAACTGTTGAACAACTCATTCAAAGGCCAAAATGAGCCTGAGGATCTATGAAATGATTGGCAGTTACAGCAAAATATGCCCAAGCATAAAATAGTGCTTGCTTCATGGCAAATTCAAGATTTCCTTTTTGAATTTTCTTTATCTTTTCAAGCTGTGTTGTTTGAAAACTTGGTTGCAGAACTCATGGATACAGAGGGCTGGCTGTGTAAATTCAATTTCATTCAATGTAGGAACTTTGTTCCATATATGGTGGCCATGCAATCAGAAGCCCTTCCAGACAGGCCCAAAACATGGCACTTGACTCACTTTTACCAGAGGTGTCCAAATGATGCCTCCAGTAAAAGCGAATTAATGTGGAGTACACTGGGTTTTACCAGTTTACTCCATATTATTTAAACACTTCAACAAATCCAGGCCTTCCTGAAAGTTTATTGAGGTGCTTGGTCTGTGGGGACTGACTCCTGAGAGGCCAGAGAGGGGGAGTTTAAAAGTTCAACCCCCCCCCCCCCAAATGTGTCAGGGTAACCAGTTAACATTCATGAGTAAACCGGGGTTTTTCTAACCTGACATATTTAGGTGGGGGGGGGGGTGTTGAACCCTTAACCCCCCCCCCCCCCGGCTCTAGCCCTGTCAGTCCCCATGGCCAAGATTTGGGTCCAAAAACCTAACGGACAATCTTGCTGGCAAAACAGATTTCTCTCCCCCACTGCTGACATGTCACAGGGAAAGACCTGTGCTACCAGCAAGCCTGTCCAGTAAGTTTTGGGACCCAAATGGGGTGGGGACTGAGGGTGGCTGGATACCATCCCAATTTAACTTGCAATGGCATGTATCCACCCCACCCCCCACCCCTGGGAAAGGTCAGAGTTGGAGTTAGAAGTGGGGACTAAAATCTGTGTGTAAGGGGGTTATTTCAACCTGTTTCCACACAGATTTTAACTCTGTCTGGAAGCACCCCAGTTAATGAAAAAAATAAAATAAAACTATGATTCGGTTAGAGCCAGATCTATTTATATTGTAGATGTCAGGTAAACATGTCAAAACTTTAAATTGCAAAGTGCTGTGTTATGTGATTCTGGCGGCGAGATTGCTGTACATACAAAATTGGGGGAAAAGGCAGATACACCTTTAATGGAAGAGTGGATATTGAACAATTTTAAAATAGCTGAAATGGCTAAGTTGTCCTTGATGATGACATATGAGTCCTTAGAGAAGTTTGTAATGGGCGAGGAACCATTTTTAAATTTTATCATTAAAAAGAGAAAGATAATGATTGTGAGTTGTGAAGGTTAAATTTCTTAGAAGTGACTATTAGCTAGCAGGATAGGTTGCGCTATACTTAGGACAATTTCACACAAGTCTCAAGACACGAATAAAAAAGACTACTGCACAATGTTGTTCAAATCTCATTCAAAACTAAACTTCTAGTCATGTCTTTATCATTTTAGGAGATCCGTGTGATTATGTCCTTAATTATTTAATGATGCCACAGCCTCACTCACTGTAAATTATATTAAACTATGACTGCAAAAGTCGCTAAAAGTTTCAGTGAAAAGGGAATACAGCTATCCCTTGTTAAAGTATCATCACAATATACAACCAATCATCCACACTCATTGGGGACCCTTCCACACACAGATAATGTGGGATTTTCTGCCTTGATATTCTGGGATATAGAGCTGTGTAGAAGGGCCCTGGGCACCACAATTCAAGAGAGATATTGACAAGCTGGAATGTGTCCAGAGGAGGGTGACTAAAATGATCAGGGATCTGGAGAACAAGCCCTATGAGGAGTGGCTTAAGGAGCTGGGCATGTTTAGCCTGAAGAAGAGAAGGCTGAGAGGAGATATGATAGCCATGTATAAATATGTGAGAGGAAGCCACAGGGAGGACGGAGCAAGCTTGTTTTCTGCTTCCCTGGAGACTAGGACACAAAACAATGGCTTCAAACTACAAGAAAGGAGATTCCATCTGAACATGAGGAAGAACTTCTTGACTGTGAGAGCTGTTCAGCAGTGGAACTTTCTGCTCCAGAGTGTGGTGGAGGCTCCTTCTTTGGAAGCTTTTAAACAGAGGCTGGATGGCCATCTGTCAGGGGTGATTTGAATGCAATATTCCTGCTTCTTGGCAGGGGGTTGGACTGGATGGCCCATGAGGTCTCTTCCAACTCTTTGATTCTATGATTCTATGATTAGAGGTATACACCCCAATGAAAGTAGAATAAAAATGAATCTCTAGGTCCTTCAGTACAATTATATGATTAACTTCTGCTGGAAGAATTGTGCTGGAGGACCTTGGACACATCTACACTGATCACATAATATGGATTGAAGACAGATTGTAAATGCAGTGTTTAAATGACACACAACACAAATGCATGTAGGAATTCAAATTAGAGGCCTTAAACTATAATTGGGGGATAATCTGAAATATAGCCTGTAATGTGCACATAGATGTAAACTACATAGCTTGGCTAAAGCGATTAAGGGATGAGCACTTTGGCAATCCACACATGTGCATTGGGGCTGGAAGAAGTGGGTAAAAAAACCCTCCTCTCCACCATGGCTGTGAAGTCATGTATGACGAATGTATGTAATATACTATCATAAATAACGCCGCTTGATAAAGAATCAAATGATATACTATAATATATGCCACAGCTAAACACCACTGTAAAGGATTATATGTAATATCACACCACTAGACAATAGTATGGTAGTGAGTTGATGTTAGATATGTGTAATGGTAAAATCAGGGGCGGCTCAACCCATTACGCAAAGTAAGCATTTGCAGTATAGTTGATTTTGCCCAGGGGCGCTCTTGAGGCGCTCTTGGGGAAAATAGACCTTGACATATGCGAGTTGTAGTTACTAGGATGTATAGTTCACCTAAAATCAAAGAGCATTCTGAACTCCACCAATGATGGAATTGAACCAAATATGGCACACAGAACTCCCATGACAATATATATATAGAAAATATATATCAATGATTGGTTGTGGGGGGGGGGCAAAATACTTCTTTGCTTACTTTGCTTCTTTGCTTCTTTGCTTACCTCTGGGTAGAATGAACACTGCTAGTCTGTTAGTCTCCTTTTGTTTTAAAAGCTGCCACCAACCCAAGATGTCTTAGGATTTTTTAAATGAGTTTCTGAGGTAAATCTTTCCCACTTCTCCACACACAGCTTTTTTCCTGGCTCCCAAAATGACTGTTTGGATAAGAGACCTTTCTGTGGTATCAGGAGGTTAAAGTGGCTGGAATTATCACAAAGGATTGCTGATAGATTGGGGAACAATAGAGACCTTTTTGAAAGTTAAATAGAAAAAGATTTATTTATTAAAACAGACAACTAACTTCTTCTTCTGAGAGGCACAAAACGCTTGACTTGTTACAAAAGTAGTATAGCTTGATGGTTGCTTGAAATAAGTTTCTTCACTTAGTTACATACAGAGCTAATCGAACAGATCTAACTGCTGGTTACAAAAATCCCTCACTCTACTTCAGAGAAATAGTAATGAGTTTCTGACTAACCTATCCTAGGTAGTCCCCTGAGTTATTAGCTAACTCTCTCCCCTGAGTTATTAGCTAACTATTTAGCTGAGTTCTTCCAGCTAAATAACTCAGTCTAGAGAGCTAGTCCTTTGTGCTATCTCCCACAAGAACTCAGGTTGCTGTTTGACCTTTCCTGTCATCTAATCAGTCCTCCTTGACACAGACGCTCTCTCCCTGAAAGCCTAGTTTCAAAAATCACTTTTTTCCTCACCAGCTCCCAGTTCCCAACTCCCAGAAGCTGAAAAATCTTTTCCCTCCTAAGACTTGGCTCCTCCCATCTGCTCTAGCCAATCCCAGGAAATCTCAAACTCCTCCCATCTTCTACCTATCCACACTCAAGATGGCTGCTTCCCCTGGCATACACTCTCAAAATGGAGGTTTGCCATACTGTTATACAGGTTTCTTTTCCGGCCTACTAGGTAAGATTCACTACACCGTGCAATACTGTGGTACATTGAACCAGATCAGAGTCAAACTCTCCAGTAGGTATAAGCACTACCAAGGCATTGACCCAGTTTCTGCTCGTGACACATGATGAACTCCACATTCAGATTGCTCCCTTATCTTTCACTTCCACCCCACATTAAGGGTCAGTGTAGATGTGTCCCTAAACCAGTGATTCTCAATGACTCTACAGTCATAGTCAGAGTGTCACATTGGAGAACCTAGGGATTCCTACAGAAACTATATTAAGATCTGTAATAGTTAAGCCAGCAAATGTAAAAGCCAACTCTAATGTATGTTCTATCTTTTATTATTGGGAATTAATTTATACATTGCTGGACATTTGAACTTCTTGCTGCCTGCCTGAAAATAATAATAATAATAATAATAATAATAATAATAATAATAATAATAATCTGTATTTATACCCCGCCACCATCTTCCGAAGGAGACTCGGAGCGGCTTACATGAGGCCAAGCCTGACAATACATACATCAGTAAATCAACACTGAAATAAAATGAAAGATTAAAAAATCAAGTAAAATAAAAGTAAAAATACAATACAAAACCATTATAAATAACAAATCAGCAATAAAAACAAAACATTTAAATACAAAGATCCAACACTGTGGGCAGGCCCAAATCTAATAGATTAAAAATGTAAAACACTGGGTGTGAACAGCAGTAAAGTGAATCTAAACAGGGTTTTTTATTGGATAGGGTAGGGTTGATTAACCCAACAGGTAGAATAATGTGCTCCAAAGGACATTTTGCAGAGAATTGGTCAGAACAGGGAATTATTATTTATTCAAGGAAGGCACATTGGAACAACCAAGTTTTCAAGCTCCTCCCAAATACTGCCAATGTGAGGGCTTGCCTAATATCCTTGGGGAGAAAATTCCAGAATCAATGGGCCACCATAGAAAAGGCCCTCTCCCTCGTCCCCACCAGTAGCCCCTATGAAGGGGGCGGGAGCGAGAGCAGGGCTTCTCTGGATGATCGAAGAGATCACGTGGGTTTGTAGGTGCAGAGGCAGCCCTAGGTAATTTTCAACGGTAAGCAAACAGTATTTTGCCCCCTCCCCCAACCAATCACTGATATATATTTTCTGTTCGTCGTGGGAGTTCTGTGTGCCATATTTGGTTCAATTCAATCATTGGTGGAGTTCAGAATGCTCTTTGATTGTAGGTGAACTATACATCCCATTAACTACAGTTTGCATATGTCAAGGTCTATTTTCCCCCCAAGAGCGCCTCAAGAGCGCCCCTGGGCCAAATCAACTATACTGCAAATGCTTACATTGCATAATGGGTTGAGCCGCCCCTGCTTAGGTGGAAATGTGATCACGCAGGTAGGCGGGTCCCAAACCGTTCAGGGATTTGTAGGTAAGAATCTGCACCTTGAATTGGGAATGGAAAATGAACAGCAGCCAGTGGAGCTCCTTAAACAGGGGGGTAGTCAGCTGCCTATAATTCACTCCAGTTAGTAATCTGGCTGCTGCCCATTGGACCAATTGAAATTTCCGGGCCATCTTCAAGGGCAGTCCCACGTAGAGCGCATTGCAATAATCCAATCTGGAGGTGACTAAGGCATGGACCACCACGGCCAGATCCGACTTCACGAGGTACAGTCGCAGCTGGCGCACAAGCTTCAATTGTGCGAAGGCCCTCTCAGCCACCACCAACGCCTGTGCTTCAAACGTCAGAGAGGAATCCAGGAGGACACCCAAACTGTGGACCTGTGACTTCAGGGGGAGTGCAACCCTATTAAGCACAGGTTGCCACCCTATACCCTGATCCGGCTTACGATCGACCTGGAGGACCTCTGTTTTGTCAGGATTGATCCTCAGCTTATTCGTCCTCATCCAGACAGTCACAGCGTCCAGGCACTCATCCAGCACTCAAGGAATTAGGTCAGTGGTTCTCAACCTGGGGTCCCCAGATGTTTTTGGCCTACAACTCCCAGAAATCCCAGCCAGTTTACCAGCTGTTAGGATTTCTGGGAGTTGAAGGCCAAAAACATCTAGGGACCCCAGGTTGAGAACTACTGAATTAGATGGAAAGAAGTAGTAGAGTTGGGCGTCATCTGCATAGAGAAAATAAGAGCATGTAGACTGACATGAGGAAAGAGATAATACAGATCTCCTGCTTTCTTTCCAGGCGACTATTTTGACTCTAATTCTGGAAGATAGTGTTGAGCAAGCCCAAAGACTGAGATTCCAGAAAATGTGTAGCCCTTGTGAGGGTTTGGAAGGGTATTTGAGTACACTCTGGAAAGGGCCCACTTTCTCTTCCATGAATAGAGTCACCTAATCATGGAATCAGCACCAACAACAGCACCAACAACAATGAAGAACAGAATGAGGTTGACAGCAACTGTAACCAAACTTTGCCTTATAAAAGGAGAAAGTCTGTGGCTCACCTGAAGATGGTAGAAAGATACCAAGTCATTAATTAACAGGTGATACACAAAACCTAACAAAGAAGCTTGTAGTACTTGAAGATTAGCCTAACAGACAATATACCCAGACATAAATGACAATGACTAGGCTTTCTTTACACTTTGTTGTTTACTCATTGTGTTAATTCCTCAAATTACCCCAGATAAGATTAAAGAACAACATTAGGGTGGATGCCAAGAACATGAAAACCTATGAACAGGAGAAACCCTGTCATTTAAAAAAAAATAAGGTGTGTTACAACATCAGTGTAAAGAACATAACCGCATTTGTTGTGCAGGAATACATAACCAAAGCACTCCAGATATGGGTTGTTGTAGGTTTTTTCGGGCGATATTTTATTTATTTATTTTATTTACTGCGCTTGTAGACTGCCGTTCTCAGCCCTGTGGCGACTCACGGCGGTGTACAACATGTAAAATCAGGTACAATTTACAACATAAGCAATATCAAAAACAACATTAAACAACATCACTATCAATAATACAATTACACTAAGTCATTCGCGATGTCTCATCGTTGAATCACAATCCAAATCTCGTTATCCATGTTCCGTTCCAATCGTCATTGCCAATTGTTGCAGCACTTACTCAAACGCCTTCTCAAACAACCACGTCTTTAGTCTCTTGCGGAATGTCATAAGGGAGGGTGCCAGTCTGATGTCCACAGGAAGGGTGTTCCACAGCCGGGGGGCCACCACCGAGAAGGCCCTCTCCCTCGTCCCCGCCAGGTGTGCCTGAGAGGCAGGCGGGATCGAGAGAAGGGCCTCCCCGGACGATCTCAAAGTCCTCGTGGGCTCATAGGCCGAGATGCGGTCAGACAGGTATTTTGGGCCGGAACCGTTTAGGGCTTTGTAGGCCAACACCAGCACCTTGAATTGGGCCCGGTAGCAGATCGGCAGCCAGTGGAGCTGGTACAACAAGGGTGTTGTATGCTCCCTGCATCCCGCTCCTGTTAGTAACATGGCTGCCGCGTGCTGGACTAGCTGGAGCTTCCGGGCTGTCTTCAAGGGCAGCCCCACGTAGAGAGCGTTGCAGTAGTCAAGGCGGGATGTGACCAGAGCGTGTACTACCGTGGCCAAGTCAGACTTCCCGAGGTACGGGCGCAGCTGGCGCACGAGCCTGAGCCGTGCAAATGCTCCCCTGGTCACCGCCGAGACCTGGGGTTCTAGGCTCAATGATGAATCCAGGATCACACCCAAGCTGCGAACCTGCGCCTTCAAGGGGAGTGCGACCCCATCCAGCACAGGCTGTAACCCTATACCCTGTTCGGCCTTGCGACTGACCAGGAGTACCTCTGTCTTGTCTGGATTCAATTTCAATTTGTTCGCCCTCATCCAGACCGTTACAGCGGCCAGGCACTGGTTCAGGACCTCGACAGCCTCCTTAGTAGCAGGTGGAAAGGAGTGACAGAGTTGGACATCATCTGTGTACAGATGACACCGCACCCCAAAACTCCGGATGATCTCACCCAACGGCTTCATGTAGATATTAAACAGCATGGGGGACAGTATAGAGCCCTGTGGAACCCCACAAGTCAAAGGATGTGGCGTTGAACAGGTGTCCCCCAATAACACCTTCTGGGTGCGGCCCTCCAGAAATGACCGGAGCCACTGTAGAACAGTGCCCCCGAGGCCCATTTCCGCAAGACGCCCCAGAAGGATACCGTGGCCGACGGTATCGAAGGCCGCTGAGAGGTCCAGGAGCACCAACAGGGACACACTCCCCCTGTCTAGCTCCCAGCGCAGATCATCCACTAAGGCGACCAAGACCGTCTCAGTTCCATGTCCCGGTCTGAAACCAGACTGCCGAATCCAGATAATCCGTGTCTCTCAAGAATACCTGGAGTTGTGAGGCCACTACGCTTTCCATGACTTTGCCCAAGAAGGGGAGATTGGAAACTGGCCGAAAGTTGTCAAATCTAGTGGGGTCCAGTGATGGTTTTTTCAACAGCGGTTTTATAATAGCTTGTTTTAAGCTCGCTGGAATCTCGCCTTCCCGAAGGGAGGCGTTAACCACCACCGTAACCCACTCAGCCAATCCCCCTCTGGCCTCCTTCAGAAGCCAAGATGGGCAGGGGTCTAGGATGGACGTAGAAGGCCTCATTCCTCCAAGTATCTTGTCCACATCCTCAGGCTTCACCAATTGAAAAGAATCCATCAAAATAGGACAAGCAAGTGCTCTTGTCACATCCTCAGAGACTGCATTTAATATGGTGTCCAGACCGGAACGGATCAAAGCGACTTTGTCTGCAAAGAACCGAGCAAATGCTTCGCAGCGCGTGGCCGAATTGTCAGGGCTCCCGCCTAGGGTGGCAGGAGTTAAAAGACCTCTGACAATCCGGAACAACTCCGCCGGACGGTTCCTTGCAGACGCAATAGTGGCTGCAAATAAAGTTTTCTTTGCAGCCTTTATTGCCGCGGCATATGCCCTTAAAAAGGACACAAACCGTGTTCGATATGGCCATGGTCTAGAGGCATTCTCTCCTGACGTCTCACCTGCATCTATGGCAAGCATCCTCAGAGGTAGTGAGGTCTGTTGGAACTAGGAAAAGGGGTTTATATATCTGTGGAATGACCAGGGTGAGACAAAGGACTCTTGTCTGCTGGAGCTAGGTGTGAATATTTCAACTGACCACCTTGATTAGCATATAATGGCTTGACAGTGCCTAGAGAAAACTTTTGTTGAGAGGTGATTAGATGTCCTTGTTTGTTTCCTCTCTGCTGTTGTGCTGTTGTAATTTTAGAGTTTTTTAATACTGGTAGCCGGATTTTGTTCATTTTCATGGTTTCCTCCTGACTTTGGAACTCATTGCCTGGCGGGATTAGGTAAGCCCCCTCCTTAGAAACCTTTAAGAAGGACCTTAAAACCTGGCTCTTCCACTGTGCCTTCAGAGAGTAACCGCACAATTAGACATTACTGCTCCCCTTCAATGTTTATTCCTACAATACACTTCCCACGCTTCTATGAAGGCATGTTTCTATGTCCCCATTCTTATGTGCTCTCCCTTACAAATAATTTGCTCCATTCCTATCTCACCCTGAGTTTTTAGTATTTTATCCTGTACATGTGGCCTGCTTATTGTCACTGGGATTGTGAATGACTTTTACTGTATTGTATATTGTTTACTGTATTCTTATGTATTTTATTGTGTTGTTGTTTTATGCTTTGGTTTTATTTTATTTTATTGTACTGTGTTGTTGGAATTGGCCTCGTGAGCTACCCGAGTCCCCATTGGGGAGATGGTAGCAAGGTATAAATAAAGATTATTATTATTATTATTATTATTATTATTATTATTATTATTTGAAACACAACAAGATGAGTCCACAGCAGACTCTCTGGATCACACGTCGGACACTTCCCGAGTGTCTAGGACTGTGTGATGTATCGGCGAATAATGCATGCAGATCCCAGTAAGGTGTCCTTCTGCAGCTGGCAGATAGTAATTTTGTCAGCGCCAATTGTGTATAAGTGTAGGCCAAGGTCTTTAGGCACTGCACCCAGTATACCACCTTGACTGGTTTGTGCCAGAATCTTTGCAGTTCGATCTTTCAATTCTCATATTGTGTCAGCTTTTCTAGTTGTTTCTCTGCAATCCTGCTGTCATCTGGGATTGCGACATCAACGATCCATACTTTGTTTTTTAACACGATTGTGAGGTCAGGAGTATTGTGCTCCAGAACTCTGTCTGTCTGAATCCGCAAGTAATGGAATGGAATTTGGAACTCTGAAAGACGAACGCTGAGCATGTGAATAGTTTTTATATGATGTGATGTATATTGATTGTTATGTTTTAACTGTGATAATTGTTTTAACTATGGTTTTGTACACTATGTATAATTTTTGTATAGGCATCGAATTGTGCCTTTTGTAAGCCGCCCTGAGTCCCCCCTCGGGGGTTGAGAAGGGCGGGGTAAAAGTACCCGAAATAAATAAATAAATAAATAAGTCCCAGAGGAGTTAGAATCATAGAATCAAAGAGTTGGAAGAGACCTCATGGGCCATCCAGTCCAACCCCCAGACAAGAAACATGAATATTGCATTCAAATCACCCCTGACAGATGGCCATCCAGCCTCTGTTTAAAAGCTTCCAAAGAAGGAGCCTCCACCATACTCTTGGGCAGAGAGTTCCACTGCTGAACGGCTCTCACAGTCAGGAAGTTCTTCCTCATGTTCAGATGGAATCTCCTTTCTTATAGTTTGAAGCCATTGTTTCGCGTCCAAGTCTCCAGGGAAGCAGAAAACAAGCTTGCTCCGTCTTCCCTGTGGCTTCCTCTCACATATTTATACATATTTATACATGCCTATCATATCTCCTCTCAGCCTTCTCTTCTTCAGGCTAAACATGCCCAGCTCCTTAAGCCGCTCCTCATAGGGCTTGTTATTTATTTATTTACTTACTTACTTACTTTACTTCTATACCGCTGTTCTCAGCCCGGAGGCGACTCACAGCGGTTCACAAGACACAGGACATAGCAAAATTCAACATCAATATAAAGCAGTTAATAACCTAATCTAATACACAATTAATACACAATGGCTATACTAACCATTCACTAAGGTCTCATCACTAAAAACATGATCCAGATTCGTCATCCATTGTTCCATTCCTATGTCATTACCAGTCATTGCACAATTATTCGAACGCCTGCTGAAACAACCAGGTCTTTACTTTCTTGCGGAATGCCATTAGAGATGGTGCTAACCTAATATCTGTGGGAAGGGCGTTCCACAGCCGGGGAGCCACCCCCAAGAAGGCCCTATCTCTCGTCCCCGCCAGTTCTTCAGACCCTTGGCATGCTCATTCTCTGTAACATTATTATTATTATTATTATTATTATTATTATTATTATTATGCCACACTCCAAGGCAGCATATTCCTCTGTCTGTAATACCATCAATTCATTAACCAACCGGTGAAAATATGGAGGTTTGAAGCAGGAGTAAAGAATAGCCCAACTCCCTGTTCATTTATAATATATTTTGAGCAATGCTGAGGTTTCTTTCAAATATAAAAGAAAATTGTCCTTTGTGTTTGCTGTTTGCTCACAATGAGCATCATGTATACATTTCTCTGAATTTTCATGCTTTTATGCATCTTTGTCCTACTGCTTCGGCACTGCTCCTTTAACCCTTTAACATATATAAGAGGACCATCTGCATAGGTTAATGGAATATAAATTACACTCGCAGCTGCACTCTTGTGCCTGTACACACACATACACATAGAGAGAGCTATCTCCAGCTGACAACACTCAACTTCAATAGAGCCACAACCTGTTCCGTTCTCTTCTGAATCTGCTGCGGTCTTAATGCAGGACTGATTCCCAAATCCTTTTCCCTGATGTTATGCAAGGGTAAGGAATGCCCAGTCTATTTAATAGATGCTTCACATGGCTTGTAAGAATTACCTGTGACTAGGAGTGGGGAGCTTTCCTAAGAGCTGCTTATCTTTATTGAAGTCTGTTTTCTCTAAGATGCTTTCAAAAGTGTTGAAAGAAATGCCTTTCCCCCCTTCTCCCCCAAGCCCATCCCTGGTAGGACGAGAAAATAAGATTGGTGATCATTAGCCAGTTTTTATGTTATTTGCTGAGATAAGGTTTATGGCTCTGCAATAAGGCAAAAAAGAAAGAAAGAAAAATCTCCTTAGTCCATCTAAAGCAGCTTTTTCACACAGAAGTGTAGATAGGGAGCGAGAAGCTACAAGGTGATGTCATTTCAAGGAAGATTATACTATTGTGTGAACATGCAATAGAACTAATGACAATCCAGAAAGTCATCGCTGGTTATGTCCCTCCATAATATTCCTTTCCCATGACAAGGCAGTGGTTAGAGATTAGGGATATGCTCAGTATGTTTTTTGATGGAGATTTATCAAATTCTGACATAGTTGAGACAGCAAACATCAGAGATTTAAGTTATCTAACCCTTGTGGAGGTCTTCAACATTACATTCATTGTTCTTAAAGGTAACTTTCCAGGTTCTAGATCAGTGTTTCTCAACCTGGGGGTCATGAGGTGGTGTCAAAGGGGTCGCCAAAGACCATCAGAAAACATACTATTTTCTGTTGGTCATGGGGATTCCATGTGGAAAGTCTGACCCAATTCTATTGTTGGTCAAGTTCAGAATGCTCTTTGATTGTGGGTTAACGATAAATCCCAACAACTACAAATCCCAAATGTCAAGGTCTATTTTCCCCAGACTCCACCAGTGTTCACATTTGAGCATATTGAGTATTCATGCCAAGTTTGGTCCAGATCCATCATTGTGTGAATCCACAGTGTTTCCCTGGATATAGGTGAACTACAGCTCCCAAACTCAAGGTCAATGCCCACCAAACCCTTCCAGGGTTTTCTGTTGGTCATGGGAGCTCTGTGTGCCAAGTTCTGTGTGCCAAGTTCGATTCAAATCCATCGCTAGTGGATTTCAGAATGCTCTTTGATTATAGGTGAATTATAAATCCCAGCAACTGCAACTCCCAAATTACAAAATCAATCCTCCGCCAACCCCATCAGTATTTAAACTTGGGTGTATTGGGTATTTGTGCTCTATTTGGTCAAGTGAAGGAAAATACATCCTGTATATCGGATTACATTACGATTTGTAACCGTAGTAAAATGACAGATATCAAGTAGCAACTAAAACAATATTATGGTTGGGGGTCACCACAAGATAAGGAACTGTATTAAGGGGTCACGGCATTAGGAAGGTTGAGAACCATTGTTCTAGATTGTTTTCCCATGTGCTAAAACATGGGAAAAAATACAAGAAATAATAATAACAACAACAACAACAACAACACAGTTGCTCAGATGATTCATTGGAACTTGTGCCACAAATACCATCTGCCTGCGACAAAGAACTGGTGGGATCAAAAGCCAGAAAAAGTTACAGAGAATGAACACATCAAGATACTCTGGGACTTTTGTATTCAGACAGAATTTTGGAGTACAGTACTCCTGACCCCATCATGTTAAAAAAAGAAGTATGGATTGTCAATGTTGTATGGATTGTCGATGTATCAATTCCGTGTTCCGATAGTCAGTCAATCAATCACACTGCTTAGTCGAATGCCTGTTCAAACAGCCAGGTCTTTACTTTCCTCCGGAATGCCAGCAAGGAGGGGGTCAATCTAATATCTGCAGGAAGGGCGTTCCACAGCTGAGGGGCCACCACGGAGAAGGCCCTGTCTCTCGTCCCCATCAGCCATGCTTGTGAAGCCAGCGGGATCGAGAGCAGGGCCTCCCCAGACGATCTTAATGTCCTAACTGGTTCATAGGAGGAGACGCGTTCGGACAGGTAGGTCGGGCCAGAACTGTTTAGGGCTTTAAAGGCTAAAGCCAGCACTTTGAATTGTGCCCGGTAGCAAATTGGCAGCCAGTGGAGCTGGCGCAGCAGTGGAGTGGTGTGCTCCCTGAGTGCCGCTCCTGTTAGCATCATGGCTGCCGATCGTTGGACCATTTGAAGCTTCCGAGTAGTCTTCAGAGGCAACCCCATGTAGAGAGCGTTGCAGTAGTCTAAACGGGATGTGACTAGAGCATAGACTACCGTGGCCACGTCAGACTTCCCAAGGTACGGGCGCAGCTGGCGCACTAGTTTTAACTGTGCAAATGCTCCCCTAGTCACCGCTGAGACCTGGGGTTCCAGGGTCAGCGATGAGTCCAAGATCACACCCAAGCTGCGAACCTGCGTCTTCAGGGGGAGTGTGACCCCATCCAACACAGGCTAATAGGCTTCTATTGGAAATGCTGAGTCATGCATTAACTATATATAGAACTTCGTTTGGGGAATGTGTTCTGGCCTAGTCCAGGTGATTGTGAATGATGTAATCCTGGGTCTGAGTTAAGTCAATGAGTTGGGAACCAATCCGAGATTGCTATGTGTAATTGTATAGAATTGTCTATAAGGAAGTCATGTACAGTGTATATTTCTCCTTGTGCTGTGATGCTGTTTGTTGAAGGCTCTATGTAATTGATTAAAAGAACCTGTCTGATAAGACAAGATATAACTGTGTGCTGTGGTAAGTTTGTAATGTCATCTAGACTGGAGGGGAAAACAATAGTAAAACTGACAATGGCCGGCCATGTGCTCAAGTGCCTGTAAAAGAGTTCCAGAGTGACTGCAGTTTGTGGGAGCAGTTGACTGAAAATACTGTGCAGGAAGAAGCTACTGGAAAGCGCTGAAGTTGTACAACTGATCTGCTGCTGAATTGTGAAATTAATCTCAACAGAAGATAAAGTGCTTCCGAGGACATTTTATGCATGGTTTGGTCAAGATTAGGGATTATTGTACATTCATTGAAGGCACACCGGAATAGCCAAGTTTTCAGACTCTTCCTAAAGACTGCCAGGGTGAGGGCTTGCCTAATTTCTCTGGGGAGTGAATTCCAGAACTGAGGGGCCACCACAGAGAAGGCCCTGTCCCTCATCCCCACAAGTCACATTTGCGATGGAGGCAGGAGTGCGAGAAGGGCCTCTCTGGAAGATCGAAGGAATCATGTAGTTTCATAAAAGGAAATGCAGTCACGAAGGTAGGCTTGTCCCAAACCGTTCAGGGCTTTGTATGTAAGTACCCGCACCTTGAAATGCATCTAGAGACCTCATCACATTGAAATCCAATGTACCGGTGATATCAGAAGGATTCACCATGCATTGTGGCAAATCCTGCAGGCAGTAAGGCAACCCATCCCATGGGAGGGAGGGGGGAAGTGTCACCACCCAGCTCTCCCCTGAGCTAGCCCCATTCTTCTCTGGAAGAACACGGGAAGCCTCCCGTGTTCTCTTTTCAGCATCCTAGGACACTTGCAGCATGCTGGAAGGACGGAGCCCTACTGGAAATTGCCATGCATCATATGATGGCTTCTGGAAGGCTCCATCCTCCCAGTATGCTGCAAGCATCCTAGGACACGAAAAATCACCAATTTGATCAGGTCCTAGGAAAAAAAGTTAACCAATCAGCACACAGAACAAATATATACTATCATATGTATTACACAGCTGCAGTCAACTGTACTTTAATGCCCCAGTAAATAAATGACTCTTAGCTTAGTCCTGCAATGTCCAAAATGGTGGACCCTGACATAGTTATCAGGAAAAGGGGATTCCAGAGTTGGAGTACCACCACAAAGAAGACAAATGGTAGGAAGATCACTATAGTACCCTTGTTATAGTGTATCCCAACAACCCATTTTCAAAGGCTATCATCTCTGATACTGTAGGAAAGCTAATATGACTAGCAGCCATTGATAGTCCTATCCTACATGACTATGGACCTTATCACATAGTGATATGCTCCTACCCTGATGGCCTTTGCATACTGGATACCTATGGCTCTTATCACATGATGCATGGTTCTTTTCATAGGTAGCCCATAGGCACCCATAGACAAAGGATCGGCCAATAGTACCTTTTGAAAGACAGATTTCCAATCATCATTAGTTAAAGGTTAAAGGTTGTCCCCTGACATTAAGTCCAGTCATGTCTGACTCTGGGGTGTGGTGCTCATCTCCATTTCTAAGCCAAAGAGCCAGCGTTGTCTATAGATACCTCCAAGGCCATGTGGCCAGCATGACCGCATGGAGCGCTGTTACCTTCCCGCCAGAGCAGTACCTATTGATCTACTCACGTTTGCATGCTTTCGAACTGCTAGGTTGGCAGAAGCTAGGGCTGACAGCGGAAGCTCACGCCACTCCCTGGAATTGAACGTGCGACCTTTCGGTCAACAAACTCAGCAGCTCAATGCTTTTACCCACTGCGCCACCGGGGGCGCAGTGGGTTATCATCATTACCCATCCTACCAATCATCATTACTCATCCTTTATTTCTCCACGAGCATCAGAGGTGCTACTTTTGATGTGTGATTGCATTCCCATATGCTGCTCATAAGCTGTGCTCTGCTGGCCACATTGTCTGGATGCCCGACCACCGTCTCCCAAAGCAGTTGCTCTACTCCGAACTCAAGAATGGAAAACAGAATGTTGGTGGACAGGAAAAGAGATTTAAAGATGGGCTCAAAGCCAACCTTAAAAATTGTGACATAGACACTGAGAACTGGGAAGCCCTGGCCCTTGAGTGCTCTAACTGGAGGCCAGCTGTGACCAGCAGTGCTGCAGAGGCACAAATGAAGGGCGAAACAGAGAAACATGCCAAGAGAAAGGCGCATCAAGCCAACCCTAACCAGAACCGCCCTCCACCTGGAAACCGATACCCTCACTGTGGGAGAACATGTGGATCAAGAACATGTGGATCAAGAATAGGGCTCCACAGCCACCTACGGACCTACCACCAAGACACTCCACTTGGAGGACCATCATCCTCGAGCTACAAGGAATCACCTAAGACTTGCCTAAGTCATACTGATGACACCCCACCCCATGCCTTTGGATTTGCTCTCCAAGCGGCTTCATGTAAATATTAAGGAACATCAAAAGCCACAGGTTGCCTATTTAAAATGTATTTCCCACTTTGTGTGTAATAAGATTCGATGTTTAAATCCAAATTATTTATTATTATTTAGAACTTTTATAACTCGGTCTTCTTGACCTCCGAAGAGGGACTCAGGCCAGTTCACAACAAAAGATTCATAAACAATAGTATATAGAACGTCACATCTCATAATCCACTAATACATAAAATACATTAAAATACAAACATATAATTACATAAGGCCAAGTCGTCAAAATGAAATCACAATTTATCACCATCCGTCCGTGTGGTCAAGAGTTATTGACTCAATCATCAAATGCTAAATTCCAAAGCCAAGTTTTCATCAGCTTTCTAAAAGTCAGGAGAGAAGGGACAGTTCTAATCTCCAGTGGGAGAGAGTTCCAGAGCCGAGGGGCCACCACTGAGAAGGCCCTGTCCCTCGTCCCCACCAGACACTATTGCAAGGGTGGTGGGACCGAGAGCAGGGCCCCTCCAGAAGATCTTAGCAACCTTGATGGTTTAGAGGGAAGAATCCATTTGGTGGCCATCACTTCTTCTTTGGGTAGCACTTTTCCAGTTCTCCAATATCTTTCTGAAGTGTGATGAGCAGAAATACACATAGAATTCCAAACATGCTGAGCGCATTAAACATTTTCATATTATTGCATACTTTCATATTATTCAGCTATTCTGGCTTGAACCAGTTGATGACATCCTTAGAAATCGCTGCTGTAATTCAAGGGGGTGTTGATTAGAACTCTCTAGCCCTTATCACCCTACATCTTTATGATACATTGTTCTGTTCAAAATCTGCCGATCTTGTAAGGGTAGCAGATTGCTGATCGCTCTCTACCACACTCTTGATGCAGTTGCACTTTAGCAGCAGCATTTGCATCATTTGCTTGAGCTTTTCCCACAGTAATGGCATCATTTTTATATTCTGCCCCTTGCTTCCAACTTGGTTCACCCATTTAAAAATATATAGTTACTAGCAGTCCCCTGCCACGCGTTGCTGTGGCCCAGTCTGGTGATCTGGAAAATTAAGTAATTAAAAAGTGTTGGTTTCTAATATAAGTAATTTCTTTATGCTTGTGGGTAAACAGTATTTCTTGCTGTTTCTTTGTCAGTGGTGATGTGGAGATTGTCTGGTTTGCCTTCTCTGAAACATGCAACATACAATTGTCGTTCTTCAGGGGTCCCTTTCAAATCTATAATACTATATCTCTGTGTGTGTGAATCATATATATCTATCTATATCTATGGCTTGATGGCTCTTTGTCAGGAGGACTTTGATAACGTTTTCTTGCCCTGGTGAAGGGAGTTGGACTGAATGGCCTTAAGTATGGGGATCCTGTGTGGGAAGTTTGCCCCAATTCTGTCGTTGGTGGGGTTCAGCATGCTCTTTGATTGTAGGTGAACTATAAATCCCAACAACTACAACTCCCAAATGTCAAGGTCTATTTTCCCCAAACTCCATCTGTGTTCATATTTGGGTATATGGAATATTCGTGCCAAGTTTGGTCCAGATCCATCATTGTTTGAGTCCACAATGATCTCTGGATGTAGGTGAACTACAACTCCCAAACTCAAGGTCAGTGCCCACCAAATCCTTCTGGTGTTTTCTGTTGGTCATGGAAGTCCTGGGTGCCACATTTGGTTCAATTCTATCACTGGTGGAGTTCAGAATGCTCTTTGATTGTAGGTGAACTATAAATCCCAGCAACTACAACTCCCAAATGACAAAATCATAATTTTTTGAGTGATGGTCACTCCTTGTGTGACAAGATGTTTTTGTTGCCAAATTTCGTGTGATTTCGTTCATTGGTTCTTTTGTTTTTAAGGTACTCATTATGCACAGAGCATTTATATATATATAGATAGTATAGTATGATAATGGCAGCCCTTTGTGACTGCAAGTTCTTTTATCAAAATATTTTTTAATGTGGAACGTAGACTAAAAAAATCAAGAGGACACACTATGTCTTTTTTTAAAATAATTTTTATTGTTCATTTTTCAAATATAACAGTGATAGAGGGGGAACAATCTGACTTATAGGAAAGTGGGAAATTGGATAGGTCGGTAGAGAAGGGAGAAAGCGAAGTGAAAGAGAAAGAAATAAAGTGTTAAGATGTAGGACACACTACGTCTTGACACTTTATTTCTTTCTCTTACAGAGTGAAAGGAGCAGTTGCTTATCCATGAGTGAAGTTTGGAGAACTTTCTCAATCCCTACATAGACCTTACCCCAGGGCTACATGATAAGAAAATTATAAGTTCCTTTCAAATTATAACTGCAACATAACTTGCATAACAGTTTTCCTTCCATGTACTGCAGTTCATTACTATTTAAAGTAATTGTTTGAGCTCTGTATTGATTCTCTGAACAACATCTTACAATCTTTTCTGTAATGTTCTTGAGTCACTCAAGGCATTGGAATGCTCTCATTATGCTCCCGGTTTACAAAATAAGGACAGAATAGGACCCACTATCTTGGGAAACAATTTTTCCTTTCCACGCTTGCCAACACAGCTGCTAGGACAAAAGCTGGAGTGAGATCACTGCATCCTGCTCTCATTTAGAGAATCATTATTTAGGTGGAATTTAAGACAAGAACAGAGAGAAGGTGGAAGGTGAGCAACAATTATTAGAAATACTTTTTCTCTTATCCAGAAAGGAAGATGGGTATGCAAAGGCAATTTCATCATAAGAATGCCCTTCTTTAATTCATTCTGTTTAGATTGGTTTAGATGTCCAGGGTTCAGGTCAGAGGTGAACAACTTGTGGCCCTTCATATATAATCAGATTCCAAAACCCATCATGCTTCACTTTTGGCTATGCTACCATCCCACATCTTCTGGAGGGAACTATGTTGCCCATCTCAGATGTACATGTGCATTTCACTATCTTGGGAAAGTTATGCCTCAAACGATGATGATGATGATGATTATGATTATTATTATTATTTGAAGCACAACAGGATGAGTCTACAACAAACAAGACCACTCTGTTGGTTGTTGTATTGGATCACATGTCGGACACTTCCCAAGTGTCTAGGACTGTGTGATGTATCGGCGAATAATGCATGCAGATCCCAGTAAGGTGGCCTTTTGCAGCTGGCAAATGGTAATCTTGTCAGTGCCAATTGTGTTTAAGTGCAGGCCAAGGTATGCACTTAAGGTTCCCCCTTATGACGAACACCACTGGGACCACCTTTACTGGTTTGTGCCAGAGTCTTTGCAGTTCGATCTTTAAATCTTCATATCGTGTCAACTTTTCCAGTTGTTTCTCTTCAATATTATTATTATTATTATTATTATTATTATTATTATTATTTAAGACATAACAAGATGAGTCCACAGCAGAAACTCTGCTGGCTGTTGTAGTGGATCACATGTCAGACACTTCCCAAGTGTCTAAGACTGTGTGATGTATCGATGAATAATGCGTGCAGATCCCAGTAAGGTGGTCTTTTGCAGCTGGCAAATAGTAATTTTGTCAGTGCTGATTGTGTTTAAGTGCAGGCCAAGGTCTTTAGGCACTGTATCCAGTGTGCCGATCACTACTGGGACCATCTTTATGGCTTGTGCCAGAGTCTTTGCAGTTCAATTTTTAAATTCTCATATCGTGTCAGCTTTTCCAGTTGTTTCTCTTCAATCCTGCTGTGACCTGGGATTGCAACATCGACAATTTATACTTTGTCTTTTAACATGATTGTGAGGTCAGGAGTATTGTACTCCAAAACTCTATCAGTCTGAATTCGGAAGTCCCAGAATAGTTTGATGATGATGATGATGATTATTATTATTATTATTATTATTATTGTATTGTCGAAGGCTTTCATGGCTGGAATCACTAGGTTCTTGTGGGTTTTTTCGGGCTATAGAGCCATGTTCTAGAGGCATTTCTCCTGACGTTTCACCTGCATCTATGGCAAGCATCCTCAGAGGTAGTGAGATCCTCACTACCTCTGAGGATGCTTGCCATAGATGCAGGCGAAACGTCAAAAGAAATGCCTCTAGAACATGGCTCTATAGCCCGAAAAAACCCACAAGAACCTATTATTATTATTATTATTATTATTATTATTTTACTGACACAAAAGCAAATAATAATAATAATTATTATTATTATTATTGCACTTTTTCTCTCTCAAAAGAAACCCAAAGCTGGCCTTAAGTAGTTGGAGCCAATGGCACCACTATTACAGTTGTAGTCCAAAGGGAATAAGTCTCCAAGTTCTATGTATTACTTTGTAGGCATGGATGCAAGAAAGGGAGGAAGACTGCAATACAGCAGAGCTTAGAGCAGTGGTTCTCAACATTCCTAATGCCGCGACCCCTTAATACAGTTCCTCATGTTGTGGCGACCCCCAGCCATTAAATTATTTTCATTGCTACTTCATAATTGTAATTTTGCTACTCTTATGAATTGTTATGTAAATATTATGTAAATAATATAAATATCTGATATGCAAGATGTATTCTTATTCACTGGACCAAATTTGGCACAAATACCCAATATGCCCTAATTTGAATACTGGTTGGGTTGGGATGGGAGGATTGATTTTGTAATTTGGGAGTTGTAGTTGTTGGGTTTTATAGTTCACTTATAATCAAAGAGCATTCTGAACTCCACCAGCAATGGATTTGAACCAAACTTGGCTCCCATGACCAATGGAAAACCCTGGAAGGGTTTGATAGGCATTGACCTTGAGTTTGGGAGTTGTAGTTCACCTATATCCAGAGAGCACTGTGGACTCATGCAATGGAGGATCTGGACCAAATTTGGCACAAATACTCAATATGCACAAATGTGAACACTGGTGGAATCTGGGGAAAATAGATCTTGACATTTGGGAGTTGTAGTTGCTGAGATTTATAGTTCATTACAATCAAAGAACATTCTGAACTCCACCAATGAAAGAATTGGCTCAAACTTCCCACATGGAATCCCCATGACCATCAGAAAATACTGTGTTTTCTTATGGTCTTTGGCGACCCCTCTGACACCCCCTCGTGACCCCCTCAGGGGTCCCGACCCCCAGGTTGAGAAACACTGGCTTAGAGGGTTACTTTTTAAAGCAATTTCTTTTTGTTACAGTGTTTCAGTTGTAACTCACTGCTTTTATTAACTGCCTGTTGAAAAAGTAATGCATCCTATTGCTCAGTGCATTGCTTGGTACTTTTCCAATGCTTTTCTGAAGAAAGTAATCTGTGGGATTGATAAGAACATAGCTTAAAACACAAAAAGGTTCTGCTAGAACTCCTTTAAAATAAGTTTTGAAAGGAACCGAAAATATTTCATTGTTAAACAAAGTGACAACTTTTATCCATTATGTTACTTCTGAAAGGTAACCCTGGCTCATCCAAATGTAACCACTTTAAGGTAATTATGTTTCTGGGTATTTGTTGCTAATGCTTACGCACTCTGTAGTTGTCAAAAATTGACACATACACGCACACGCTCAAAAGGATGAATAAAACATATAATTTCTATTAAATATATATTTTTATCAAATTAACACAAATTCCACAATTGCTAAAGTGCTCTGTTCCAGTTCTTTGAAAAAGTTCATTCCCCCTGGGCATTCCAGGAATAATTAAAACAATAATCTGCCAAGCTTAGAAGACTCAGGGGAGGGGAAGTGTAATTAGACAATAGGAAATGCCCCACACCCAAGGAGTTTTACTCTAAAACCCAGGTACTATGCACCCTGCGTTCCCCCTTATGCATTCATCATTATGATCTACTGAGGGATATGAACAAGGGGGAAAATTTATATATGTGTGTGTTCTAACTGGAACTCAGACCGCTGGCCTTTGACCTGTAGGGTCCCGCAAGGCTCAATTTTGTCTCCCATGCTATTTAACATCTACATGAAACCGTTGGGAGAGGTCATCTGGAGTTTTGGAGCTGGGTGCCATCTCTATGCAGATGACACACAACTCTACTACTCATTTCCACCCAGTTCCAAGGAGGCCCCTCGAGTGCTGGACCAGTGCCTGGCCGCTGTGGCTATCTGGATGAGGATGAGGACGAACAAGCTGAAGATCAATCCCGACAATCCTGGTCGATTGTAAACCGGATCGGGGTATAGGGTGGCAACCTGTACTGGACAGGGTTACACTCCCCTGAAGTCACAGGTCTGCAGCTTGGGAGGAGTCCTGGATTCATCACTTATGCTTGAGGCTCAGGCGTCGGCGGTGTCCGGGAGGGCTTTTGCACAACTGAGACTCATGCGCCAGCTGTGACCATACCTCGCAAAGGCTGATCTGGCCGGGGTGGTCCACGCCTTGGTCACCTCTAGACTGGACTACTGTAATGCACTCTACATGGGGCTGCCCTTGAAAACGGCTAAGAAATTCCAAGTAGTCCAGTGGGGGACGGCCAGGATGTTAACTGGGGCTCCTTACAGAGAGAGGTCAACCCTCCTGTTTAAGGAGCTCCATTGGCTACCGTTTATTTTCTGACCTGCCTACCTGCGTAACCGCATCTCCGTCTATGAACCCACGCGCTCTCTTCGTTCATCCGGAGAGACCCTGCTCGCAATCCCACCTGCATCGCAGGCGCGGTTGGTGGGGACGAGGGACAGGGCCTTCTTCGTGGTGGCCCCCCGACTCTGGAACTCTCTCCCCAAGGACATCAGACAAGCCCCCACGTTGGCAGTCTTTAGGAAGAATTTGAAGACCTGGCTGTTCCGATGTGCCTTTCCAGAATAGGAAACTCCAGCAAGCACTTTATTAGAGTCCCCAGAAGCACCTTATTAGAATTTTAAGATTCTCTGCACATTGCACTTCCTGAAATCCGATATATCACCTGTCACACCCAGCACTTTTTAATCTGTACGCATTACTTTGGCCCGGCCCTGTTTTTATTTTTATCGTGTTATGTTGTCTTACTGATATTGCTTTAATGTTTTGATTTACTTTGTATTGTATTTGTTATGCTATTGTTTGTTGAGGCCTTGGCCTTTGTAAGCTGCATCGAGTCCTTTGGGGGGTGCTAGCAGGGTACAAATAAAGATAATAATAATAATAATAATAATAATAACAACAACAACAACAACAACAACAACAACAATAACTAGAGAGTACTGATGGGGACATGGGCAGATATAATCCAGAGCACCTAGAAAGAGTCTTAAACTCTAGTAATATGTTGGTAATTGTGGAGAAATTCCTATGCCCTACTGGGAGGTAAATTGGCCCAGAATGAGTAGGAATGGCTTCATTAAGACACACATGAGAATCGGACTCTTGAGGGTATCCAGTTGTTGGGAAATGTCCAGCACAGACAGCACCTTGATGAAATCTGCATTGTTCTGTATGCTTTCTATTGAACTGTCTGTATTTGCATAAGCCTCTTCATTATTTCTGAAGCTGACTCCTTTGGTGTTCTCTGGACACCATCTATAATCCCATCATGAACGCTTTGCATAGCCTTAAACTATATGATTTAGCCCAGCTTGGGTGGACTCTCTGAACAGCTCCAACTTTAAACGGACAAATGACAGCTCTCCATTCTTCCTGCCATAGGGCAAACACTATCCATTTCATCCTTAAATGGGAGTCTCCAGCCAATGAAAGCCCAGATTCTAATTTGACCACTTTTCAGTCAATCTGGGGAGGGAGCGGGTATTTCAAGTAGCTGTCAAAGGGAATAAAATGTCTTGCACTTTGTTGCAAGTGTATGTCTGATTGTTTTAGAGTGGAAACGCTGTATCAGACATCCTTTCAGGCCTGAAAGCAAATAAACCTCAGTTTGTTGCCTTCAAATCTAGTCTGCTCATTCAACATCAGGCTATCAAAGTAGCAAGGCACACCGGGCATTATTATCTAAGAACACAGAAATGTTGGACCACTCTAACAACTACCATGTCAGGCTTCACAGAGAATCCATTGAAATTTTCCTAGTTTCCAACAGACCTCACAACCTCTGAGGATGCCTGTCATAGAAGAAGGTGAAACTTCAGGAGAGAATGCTTCCAGAACATGGACATACAGTCCGAAAAACCTACAACAACCTTACTGTATTGATGGGCATGGCCTTATGTAAGTCACCCCGAGTCCCCTTGGGGGAGATGGAGGCGGGGTATAAATAAAGTTGTTATTATTATTATTATTAACAACCCATTGAAGGCGAAAGATTGGATGAACTGAAAAATTATTTTCAGTGTTCCACATTTTAGTTGTTCTGTGCATTTATTTATTTATTTTATTTCGTGTACTTCTACCCCGCCCTTCTCAACCTCTTCTCATCATTTCCAACTTATGGCAATCCTAAGGTCAACCTGACACAAAGTTTTCTGGGTCTGAGAGTATATGACTTGCCCAATAGGCCTGGGTAACAACGGAAAAATTTGTTTCTAAAATCGATTTGTTTTTTGGGGGGTTTTGCATTTCGATATTTAAAAGAATTCCGAAATTTTTCTTTTAAAAAGTTCAATATTTACGAAATTTCGTAAATGTTAAAAAAAATTACGAAACATTAACGAAACAAATACGAAACAATAACGAATCGATTCGTTAATGGCGGACGCGACCGCGCAATATGCTAAAAAACCTCCAAATGGGACAGGGGGAACTGCTGAAGCTTCCCTCTCCCTCTGTTGTTGACTGTTGGTGTGATATTATAATTTTTTTTCACTAATTAAACAAAAAACAACTATAAAACTTGCCCCAGACATGCGGAAATAATAACGAAACGACCTCAAACCGATAACGAAACGAATACATAACAAATCCGAAGCATTTACGAAACGAATTTAAAAATTCATTTCGTTTTTAAGTTGCTCCAGAATGGTTTGTTATCGCTTCGTTATAAAAAAATAACGAATTTTTAACGAATTACAAATTAATGAAACGAAACCGCCCAGCCCTATTGCCCAAGTTTACCAAGTGGGTTTCCACGACTGAGCAGGAAATCATTCCCAGGTCTCTAGTCATAATCCAGCACTCAGATCATGACATTATGTTGGGTCTCATGTTGATTTCATGTAATACTGGTTTTATTTACTCCTTAATTCATTTATTCAACTGAACATGTACAGGTTGAAGTCATATTTCTTTTCTTTGTGTATTTCAAGGATGGAGATCATGCTGCTTTCCAAATGTTGTTGGAACTTTCCACCCCATTGTGTTCATTGAATATATGAAAATCTTGAAGGGATGTTACACAAATTACCTACCATATCCAGGCTTGGTTTAAAATCAATCGTAACATTTAAAAATGGTCCAGGACTTTTAGAAAACATGAGAAAATATGGATATTTTTATTTGTAGTTTGAGGTTCTGGAAGTTGACAATTGGAGTGTAAGCTTACATATCAGATTAATGCACAGACCACTATATTTTTTTCTTTATTTTATGCTTACAATTTCAAAGATACAACACAAAAGGAAAAGGCACTGTGGAGGGAGAAGGGCAAACGGCAGCCCTTCAGAAAGCATTCTGAAACTTCCTAAACTTAAATTTCATCTAGACATGAATTAGGTAAGGGCAAATGAGGGTTACACTGGAGTTTGTTTAAACCAGTGGTTCCCAACCTGTGGTCCGTGGACAACCAGTGGTCCCCAAGAACTAAAATATGGTCCGCGGCCTTACTGTTACTGCACCATTGCAATGAGAGCAACTGGTCTCACAAACCCTCTTATAGTACAGAGGCAACAGGGATGTTGGGAGGGGAGAGGCTGACTACCCATGAAAGGTGCAACAACAAGCCTCCTGACTGATGCTTCTCCTCCTCCCTCCCCTTGAGCGGAGCCATTCCATGTGGCACCTGGAAGTGGGAGCGCCTTGGTGTCTTCGTTTTTAGGTGTGTTCCTGGAATTATTTGGAGTGCTAATTCAGTAAATTGCATTGGATAGACCACATCAGCTCTAGATTATTAAATATGGTTTTCTGTGAACAAGCAGGTGGCAACTACTGGATGGCATATATTCTGTATCAGAAACTAGAGCTGATGTGGTCTAGCCAATGCAATTTTCTGAATCAGCACCCCAAATAATCAAACCGAATCTAAAGTTGACCAAAAACTGATTCGTAACTCTTTTGGTACTAATGTTGGAGAGTGATCCCTGGTCAAAGTGGTCCCTGGTCAAAAGAAAAAAGGTTTGGAAACAACGGGTTGAAACCAAGTCACACATATTCAACATAGATCAAAATTAGTATAAGTTCCTTTGTTTGTAGGTTATCAAATCTGGTGTTTTTACTCTTATGCTTTAAAATACCATATATATATACTAGCTGTACCCACCACACGTTACTGTGGCCAACCTTTCCTCCCTCTTTCTCTCCTTCTTTCCCTCCTTCCTTCACTCTCTTTCTCTCCTTCCTTCTCTACCTCTTTCCTTCCTCCCTTTTCCTCCCTCTTTCTCTCCTTCTTTCCCTCCTTCCTTCACTCTCTTTCTCTCCTTCCTTCTCTACCTCTTTCCTCCCTCCCTTTTCCTTCCTCTTTCTCTCCTTTCTTCCTTCTCCACCTCTTTCCTTCCTTCTTTCTCTCTTTCCTTTCTTTCTCTCCTCTCTTCCCACCCTCATACTTCCCCTTTTTTCTGTATCGTCATTTAGCTTTTTTGGGTTTTTAAGTTATTTCCGCTGTTTTTTTTTGGGGGGGGGGGTGTATGAGTGATGGTCACTTGTTGGTCTGTTAGGGGTATAGTGTCCACATTTGGTGTCAATTTGTCCAGTGGTTTTTGAGTTGTTAATCCCACAAACGAACATTACATTTTTATTTATATACTAGCCGTCCCCTGCCACGCATTGCTGTGTCCCACATGGGGGTTCTGTGGGGGAGGTTTGGCCCAATTCTATCGTTGGTGGGGTTCAGAATGCTCTGTGATTGTAGGTGAACTATACATTCCAGCAACTACAACTCCCAAATGTCAAAATTCTATTTTCCCCAAACTCCACCAGTGTTCACATTTGGGCATATTGAGTCTTCGTGTAGAGTTTGGTCCAGATCCATGATTGTTTGAGTCCACAGTGATCTCTGGATGTAGGTGAACTACAACTCCTAAATCAAAGGATACTGGCCACCAAACCCTTCCAGTATTTTCTGTTGGACATAGGAGAACTGTTTGCCAAGTTTGGTTCAATTCCATCGTTGTTGGGGTTCAGAATACTCCTTGATTGTAGATGAACTATAAATCCCAGTAACTACAACTCCCAAATGACAAAATCATTTTTGTTTTGAGTGAAGAGCATACATTGGGTTGTTAGGGGTCTTGTGTCCAAATTTGGTGTCAATTTGTCCAGGGGTTTTTGAGTTCTGTTAATCCCACAAACGAACATTAGATATTTTCAAATTATGTACACATGTTCATATCCTTATATATCAACTATATACTTAATGTATACAATACAATACATAATACAGTATGTAATACTGTTAAAACCAAATATCCAAGGATGCTTCAGAAATCATTCCTGTTATATCTGAAGTGGTTTTTAAATAAATTGTTAGGATTAGAGTTGGCCTTGCTTTTTCTCTCTATAATGCTATCATTCTAGCTGAATTCACTTAAATGTCCTTAACAAGTTAATGGTTAAACCTGCTATTTGTCAGGCCATTAATCGGAGATGAGCAGCACCATTGTTAAGCGGCTGAAAGGGAAGGTACATAAAAACACAGTAAGCAGTTCAAGACCTTATTAAAACATGCCTCTGTAATCCAGAAATACAAATAAGGTGTCTGATTCATCAAAAAGATAACTCCTGCAGACAGCGCATACGATTCCCTGGAGTATCTTGCAGATGGCTCAAAAATGAACATTGGAAATTTCCCTTGTATGCACACACACCTATTTTTTTATTATTTCAGGAAAGTGATATCACAATCAGAGGCGGCCCTAGGTAATTTTCAATGGTAAGCAAACAGTATTTTGGTGCCCCCCCCCCCAACCAATCATTGATATATATTTTCTGTTCGTTGTGGGAGCTCTGTGTGCCATATTTGGTTCAATTCCATCATTGGTGGAGTTCAGAATGCTCTTTGATTGTAGGTGAACTATACATCCCAGTAACTACACTTGCCTCACTTGCTACCTTGCCTGGCCTGTTTTGAGTCCGGAGGCATGCCTGAAGACACCAGCGTGTGCACCAAAAGTCACCTCTTCTGACTTTCTCCTCAGCCATTGGGACCAAGAGAGAGAGAGAGAGAGGTGGAGATGCCACCTTTCCTGAAGGTAGGGAGCAGGCCAGAGGGTCTCTCTCTCTCTCTCTCTCTCTCTCTCTCTCGGTCCCAATGGCTGAAGAGAAAGTCAGGAGAAGAGGCGACTTTTGGTGCGCACGCTGGGGTCTTCAGACACGCCTCCGGACCCAAAGTGGGTTAGGCGCGGCGGCTCTGCCCCTTGGCCCACCCGCGGATTGGGGAGAGGAGGCGGGTGGAGCACCGGGGGATCAGGAAAGGGAGCCGGTCATGGTCATGGGGAAGGGATCGAACATGGAGAACGATTGAGCGCCGGCTCTGCTTGTGCACCCGGTGGCTGGGTGGAGCAGGAACGAGAGGGGCTAGGCGAGGCTCAAGGGCCTGGCCCCTTTGGGAAGAGGATTGCCCAGCAGTGAGGCAAGAAATCCGAGGCTCCCCCCGGACTGCTAGGGTTGTTGTGAGCTGAGGGGGCGCTCCTCAAGTGGCGGTCGAGGGGCATTTACAGAGGCGCCTCTGCACCCCTGGCAAAAAAAAGTGTTCTGCGACTGCTTACTTCGCGTAATGGATGAGCCGCCCCTGATCACAATGCTAACTTCCAAAAGAGAGATGAGTTCAGCAAAAATTGAGCCTCTAAAGGACAGATGAAAGATCAAACAGCAAATTTTAGGTCCCTTCTACACTGCCATATAACCCACATGGCCAAAGCAGATAATCCACATTATCTACTTTGAAGTGGATTGTATGAGTCTACACTGCCATATAATCCAGTTCAAAGCAGGAAATCTGGATTTTATATGGCAGTGTAGAAGGGGCCTAAAGGTGCATTTACACTGTAGAATTAAAACAGTCTGACTGCTTTGGCTCAAGGCTATGGATCTGTGAGATTTGTAGCTCAGTGAGACATCAGCATTCTTTGGCAGAGAAAGTCATGTAACACTATCATAGAATCAAAGAGTTGGAAGAGACCTCATGGGTCATCCAGTCCAACCCCCTGCCAAGAAGCAGGAATATTGCATTCAAATCACTCCTGACAGATGGCCATCCAGCCTCTGTTTAAAAGCTTCCAAAGAAGGAGCCTCCACCACACTCCGAGGCAGAGAGTTCCACTGCTGAACGGCTCTCACAGTCAGGAAGTTCTTCCTCATGTTCAGATGGAATCTCCTTTCTTGTAGTTTGAAGCCATTGTTCCATGTCCTAGTCTCCAAGGAAGCAGAAAACAAGCTTGCTCCCTCCTCTCTGTGGCTTCCTCTCACATATTTATACATGGCTGTCACATCTCCTCTCAGCCTTCTCTTCTTCAGGCTAAACATGCCCAGCTCCTTAAGCCGCTCCTCATAGGGCTTGTTCTCCAGACCCTTGATCATTTTAGTCGCCCTCCTCTGGACACATTCCAGCTTGTCAATATCTCTCTCATACTATAATTCTCATACTTTTTAAATTTGCCAACAAGAGTGAGGATGGATAAAAAAAATACAGATGGGTAGAGATGGGATGTTGCGTGTGGCTGACAACCATGCAATTCCTACCCTTTTAAAAAGACTTTTAAGTGAATTTGCCCCCAGGCCATAGAATGAACATCATTATTTTCTGCACAAAGGCAGGCTCTACATTGCCAAATAATGCAGTTTGAATGTTGCATTGCATTTATGGTTTTACAGTGAACCCTTCCACACAGCTAAATAAAATCCCACATTATCTGCTTTGAACTGGAATTTATGGCAGAGTGGACTCAGATATTCCAGATATTGTGAGTTTTCTGCCTTGATATTCTGGGTTATATGGCTGTGTGGAAGGGAAATAAGCAGACTCCTAATATGGGAATCGTAATGCGGTTTGACTCCACTTGAACCTCCATGGCTCAATGCTATGGAATGCTAAGAGCTCTAGTTTTACAAGTGCTGGTGCCTTCCTCTACCAAAGGGTGCAGGGGCCTCACCAAACTACAAATCCCAGCATTCCACAGCACGACACACAAAACGCTCGGTATTGCGGAAATACTTATAGGGATAGTGACCCATGCTTTCCCCCTCTCAATGGATGAGGTAGTTAGCTTCATTCTGCTACTCTTCTTGGGGAACAGAGGCCTCAGCACTATCCTTGATTCTGTATGATGAATGACACCAACCCTGAATGAAAGAAGAAGAAGAAAGATTGAAATTTCTACACTCCTCATTCCTTTCCCATGTTTCCTCTCTCCCTATGAATAGACACTGAGGCTTTTGATGCTCCAGGCCAAAAAGTTTCCAGACTCATAAACTGACATTACAAAATACAGTTGAACAGTAAACAATCCTTGCTGTTTGATAGAGTAAGCCCCAATAAAGCTTTGTGTATTTCAGTCTCTTGGGCTGGTGTGATGAAATAATCTACAATGTGGTGCAGGTGTTCAGGAAACTCGATTGCAAGGTGGTTCCTTCACCATGGGATCAAATGAGCTCAGTCCCAGATCTGTGTTTAAATGTTTTTTCATGTTTATCTCATTATTTTAAAGACATGCATACTTAACCAACAATGGCAGCAGCAGGCAACACTTATGTGCAAAGGGGTCAGGACTACTCCGGGCAGAAAAATAATCACTCACTACCACAACTGTTTCAACTCCAACCATGATTATGCCTCTTCCAGGGAAAAGAAATACCTAGAAATGAATCTGCTATATTCCTGAACTTTATCCCAGATCAGAACTGAATGGTGTGATCTAAACTGCACTAGCAATCCCATGAGGCAAAGTGGCTGCAGAATCTGAGAGGCTGCAAAAATGGGATGGAGGAGAATCAGAGTTGGAAGCAACAATTCAGTCCAACCCCATTTTGTCATGCAGGAATTATTCAGACAGCCAAAAGTCTTGGCCAGCACTGGATCTGAGTCAGGGCTGATGAAAGACATAGCAAGACACTCTTTTGTATCAAGATATGTTATGTGAATCAATAATTATGCCCCAAAATCTTCTGCAGATTCAAAGGACATGATTGCATGAAGGTTGAAGCACACATAAGATGCACTCTAACGACAAATGGAAACAATCTTGACTGCACAATGTCATTTCATACTCACTTCAAACAAGTTTTCAAATTATTGTTAAACTGCCATTTTCAATAGATAAGGACTCACATTTTAGACATGGTTTGGGTTCAGGTTACCTACAGGACTTCCCTCTCCCATACAATCCACCCCAAACACTTAGGTCCTCTGACGGGTATTTACTAGGGCTGGGCGGTTTCGTTTCGTTATTTCGTAATTCGTTAATAATTCGTTAATTTTTTTGATTACGAAGCGATAACGAACCATTCTGGAGCAATTTTTTTAAAAAACGAATTTTTAAAGATGTTTTGTAAATGCTTCATATTTTGTTATTGTATTCGTTTCGTTATTGTTCCGAGGTCATTTTGTTATTACTTCCGCATGTCTGGGCCAGTTTTATGGTTTAATTAGTGAAAAAAAATGATAATATCCCACCAACAGTCAACAACAGAGGGAGAGGGAAGCTTCAGAAGTTTTGGGAGGTTTTTTAGCGTATTTCGCGGTCGCGTCCGCCATTAACGAATCGATTCGTTATTGTTTCGGAAATCGATTCGTTATTTGTTTTACCATTTACGAAATTTCGTAAATATCGAACTTTTTAAAAGGAAAATTTTGTAATTATTTTAAATATCGAAACGCAAAAACCCCCAAAAAACGAATCGATTTTAGAAACAAATTTTTCCGTTGTTACCCAGGCCTAGTATTTACTAAGCTTGGGTAACCACGGAAAAATTTGGATCTAAACTCGTCTCATTTTTAGGGGGGCCCTTGCGTTTCGTTTTTTTAAAGAATTCCGAAATTTTCCTTTAAAAAAGTTCGAAATATACGAAATTTCGTAAAATTATGAATCGATTCGTTAATGGCGGACGCGATTGCGCAATAGGCTAAAAAACCCTCCAAATGGGACAGGGGGAACTTCTGAAGCTTCCCTCTCCCTCTGTTGTTGACTGTTGGTGTGATAATTTATTTTTTATCACTGATAAAACAAACAACAACTATAAAACTTGCACCAGACATACGGAAATAATTACGAAACAATTACGAAACAATTTCGAAACAATTTTGAACCAATTACGAAACAATACGAAATAAATTGGAAAAATTGTTTCGATTTTTAATTACTCCTCACAGTAGTCCTGCATGGCTCAATATTGGATCATAAGCTAATTTAAATACGAATTAATAACGAATTACGAAATTAACGAACGAAACCGCCCAAGCCTAGTATTTACTTCAGCCAGCCAAAACTTGACCTTTTCATCAGCCCCCCAAGACTGTGGAATGAGCTGCTGGAAAACGTCTGACAGTGAAATCTGTTGTCAGAATTTAAGATGTAACTGAAGCACCATCTCTTCCAGCAGGCCTACCTAGTGAATGTTAAGTTGTTCTGCCCCCATGCTGGCTTAACTATTTGGAAGGTGAACCAGATGCGCAGAGAACAGATGAGAGACTATATAGTTGAATCAAAAAAGAGTTTATTAACTGACAAGAATGATAGACTTTCTCTCCTCCTGAGTCTCACTACAAAGCCTTTTTGAGGAGAGGTAAAGTCTTTGAGAGATAGACGCAGTTCTGGCCGAACTGAGGCTCTTGAATCTTTCTTCTTATTGTCTCTTTCTTGTATGATATTCAACTGTCTCTAAGATGGTCTCAATATTCAACTCTGACTGGACTTGAATACAGCTCCGATTGGACATGAGTACAGCTCCCATTGGACATGCTCTTTGTAGACCTTCCTCTCTCTTCACCTTCCAATCACCAAAAAGCCTGACTTTTCCAAGAACCAGAAGTGCCCTTCCTCAGGCTCCACCATTGAAGGGATTCTTAAAGAGGCAGGGCAGCAGAAGCTTCAAAGGGTTAGAGGCTATCTAGACTGCCTCCCACAAAACTATACACAAAATGCTAATTCCCTCTAACTAAAAAGGATGGAAATAGAGGAAACAATGAGGGTTCTTGTGGAGGTACGACACCTGCATTTCATCAGGGAATTTTAATTTGTGTTTTAATTCTGTGTATCTGCTTATATGTGCTTTGTCTGTGTTTTCTTGGTTGTTGACTGTGTTTTCTTGGTTGTTTTAACAATGTTGTACTGTGCCTCAAGTCACAGGGAGTGGTGAGTACTAAATTTGTTGTTGTTGTTGTTGTTGTTGTTGTTAACATAAAATTTCCCAGCCTGGCATTCCCCAGATGTGTTGAACTACAACATTTATCATCCCCAGCTGGAGTATAAGAAAATGGCATACAATTTGAAAACATCTTAAATGCCCTTTCACTATGCTACTCTGCTGCTGAGTACGCATGCCCAGTGTGGAACACATCTCACCACAGTAAAACAGTAGATGTGGCTCTTAATGAGACATGCCGCATTATCACAGGGTGTCTGCACCCTACACCACTGGAGAAATTACACTACTTAGCCGGTATTGCACCACCTGACATCCGCTGGGAAGTAGCAGCCAATAGTGAAAGGACCATGGCAGAGACATCTCCAGCTCATCCCCTGTTTGGGTATCAGCCAGAACGCCAATGACTTAAATCTAGAAATAGTTTTCTAAGATCTACAGAGACACTTGCTGGAACACCTCAGCAAGCAAGAGTCCAAAAGTGGCAGGCTCAAACCCAGCACCTCAACCAATGGCTGATACCAAGTGAGAGACTTCCCCCTGGGCACACAGAAGACTGGGCGACTTGGAAGGCACTGAACAGACTGCGCTCTGGCATCACGAGATGCAGAGCCAACCTCAAGAAATGGGGCCACAAAGTGGAATCCACGACATGCGAGTGTGGAGAAGAGCAAACCACTGACCACCTGCTGCAATGCACCCTGAGCCCTGCCACATGCACAATGGAGGACCTTCTTGCAGCAACACCAGAGGCACTCCAAGTGGCCAGCTACTGGTCAAAGGACATTTAATCAACTACCAAACTCGCAAATTTTGTATTTTGTCTGTTCGTTTGTTTGTTTTGTTCTGTTAGAAATGTAATACAATTGGTTGCCCTGACATAACAAATAAAAATGTAACTTTTGAAAACCAGCTAGAAAATGTCATTCACCGCATCCAAAATGTTCAAGTGCTATATTCCTATTAACAGTGTGTTATTTTTGAAAGGTAATTTTGTTCCATCTACGTTAATTCATTAATCCAACCGCCCACAAAGTAACTTGTGGTGGATAAATGCTCTTTGTAGCTCATTAGTTCCAAGTGCTGCTCACAATCCCACTTCACAGTGTCAAAATGAGAATGAGAAATGAGGAAAAGTGACAGCAATAGGAACACACAATTTCTTTATTGATGTATTCAATAATAGCCAGGAAGTCACTTTATGTTTTCCTGGATCTCATTTCCCCCTGGGGAAGATTGGCCTTATCATAATGTATAAATTAGGAATGGCGGGCTCTTGTAGCTTTCATTGTTGCCCTATGGAAAGCTGACAAATAACCAGATGGAAAAGGGGGGGGGGGGGGGGGGTCATGGTACTACTCAACGTGTTTGAGCCAGCATTGAGAAAGCAGCAAATCAGCCTGTTTCCATCACAGTGTCTCAACCACCTATATAAGGATACAACACACTGTCTGTGTGTTTTAGTGACTTGAGGTCTGTGTTATGCCATTGGAACAACTCAAAATACCCTAAACGGCTTATCGAAACAATGGTGTCAAAACAACAGAGATTTAAAGCAAAGTACAAAGTACCATCACGTAACAGCCACTTTCAACATTGTAGGTGATCAAATCAAACAAGATAAAGAAGGGCACACCTAATTCATTATCAAATCACCTAAAATCCCATTTTCTACAAGGAAATCCCTATTTTTTTTCACCAGTTTCCATAAACTGTGGAAATAAACTGAGAGGGAAACACAGCAGGATCCGTCTGGGATGGCATTCTGGAATAGCAACAGATACATAGATACAAAGCTATAGAAAACAGAGAGAGAAATAGAATTTGTATTGTCGAAGGCTTTCATGGCCGGAATCACTCAGTTCTTGTGGGTTTTTTCGGGCTATATGGCCATGTTCTAGAGGCATTTCTCCTGATGTTTCGCCTGCATCTATGGCAAGCATCCTCAGAGGTGAGGTCTGCTGGAACTGGGGAAAAGGGGGTTTATATATCTGTGGAATGACCAGGGTGAGACAAAGGGCTTTTGTAAGTTGGGCTATGTGTGAATCTTTCAACTGACCACCTTGATTAGCATACAATGGGCTGACTGTGCCTGGAGCAAACTCTTCTTGAAAGGTGATTAGATGTCCCTGCCTGTTTTTCTCTCAGCTGTTTTTGCTCTTGCAATTTTAGAATTTTTTAATACTGGTAGCCAGATTTTGTTCATTTTCATGGTTTCTTCCTTTCTGTTGAAATTGTCCACATGCTTGTGGATTTCAATGGCTTCTCTGTGTAGTCTGACATGGTGGTTGTGAGAGTGGTCCAGCATTTTTGTGTTCTCAAATAAAATGCTGTGTCCAGGTTGGTTCTAAAATTCTAAAATTCTAAAATTGCAACAGCAAAAACAGCAGAGAGAAAAACAGGCAGGGACATCTAATTACCTTTCAAGAAGAGTTTGCTCCAGGCACAGTCAGCCCATTGTATGCTAATCAAGATGGTCAGTTGAAAGATTCACACCTAGTCCAACTTACAAAAGCCCTTTGTCTCACCCTGGTCATTCCACAGATATATAAACCCCTTTTTTTCCCAGTTCCAACAGACCTCACTACCTCTGAGGATGCTTGCCATAGATGCAGGCGAAACGTCAGGAGAAATGCCTCTAGAACATGGCCATATAGCCCGAAAAAACCCACAAGAACTGAGAAATAGAATTTCATATGTTACATCAATGCTTTGAGGCACACATTACCTTCATTCTGAAGCATTTTTTCTTGAGAGAAGAGATACTTACAAAGTATTTGGAATATATATCTATATGAATAAAAATGTAATGTTCGTTTGTGGGATTGATATAACTCAAAAACCACTGGACGAATTGACACCAAATTTGGACACAAGACACCTCTCCAGCCAACGAGTGACCATCACTCATAAAAACACTGAAAAACATAGCAGAATGGACTTAAAAAGAAAAAATACATTACAACGCAGGTGCAAAACCACATATATAAAACTCAAACACACATATATACACACAAAACACACATACATAGAAAGGGGGAAGGAAGGAGAGAAGGAGGGAGAGAAGGAGGGAAGGAGAGAAGGAAAGAAGGAAAGAAAGGTAGAGAAGGAAGGAAGGAGAGAAGGTGTGAGAGAAAGGAAAGGAAGGAGGGAAAGAAGGAGGGAAGGAGAGAGAGAAAGAAGGAAGGAAAGAAGGGTAGAGAAGGAAGGAAGGAGAGAAGGTGGGAGAGAAAGAGGGAAAGAAGGGGGGAAAGAAGGACAGAAGTAGAGAAAGAAGGAAGGAAAGAAGGGTAGAGAAGGAAGGAAGGAGAGAAGGTGGGAGAGAAAGGGGGAAAGAAGGGGGAAAGAAGGACAGAAGTAGAGAAAGAAGGAAGGAAAGAAGGGTAGAGAAGGAAGAAGAGAAGGAGGAAGAGAAAGAGGGAAAGAAGGAGAGAAGGAAAGAAAAAAGTGAAAGAGGGAAGGAAGGAGAGAAGGAACGAAAGAGAGGAAGAGGGAGGGAGGGAAGGAAGGAAAGAAACAAGGAAGGATGGAAAAGAGCAAAGGAAGCAAGAAAAGAAACAGGTAGAGAAGGAAGAAAGAAAAAGGGAAAGAAAAAGAGGGAAGGAAGGAAAGAGGAAGGGTTTGGTGGGCATTGGGCTTGAGTTTTCGAGTTGTAGTTCACCTACATTCAGAGAGCACTGTGGACTCAAACAATGATGGATCTGGACCAAACGTGGCACAAATACTCAAAATGCCCAAATGTGAACACTGATGGAGTTTAGGAAAAATAGACCTTGCTGGGATTTATAGTCCACCTACAATCAAAGAGCATTCTGAACTCCACCAATGATGGAATTGAACCAAACTTGGCACACACAACTCTTATGACCAACAGAAAACACCAGAAGGATTTGGTGGGCATTGACCTTGAGTTTGGGAGTTGTAGTTCACTTATATCCAAAGAGCACTGTGGATTGAAACAATGATGGATCTGGACCAAACTTGGCATGAATACTCAATATGCCCAAATGGAAATGCTGGTGGAGTTTAGGGAAAATAGACCTTGACATTTGGGTGCTGTTGCTGGGATTTTTAGTTCATCTACAATCAAAGCGCATTCTGAACCCCACCAATGATAGAATTGGGCCAAAATTCCCACACAGAACCCTCATGACCGACAGAAAGCATTGTGTTTTCCGATGGTATTTCGCGACCCTTCTGAAACCCCCTCGTGACCCCCTCAGGGGTCCTGACTCCCAAGTTGAGAAACACTGATCTAGTGTTACCATCCTCATCTTCAATGATACACAACATTTACTTACCTTTTACAATTTTTCTACATTTCAAAAGAGTAAAGTAACACATTAGGTGGGTTCAGGGCAGCTTTTTTTGGGGGGGGGGGGTAGGAAGAGCAAAATGTCTAGAGCCCAAACCTGAGAGATTTTAGATATCTTGAGCTTCTGAGACCTAGACAGTCAAAACACAGACAATACATTACAAAATAAGATTTTGGGACCTCTATAGACTAGACAGCAGCTAGAAATCTCTTGGTAAATTTAGGATTTAACTAAATCATGCATCTTGCCCTGATTACAACGTCAGCTCTTGGCAGGCATGTAGCCGGGGGGGGGGGGGTATTGGGGTAACGATACGAAAGGTTTGCTAAGGTAGACCTCTTTCACTCAGACTCAGCCCCCCCCCCGAATTAAACTCAGCCCCCCCACCCCAAATCAAAATCCTGGCTACGGGCCTGGCTCTTGGCAATTCTGGGTTGTTTTTTATGAGAAAATTGTCCCAAACTCTATTTGAAAAGTGTCCAAGCTTGAAACAGCACTGCAGATTAAACTCTTCCTGCAGGCTTATCCATATGACTTCTATCCAGATGATTTTTAAATTATGAATTTTAAAGTTTGTAGTATTGATTGTTCTGATATGCATCAGCTTTCTATGTTCTTTTAATTCTGGTATGGGTTTAATTTGCTGTTGTTTCCTGCCTCAATGATTATGGTTATTATGATTCACTGAAAGAAAGGCAGAATATGAATGCATTGGTAATTCTTAGACTAGACTGGGATATTCCCTCTTCCTGTATATTTCAGAGCAAGGCATTCCACCCCCTGTTCAGACCACAAGCTGCCTCTGAATAAAAATCACTAAAATACATATGTAAAAGTTGAGCAGAATTAATTTGTTCCATTGATTACAAACCTAAAACAAGTCAGAGAATTTGACGTGTAGCTCCATGGGTTGGAGACACAATTTCCTAACATCACCCACACACTTCATGCTCAGATGAGAAAAAAATCTGACTGTTATAATTAAATATAACCTTATGTTGCAATCCCATTCACACTTGCCAAAGATTAGAGGTAGATAATGGCTGATGTCGGTGTGATTCTAGTCTAAATTTTGAAGATTTTGTCTAAGGTGCTAGATTCAATACAAAAATCAGGCTTGCGATCCTGGTTATCTCATTTAACCTAAAAAGAAAAATGCAATAAAGAATAGGACATTTATTGACATTCAAGGACTATTCTTACTCACATGAAGATTTTGTTTCATACTTCAAGAGAAGAACCAATTGTTTTTGCGTAATGTTAATGTGGCAGCTGTGTGTTTTGTTGATATGAGAATTTGAGATTATTATGATATGAGATTATTAAGATCGTCTGGAGAGGCCCTGCTCTCGGTCCCACCGGCCTCACAAGCGCATCTGGTGGGGACGAGGGACAGGGCCTTCTCGGTGGTGGCCCTGTGACTCTGGAACTCTCTCCCACTGGAGATCAGAACCACCCCTTCTATCCTGACATTCAGGAAACAGGTGAAGATGTGGTTATGGAGACAGGCATTCGATGAGTGAGCCAACACCCTGAGATATGGATGGTAGATGATGTACAATCGATTTTAGTATGATGACTGACCATTGTAGTTCTGAATATATTTGCTGTTTTAATGTGTTATTGTAATATGAATTACGTTGTTTTACTGACTGTATGTGATTTTATGGTTGGAAACCAGTCTGAGTCCCTCAAAAGAGGTGAGAAGGTCAGTACACAAAACTTTTAAATAAATAAATAAATAAATTTGTAAATTTCAGGTTTTACAATGTATTGTAATGTAATATAGCTGAGTCATGAACTGCTAATGGGCTTCTGTTGGAAATGCTGAGTCATGCATTAACTGTATATGGGGAATCATTTGGGGAATGTGTTCTGGCCTAGTCCGGGTGATTGTGAATGATGTAATCCTGGGTCTGAGTTAAGTTAATGAGTTGGGAACCAATCAGAGATTGCTATGTGTAATTGTATAGAATTGTATATAAGGAAGTCATGTACAGTGTATATCTCTCCTTGTGCTGTGATGTTGTTTGTCAAAGGCTATATGTAATTAAAGAACCTGTCTGCTAAGACAAGATATAACTGTGTGCTGTGGTAAGTCTGTAATATCATCTAGACTGGGGGAAAGACAATGGTAAAACTGACAATGGCCGGGCATGTGCTCAAGTGTCTGTAAAGGGTTCCAGTGTGACTGCAGGCTGTGGGAACAGTTGACTGAAAATGCTGTGCAAGAGGAAGCTACTGGAAAGCGCTGAAGTTGTGCAACTGATCTGCTGCTGAATTGTGAAGTTAATCTCAACAGTAAGTATACATTGAGTTAATTTAGATACATTTAGAAACATTTGCATTACCATTATCAGTGGATTTAGGTCTCCACTATCTCATTTAACCCCCTCGAAGGACTGTCACCTTGTCGTGTTGAGGAGGCTTGCGTTTTCCAATGAACCTGAGGGCACAACAACTGGAGTTGTGCACTCCCAGGAGTGGCTGCGGGGGAGGTTCTAGACCAAGCACAGTCTGAAGAACCAAAGACCTCAACAGCAGAGCAGGCGGAGGATAACATGGTACATGTTACAACAGCTGTGAAGGCAGAAGAGGGCTGCAACAGATTCAGAAGCCATAGTTGTGTTAACTATGCCACAGTGGAACCTCACTCTGTGAAGACTGTATGTTGATCAGTTGTGCACTGACCTCCACACATTAAAAAAAATTCATGCACAGGCATCTTCCTCAAGAATGGAAAATGGAATGTTGAGGAAGGAAAAGAGATTTAAAGATGGGCAGGAAAAGAGATTTAAAGATGGGCTCAAAGCCAAACTTAAAAACTCTGGCATAGACACTGAGAACTGGGAAGCCCTGGCCCTTGAACTCTCCAACTGGAGGTCAGCTGTGACCAGCAGTGCTGTAGAATTTGAAGAGGAACGAATGGAGGGCAAAAGAGAGAAACGTGCCAAGAGGAAGGCGCATCAAGCCAACCCCAACCGGGACTGCCTTCAATCTGGAAACAAATGCCCTCACTGTGGGAGAACATGCAGGTCAAGAATAGGGCTCCACAGTCACCTACGAACCCACCACCAATACACCCATCTTGGAAGACTATCCTACTCGGACAATGAGGGATCACCTCATTTAAAATTCAGACCTGGTCTGGTTCTAGGTAGAAAAGAGGTGAATTGTGTATCTTTTCAGATCTGCTTGAACTGCAACTTCCAGCATTCCCTGCCATTTGCTATTGGCTAAACCTGCGTACTGTATCCAACCTTTCCCTCTCAACATTTCTGAATATCTTGTGTCATCACAGTAGTCCATCCAGAAATGTGAGTCCAAAAGTTCAAGAAAGCAGGAAAGGAAATTTGGCCCTAGGTGGCTGCTCATTTTTGTAGGTCTTGTATACTAACGGGCAAAATTGAATCCAAAGAAAATATGCTCTTGGTGTTTTCCATCATTTTTCATCTGATACAGTCGCAACCAATTAACCTATTTTAACTAATGGAATAGAGGCATTTCCCCTTCACGTCCAGCCTCAAGAGAGAGCAAAATCTGCCTCGTTGTGTTAATCTTGGAATGCCGGATAACAACACCAAGATCGGGAGAATTTCAAGAATGAAAATAAAGCCGATTCCCACTGGAAAAGCTCATTAGCTCAATGCAAAAAGCATGTCCAAGCTCAAGCAAATGCACAGGCTTCATTAAATAAACAGCTATTGATTACATGCAAAAGAAACTGAGGTGTAATTGTATAAAGTCTTCGGTGGAGAGGAAGATACTAAAGAAACCATCAGTCTGAGATCATTTAGATGAATGCAATATTAACTCAAAGTGATTTGGAGGAGTCTTCCAGCATAATGCCTTAGTCACCTCCAGATTGGACTACTGTAATGCACTCTACGTGGGGCTGCCCTTGAAAATGGCCCGGAAATTTCAATTGGTTCAACGGGTGGCTGCCAGGTTGTTAACTGCTGCTTCTTACAGGGAGCAGTCAACTCTCCTGTTTAAGGAGCTCCACTGTATACGAACCCACACGATCTCGTCGATCATCTGGAGAGGCCCTGCTCACACTCCCACCTGCATTGCAAGAGCGACTGGTGGGGATGAGAGAGAGGGCCTTTTCAGTGGTGGCCCCTCGACTCTGGAACTCACTTCCTAAGGACATCAGGCATGCCCCAACCTTGGCAGTCTTTAAGAGGAGCTTGAAGACGTGGTTGTTCCAGTGTGCCTTCCCAGAATAATGATCCCATAGCATTTTGTCCTCCAAAGCACTTTATATTGTTTTAGGTCTGCTTGTATGTTTCCACAAACCACCCCATCACTTTTTCGCCCATGTCCAGAATTATTTTTAATTTTAATTGCATTTGGGCTACGCATAGATTTTAAAGTGTGTTGTCCTATTTGATAATGCTTATGTCATTGTTTTGTTGTTTTTAAATTGCTTGTATTGTTGTTGTTATTGCTTGTATTGTTGTATTTTGGGCTCGGCCTCATGTAAGCCGCACTGAGTCCCTTGGGGAGATGGTAGTGGGGTATAAATAAAGTGTTGTTGTTGTTGTTGTTGTTGTTATTATTATTATTATTATTATTATTATTATTATGCTGTCATCACAGCACCAAGGACAGGCAGATGAGTGTCAGATGGTGTCAGTTCTTCCTTCACTATCATGATCACCCACCTCCTTCTGTTTGTCTTTGCTGTCCATTGCCACTTCACAGTGTGTGTGAGAGAGGTGACATAGCAGTGGATAGCAAGGAGGACAAAGTGATCCTCAAGCCCCTTTCTTCAGAAGAGAAGGCTGAGAGGGGATATGATAGCCATGTATAAATATGTGAGAGGAAGCCACAGGGAGGAGGGAGCAAGCTTGTTTTCTCCTTCCCTGGAGACTAGGACGCGGAACAATGGCTTCAAACTACAAGAGAGGAGATTCCATCTGAACATGAGGAAGAACTTCCTGACTGTGAGAGCCATTCAGCAGTGGAACTCTCTGCCCCAGAGTGTGGTGGAGGCTTCTTCTTTGGAAGCTTTTAAACAGAGGCTGGATGGCCATCTGTCAGGGGTGATTTGAATGCAATATTCCTGCTTCTAGGCAGGAGGTTGGACTGGATGGCCCATGAGGTCTCTTCCAACTCTTTGATTCTATGATTCTATGATTCTAATTTTCTGTGATGGAGATAGGTCAACGTAAGGTTTCGCTCCCATTGTGACTTTTGGGAGGCTTCATTCCCATGAAAATCAAAGAAACTCCAGTCAATGGGCCTAAACACAGTAAGCATATTTCGATTATCAATTCCATTCAGAGATGGGAATATGCCACCAAGTTCTAAATGCTCAAAAATTATATAAACAAGGCAACACAGAGAACAAATGGCTTCCACCTTCCTTGAAAAGAAAAGCCTTTTCCATGAACAAAATATTTCTAAAGATGGCTGCAGTGGGCTTTCTGTAGGGCTCTCTGCAAATATTAAGAACACCATGTCCAGGGCCGTAGCCAGAAAAAAATTTCGGGGAGGGTTGACAATTTTGGGGGGGGGGAATTTGAAAATTTCGGGGAGGGTTAAAAATTTCGGCGGGGGGGGGGTTTGAAACCTGCCTCCTAGCTCACACTGAAGCAAAGAGCACAGCAGGGGGCAGAGCAACCTTCAATAGCCTGCAGCTCCACCCCTGTCAACCACCTCCACCAAGTCTGGCCTCCTTAATGAGAGCATTCAACACACACACACCCACCTTGGTTGCTTCGCTACATTGGCTATTGCTGCAAGTAATGACAGTGTGAATAAATTGTCAATATTTGCTTGAGATAGTGCTTACAGTTCTGGAGGGACTCTTAATTTTTTGCATCTCATAGACTTAGCAGCATGGGGATTTGGTTAACCAGTGAAAATTCATGAGTAAACCAGTTTTTTTAAAAAAATCTGAAACATTTGGGGGGGGGTTTGACCCCTAAAACCACCCCCTCGCTACAGGCCTGACCATGTCTCAAAGACATAATTCAAACAATGCCACCATGTTCTCGTTCAGTCCCCCTAGGAGTAATGTTCCTGTTCCTTCAACCTTTCCTCATTGGACTTACTTTTTAAAAAGGGGAGAGAGAGAGAGAGAAAGAGAGAGAGAGATGCCTATTACATATGTGTTGTAAGCTCACATGTACACCAGTATCAGGGGTGGCTCAGCCCATTACGCAAAGTAAGCATTTGCAGTATAGTTGATGTTGCCCAGGGGCGCTCTTGAGACGCTCTAGGGGAAAAATAAACCTTGACATATGCAAGTTGTAGTTGCTGGGATGTATAGTTCACCTACAATCAAAGAGCATTCTGAACTCCACCAATGATGGAATTGTACCAAATACGGCACACAGAACTCCCACAACAAACAGAAAATATATATCAGTGATTGGTTGGGGGGGGGGGCGTCAAAATACTGTTTGCTTACCGTTGAAAATTACCTAGGGCCACCTCTGACCAGTATATATGTGTTCTTGTACAATATTTTCTAGAGCAGGGTTTCTCAAACCTTTTCAACCGCAGAGTCCATTTTGAAACCAAAGTTTTGCATGGAGCCCCAAAAATGTTTATAATAATAATAATAATAATAATAATAATCCTTTATTTATACCCTGCTACCATCTCCCAGAGGACTCGGTGTGGCTTACAAGAGGCTGAGCCCAAATACATCAACAAAACAACAGCAGCAACAACAAAGCAAAATAAATGAACTCATAAAACAAGCAATAAACATTTACAAACATCACGACGCATTAAAATCTGTGGCAGATATATATTATTATATTATATTATATTATTATATTATATTATATTATTATATTACATTATATTATAATGTGTGTACATGTGTGTGTGTGTATAGAGATAGATAGATAGATAGATGGATGGATGGATGGATGGATGGATAGATAGATCTATATCTATCAGGCATGGGCAAACTTTTCAGTGAAAAACCCCTGGGGCCACCCATTCCAACCGCCTTCTGCCATGCAGGACAAGTACAATCAAAGCACCCCCAACAGATGGCCACCCAGGCTTTGTAATTATTTGAAACACAACAAGATGAGTTCACAGCAGACACTCTGCTGGCTGTTGTATTGGATCACGTGTCAGACACTTCCTAAGTGTCTAGGACAGTGTGATGTATGGGCGAATAATGTGTGCAGATGGTAATTTTGTCAGCGCCAATTGTGTTTAAGTGCAGGCCAAGGTCTTTAGGCACTGCACCCAGTGTGCCGATCACCACTAGGACCACCTTTACTGGCCTGTGCAGCTAGAGTCTTTGCGGTTCTATCTTTGTTGTTGTTGTTGTTGTTGTTGTTGTTGTTGTTGTTGTTATTACTCTGTCCCTATAGAAGATAATATTGAGGGCTTCCACTCCCTATATTGCACTGTTCATATTGGATAAGGCTTCTGGGAGCTGAAGTCTGAAATAAGGCAAATTGAAGGCTTAATGTCAAGAGTCAGGCTAAACTCTCCTTGAAACCCAGTAATGCATGCAGATCCCAGTAAGGTGGCCTTCTGCAGTTGACAGATGGTAATTTTGTCAGCGCCGTCAATTGTGCTTAAGTGACAGGTCACCCAGCCTTTGTTGTTGTTGTTGTTGCTGTTGTTGTTATTGTTGTTGTTGTTATTATCATTATTAGAACCAGGACCCACTGCTGAGCAACCAGGGCATGGGCCTGTAGGACAATGTGATGTGGCGGCAAAAAAAGCCAATGGGATTTTGGCCTGCATCAATAGGAGCATAGTGTCTAGATCTAAGGAAGTAATGCTACCCCTCTATTCTGCTTTGGTTAGACCACATCTGGAATATTGTGTCCAATTCTGGGCACCACAATTCAAGAGAGATGTTGACAAGCTGGAAAGTGTCCAGAGGAGGGCAACTAAAATGATCAAGGGTCTGGAGAACAAGCCCTATGAGGAGCGGCTTAGGGAACTGGGCATGTTTAGCCTGAAGAAGAGAAGGCTGAGAGGAGATATGATAGCCATGTATAAATATGTGAGAGGAAGCCACAGGGAGGAGGGAGCAAGCTTGTTTTCTGCTTCCTTGGAGACTAGGACACGGAACAATGGCTTCAAACTACAAGAGAGGAGATTCCATCTGAACATTAGGAAGAACTTCCTGACTGTGAGAGCCGTTCAGCAGTGGAACTCTCTGCCCCAGAGTGTGGTGGAGGCTCCTTCTTTGGAAGCTTTTAAGCAGAGGCTGGATGGCCATTTGTCAGGGGTGATTTGAATGCAATATTCCTGCTTCTTGGCAGGGGGTTGGACTGGATGGCCCATGAGGTCTCTTCCAACTCTATGATTCTATGATTCTATGATTCTATGATTCTATGACAACTGGAAGCAAAACAACTACAGAAGCAGTAGAAAATTTCAATGCCACAGAAACGAATGCAAAGACTCTGGTACAAGCCAGTAAAGGTGGCCCCAGTGGTGATTGGCACACTGGGTACAGTGCCTAAAGACCTTGGCCTGCACTTAAACACAATCGGTGATGACAAAATTACCATTGTGGACTCATCTTGTTGTGTTTCAAATAATAATAATAATAATAATAATAATAATAATATAATAATAATACATCATAGAGTCCTAGATGCTTGGGAAGTGTTTGACTTGTGATTTTGTGATACGAAATCCAGCATGTTTTCCCCACCCCTGTCATATCTGCTTCCAAGGCCACTTCCACACAGCTGAATAAAATCCACATTGAACTGGATTTTATGGCAGTATGGACTCAGTTCAAAGCAGATACTATGGATTATCTGCCTTGATATTCTAGGTTATACAGCTGTGTGGAAGAGCTGTGGTGAAGAATCCCATAAATGATTGCTCATCAGCTTTAGGGAGAAGTACTCTTTACGATGTCCTTGAACTGCAGCTCACATCATCCATGATCAGGGCCATGCTGGTGGGACTCACGACCATTGGCATCCACAAGGACCATATCTCTCCCACGCCTATTTTAGAACATGTATGTATGAAGGAAGCTAGACTATTTCAATCCTGCTGTTCCACTATGCAAAGGTCTGTTTTATTATTGACAAAGACTTGACTATATTTTCCTTCCATCACACATTGGTGGTATCCAAGCACCTGTTACTTGTTCTGTAAATACAAATTCTTTCCCACTCCCTGTCTGTTTCATGAAAAAGGGAGAGAGCGAGACATGAAAATCTGGCATTTTCTCACCGTGTGATTTGCAAAGCAATCATTTCTAGCAAATGAGCTTTCCAGATAAGCTCTAATGTAGCTAATGTAGCTCATTAATATCATTTTTCTTCACATGCCAATAAGTTAGACTGAGGAGTCATTCAAAGGCAGGCAGTCACAGCAGTAGTCTTTAGAACTTAAGGACACAAGTGCTTGTTTCGGCTTGTATGAGCAACCTTTGTCCATGTAAAGTGTCATTCTCCTGTCTACAGTTACTGGACATTAAGTCCATTCAGCATTGAAAGCCACCAATAGTCTTATAATTAATTGACTCATAAACAGTAAAGCCTAACTAGCGATATAAAGTAGTCTGATGCCTAATCCTACTAAGGGCGCTTCCACACAGCCCTTCATCCCAGAATATCAAGACAGAAAATCCCACAATTATCTGCTTGAACTGAGTTATCTGAGTGCAAACTGCTATATATTCCAGTTCAACGCAGATAATGTGCATATTCTGCGTTGATATTGTGGGATATGGGGCTGTGTGGAAGGGTCCCCAGTTATCAGACTGCATGCGTTGCAGTGGCCCAGTCTGTGTATATGTGTTCGTGTGTGTATATATTTGTGTAGAGTAAAGGTAAAGGTTTTCCCCTGACATTAAGTCCAGTCATGTCTGACTTTGGGACTTTGGTGCTCATCTCCATTTCAAAACTACAAGAAAGGAGATTCCATCTGAACATTAGGAAGTACTTTCTGACTGTGCGAGCTGTTCAGCAGCGGAACTTTCTGCCCGGGAGTGTAGTGGAGGCTCCTTCTTTGGAAATTTTTAAACAGAGACTGGATGGCCATCTGCCAGGGGTGTTTTGAATTTGATTTTCCTGCTTCTTGGCAGGGGGTTGGACTGGATGGCCCATGAGGTCTCTTCAACTCTATGATTCTAAGCCGAAGAGCCGGCATTGTCCATAGACACCTCTAAGGTCATCTGGCCGGCATGACTGCATGGAGCGCCGTTACCTTCCTGCCAGATTGGTACCTATTGATCTACTTACATTTGCATGTTTTCGAACTGCTAGGTTGGCAGGAGCTGGGGCTAACAGCGGGAGCTCACGCCACTCCCGGATTTGATATGTTTGTTTGCGTATATATATATATATATATATATATATATATATATATAGTTTTGCACATGTGTTGTAATGAGTGACTGTCACTCGTCGGTCTGAGAGGTGTATTGTGTCCAAATTTGGTGTCAGTTCATTCAGTGGTATTTGAGTTATGTTAATCCCACAAATTAAAATTACATTATATCATATATACACACATATACATACACACTCTGATGCGAGGGTGGGGGGAGAGGACAGAAGTATACTTATGGATACTTCACAGCAGATCAGTGGTTCCCAACTTTTGCTCCTTCGGGTGTTTTGGACTTCAGCTTCCAGAATTCTTGATGGTTGACCCAGATGACTGTGGCTTCTGGGAGTTGACTTCCCACCCAAATACTGGAGGACCAAAGGTTGGGAATCTTTACAGCAAGATTGCAAAGACAGAGGGGAGCATTAGACATGTGCATTTGGAGTAAACCTTATCCCACTTCGTGTCCCAGCTTTATTTATTTTATAGTTAGGAGCCTCCCGAAATTGGAAGGGTTGTTTTTGGTTCTTCATTTCAGGGCCCAAAAATCTAATCATTATTGGGGTGTCCCACCCACTGGCTCCCGTTCCCAGTATGCATTCTTCTACCTGGCACCTGCTGTTTCTACTATACAGTAAGAAACGCTCAGCTGTAGGCACTGACAGGCATGCACACTTTCCTTTTAAAGGGAGTGTGTGTGTGCCAGGGCATGCAGGTAGACCCAGAAAGTACTCGCACCTACCAGTGCATGCAGCTGAGCATCTCTTACGCTAGAGTAAGAGGCACTCAGCTGCAGGCATGCTCCGGGCCACATGCCCCACCACACTCTCCAAGAGTGCATGTGTGACGGGGTGTGCAGGCAGGCTCAGAGCTTGCCTGCAGCCAAGCTCTGGACCTGCCTGTTTTGCATGGCCCACCACACTATCTGAGAGTGTGTCTGTGGTGGGGCATGCAGGCCAGCCTGGAGTGTGCCTGTAGCCAAGCTCCAGGCCTACCTGCCTGCATGCCTCATCACACATGCCCAACCGCACTCTCCAAGAATGTGTGTGTGGCAGGGGATGTAGACAGACCCGGAGCACACCTTCAGCCGAGTTCCGGGCCTACCTGTCTGCACGCCCTACCACACACACACTCTCTTTCCAAGGCAAGGAGGCAAGTTCAGATGCACACAAAAGCAGGATTTTGTGTTAAGCAGAAATTTGTGCGGGGAGGGGCTTCCTATTTCATGCTTCCAAAGAAATGTAAGACACTAAAGAAACTGTAGGAATGGTAGGAATGAATTTCGTGCACATGTCTAGTGGGCACCTATGATTCTCCAGTTTTGCATGGCAGGCTACAAATCACAACAATCCTAGACAGCATCGAAAATAATGGGGGATTATTTTTCAAAAACATCTGGAGGATCACAATTGTTCACCCCCCAGGCAGGGGCGGCTCGTCCATTATGTGAAGTAAGTGGTCGCAGAACACTATTTTTTTGCCAGGGGTGCAGAGGTGCCTCTGTAAATGCCCCTCGACTGCCACTTGAGGAGCACCCCCTCAGCTCACAACAGCCCTAGCAGTCCGGTGGGAGCCTCAGCTTTCTTGCCTCGCTGCCAGGCGTTCCTCTTCCCAAAGGGGCCAGGCACTTGAGCCTCGCCTAGCCCCTCTCATTCCTGCTCCACCCGGCCACCGGGTGCGTGAGCAGAGCTGGTGCTCAATTGTTCTCCGCGTTCGATCCCTTTCCTGATCCCAGCGTTCCACCCGCCTCCTCTCCTCTCCTCTCCCCAATCCGCGGGTGGGCCAAGGGGCAGAACCGCCACGCCTGGCCCACTTCGGGTCCGGAGGCATGTCTGAAGACCCCAGCATGCGCACCTAAAGTCGCCTCTTCTCCTGACTTTCTCTTCAGCCATTGGGACCAAGAGAGAGAGAAAGAGAGAGAGAGACCCTCCTGCTGGAGGTATCTCTCACCTCCGCTCCCTCCTTTGTTTTTGCGCCTACCTTCAGGAAAGGTGGACATCTCCACCTCTCTCTCTCTCTCTCTCTCTCTCTCTCTCGGTCCCAATGGCTGAGGGGAAAGTCAGGAGAAGAGGTGACTTTTGGTGCACATGCCGGGGTCTTCAGGCACGCCTCCGGACCCAAAGCAGGCCAGGCAAGGGAACAAATGCGGCAAGTGTAGTTACTGTGATGTATAGTTCACCTACAATCAAAGAGCATTCTGAACTCCACCAATGATGGAATTGAACCAAATATGGCACACAGAACTCCCACGACAAACAGAATATATATATATAAATGATTGGTTGGGGGTGGGGCGCCAAAATACTGTTTGCTTACCGTTGAAAATTACCTAGGGCCACCTCTGCCCCCAGGTAAGGGTTTCCAAGGCCCTTTCCACACAGCTGAATAAAATCCCACATTATCTGCTTTGAACTGGAAAATATGGCAGTGTGGACATAGATAACCCAGTTCAAAGCAGATATTTTGGGATTTCCTGCCTTGATATAAGGCTGTGTGGAAAAACCCTAACTCATTATTTAGCAAAGGCTAAGAAACAGTGCAATCCATGCATGTAAACAACAAGGGTCATTGTGTTCACTGCAACTTAATACCAGAACTCAAGATTTCAGAATACCCACCATTGAATGCAGTGCAGGGCATTGCATTGCACTGCATTGTGTGCAAGTGGTGTTGTGCTGCATGGATGAGACCTAGGCCCCTTCTAGACAACTGAATAAAATCCCACGTTACCTGCTTTGAACTGGGATATATGGCAGTGTGGACTCAGATATTCCAGTCCAAAGCAGATATTGTGGGTTATTCTGCCTTGATATTCTGGGTTATGTGGCTGTGTGGAAGGGCCTTTTCACATAAATGTTTCACATGTGTCCGGCTGACTGCTTTAGCACACAGCGGACAACATCCTGAGAATGAAAAATAGCAATTTTTCTTGGAATATCTGTACACTGAAACCACAAATCCAGATCAACAAGCACTGCAGCTTGTAAGTTTCCCACATTTATCTTCATTAGTCAGAAGAGTAGGAAGAAAGCCGGCATGGTGTATCATTGCCAAATACAGAGCTGAATCACATCTTGAGTCTGTGTTCACCTCGGGATATGTAAGTGACAGGTGGGAGTTAAATTCCAACATCTGGGGGGCCACGTGTTTTCCACCCCTTCGGGTTCCCATGTGCTTCATTCATGCCATTATATCTGAGAGGGAGCAGAAAAATTAAAGAACGTTTTCACTACATTTCAGTGTTATTTTACTTCATATTAGGGCTGCAGGTGCATAGTGATGTCACAATTGGCTCCTAGATAAACTTAAAGCTAAGTAGAACTGAATTTTGGCAAAATGTTGTAACCCAAAGTCCCAAATAGGCAATACTTCCACGTCTAGGAACAATTCCATGTGTACTTACCTGGGAATCAATCCCACTGGAACTTACTTGTAAGCAGATAGGTGCAAATTATGTACAGATTAGCCATCTCCTGCCACATGTTGCTGTGGCCCAGTCTGGTGATCTGGAAAATAAAGTAATGAGAAAGCGTTAGTTTCTAATATATGTAATTTCTTTATGTTTGTGGGTAAACAGTCTTTCTTGCTGTTTCTTTGTCAGTGTTGATGTGGAGATTGTCTGGTTTGCCTCTCTGGAATATGCAACATATAATTGTCACTTTTTAGGGGTCCCTTTCAAATCTCTTTCTGTGTGTTTGAATTATCTATATAAATAAAAATGTAATGTTTGTTTGTGGGATTAACATAACTCAAAAACCACTGGACGAATTGACACCAAATTTGGACACAAGATACCTCTATGGCTGATGAGTGACCATCACTCATAAAGACAATGGAAAACACAACAGAAAGGACTTTAAAAGTCAAAAAAAACATTAGAACGCATGCTCAAATCCACATATATATATACACAAACACACATATATACACACACATATATATACACACACACACAAAACACATACACAGAAAGGAGGAAGGAAGGAAGGAAGGAAGGAAGGAAGGAAGGAAGGAAGGAAGGAAGGAAGGAGAGAAGGAAGGAGAGAAGGAGGGGAGAAGGGGAGAAGGAAGGAAACTAAGAAGGGTAGAGAAGGAGGGAAGGAAAGGAGGAGGGAGAGAAAGCGGGAAGGAGAGAAGGAAGGAAATAAAGAAGGGTAGAGAAGGAAGGAAGGAGAGAAGGAAGGAAAGAAGGAGGGAAACAGAGAATGAAAGAAAGAGGGAGGGAAGGAAGGAAGGAAGGAAGGAAGGAAAGAAACAAGGAAGGATGGAAAAGAGCAAAGGAAGCAAGAAAAGAAACAGGTAGAGAAGGAAGGAAGAAGAAGGGAAAGAAAAAGAGGGAAGGAAGGAAAAAGGGAGGGAAGGAAGGAGAGAAAGAAAGAAGGAGAGAAAGAGGGAGGAAAGGCTGCCACAGCAACGTGTGACGGGTACAGCTAGTATATATCTATATCTATGGCTGGGTGGCTCTTTGTCAGTAGGGCTTTTGCTTATGTTTGCCCTGGTGAAGAGAGTTGGACTGGATGGCCTTAAATATTTTCTGTTGGTCATGGGAGAACTGTGTGTCAAGTTTGGATCAATTCCATCGTTGGTGGGTTTCAGAATGTTCTTTGATTGTAGGTGAACTATAAATCCCAGCAACTACAACTCCCAAATGACAAAATCAATTTTTTTGAGTGAAGAACATACATTAGGTTGTTAGGTGTCTTGTGTCCAAATTTGGTGTCAATTCGTCCAGTGGTTTTTGAGTTACGTTAATTCCACAAACGAACATTACATTTTTATTTATATAGATAGTCCATCATTGGTCTGATAGGTGTATGGTGTCCAAATTAGGTGTTAATTTGTCCAGTGGTTTTTGAGTTCTGTTAATCCCACAAACGAACATTACATTTTTATTTATATAGATAGCCCATCATTGGCCTGATAGGTGTATGGTGTCCAAATTAGGTGTTAATTTGTCCAGTGGTTTTTGAGTTCTGTTAATCCCACAAACGAACATTACATTTTTATTTATATAGATAGCCCATCATTGGCCTGATAGGTGTATGGTGTCCAAATTAGGTGTTAATTTGTCCAGTGGTTTTTGAGTTCTGTTAATCCCACAAACGAACATTACATTTTTATTTATATAGATAGCCCATCATTGGCCTGATAGGTGTATGGTGTCCAAATTAGGTGTTAATTTGTCCAGTGTTTTTTGAGTTATGTTAATCCCACAAACGAACATTACATTTTTATTTATATAGATCAGGGGTCCTCAAACTTTTTGAACAGAGGGCCGGGTGACAGGCCCTCCAACTGTTGGAGGGCCGGATTATAATTTGAAAAAAAAAGAATGAATGCCTATGCAGACTGTACATATCTTATTTGCAGTGCAACCCACCCCCCCCCCCCCCCACACACACACACACACACACACTTAAAATATAAACTTAGGGAGGTGGCGGGCGAAGCGGCCCCAAAGATGCTTTGCCTGCCGCCTCCCCCTCTTTTCCTTCCTCCAGGATGAGGCCAGACCTCGTCCTGAAGGGAGGAGAAGAGCAGGCTGCGCCCGGGGAGGCAGTGGGTGAAGCGGCCCTGAAGCTGCTTCGCCCACCACCTCCCCTTCTTCTCCTCCCTTCAGGATGAGGCCAGACCTCATCCTGAAGGGAGGAGAAGAGCAGGCTGGACCTAGGGAGGAGGTGGGCGAAGTGGCCCCAAAGCCGCTTCGCCCGCCGCCTCTTCCTCTTCTCCTCCCTTCAGGATGAGGTGAGGCCCCATCCCAAAGGCAGGAGAAGAGCAGGCTGGGCCCAGGGAGGCAGTGGGCACCCCGCGGGCCAGAGAAATGCCCTCGGGGGGCCGAACCCAGCCCGCGGGCCGTAGTTTGAGGACCCCTGATATAGATAGTAGGGCTGGGCGGTTTCGTTTCGTTAATTCGTAATTCGTTTAAAAATTCGTTCATTTTTCAATTACAAAACGATATCGAACCAGTCTGGAGCAATTTTTTTAAAAAAACGAATTTTTAAATCGTTTCGTAAATGTTTTGTATTTTGTTATTGTATTAGTTTTGTTATCGTTTTGAGGTCGTTTCGTTATTATTTCCGCATGTCTGGGACATGTTTTATAGTTGTTTTTGGTTTTCTAAGGGTTTTTATAGTTGTTTTTGGTTTAATTAAGCTTCAGAAGTTCCCCCTGTCCCATTTGGAGGTTTTTTAGCGTATTGCGCGGTCGCGTCCGCCATTAACGAATTGATTCGTTATTGTTTCGGAAATCGATTCGTTATTGTTTTGTAATTTTTTCACATTCATGAAATTTCGTAAATATCGAACTTTTTTAAAGGAAAATTTTGTAATTATTTTAAATAACGAAACGCAAAAACCCCCAAAAAACGAATCGATTTTAGAAACAAATTTTTCCGTTGTTACCCAGGCCTAATAGATAGTCCATCATTGGCCTGATAGGTGTATGGTGTCCAAATTAGGTGTTAATTTGTCCAGTAGTTTTTGAGTTCTGTTAATCCAACAAATGAACATTACATTTTTATTTATAGAGATTGTGTCAATGTTAGATGGTGCTGAAATTTAGTTGGTGAATTCTCCACACCAGATGTTTATGATGCTTGTTGGGGGAGAAACTTTGCTCATCCTAATCAGAAGGCTTAAAGGCACCCCAACTGTGAGTGAGCCATTATTTTCCCAGGATAATCATATCTGTCCATGCAATAAAAGACTTAAGCTGTTGAAGAAAAGAATAGTTTACACTTTTAACTGGTGACTATTGGACAAACAAGCTGGGCTTAGTCCTCTGTCTAATGAATAGGTGCAATAAAATGTTTGTGTCAGACAGAAAATCACCACGGGCTTGCCCCACGGTATTGCAATGGGATATAGAACAATAAATCTTTTGGCAGTCCTGGTTTAAGGGATGACGGTTTGCTTGCTCTGCCTTCCCGGGCTATTTGCAGAAGCCCAAAGAGCTCACCGTTGTTGTCCACTCTGTAAAGAGATGATGACATCAAGAGGCCGGGTCACAAACATGAGTTTATAGGTGTCACCCTTTACTTTGCAACATGGGGAGGAGAGAAGGGATAATTTCAGTATGATCTTCTGACCCCCTCCCCAACAAGTTTACAGCCTTCTCTCTTTTTCTTTCTCTGCTTCATAGCACCTCATCAGCCTGGAGTTAATCATTTCTCTGTCCTTATCAGTCAGGAGTTCTTATCTCTCTCTCTTTTTTTTCTTTTTGCTGTCATTTTATAACAGGGTCTTCTTATCAACTTGGGTGGAATCATGTGGCCAAGCCAAGCCTATCCCAGCTCCCGATTCTTCTGATTAGAGACCATCGTGAAATGCTATGGCTGGTTTACCGAGGGTCACTAATGCTGGAAAGGGGACAGAGTCCATTGAAAGAGAGCCCTGTTACTTTCTGAATTGTTGGATGTGTGTGTGTGTGCGCTCACACACACATGCTGTTGATGGGCTACTCCCTGACTTTCACTGAAGGTTACTGTAGCCTCTATCCCAAGGCCAGAGAAGTTTACAAGCCTCACCTTTTGCTGTGCTCAATGCTGTATACCTGTAACCAAAGGGCACTATATATTTCCGCTTAATTATGTCTTCTGCTTCGGATACCAGTAACACGCCGGAACCTATAAAACATGGGCTTCTTCCAAGCGGTAAGTAAAAACTTTTTTTCTTACCCTTTGGAAAATGATGCTTCGGTGAATCAAAGTTGAGCCGTGTCATACTAAAATCACACTTCACACTAATTATATCATTTATGCTTTGAAAGTAAATATATGTATATATAAATTGTAAGCAAATCGAAAACCACAAAGAAAAAGACACTGAAAAGTGAATTAGTGAGATTTTCTACAGATGTCGTATATTTATTTACATCACGATGTAACCCATACGAAGTACTTTGAAGTTCCGTTTCTTTCAATCATGTGCTTATATCTCTTGCGTTGAGTAAGCAGGACTTTCAAGTGTTTTAACTGAGACTAAATTATGCCTATCAAGAGAATTGTAAAATGCTGATGTAAAAACAGACACTTTTAATTATGACATTTGTGTAATGCATTTTCAGTGGTGTACGGATAGACTGAAAATTAGGCCACACAGCTGTATAAAATCCACATTGAACTGGATTATATGGCAGTGTGGACTCAGATAACCCAGTTCAAAGTAGATATTGTGGATTATCTGCTTTGATATTCTGGGTGACCTTCCAGACAGGCACTATAACCCAGAATCTGATCCTGAATTTTTATTATTATTATTATTATTATTATTATTATTATTATTATCTTTATTTGTACCCCGCTAGCATCTCCCGAAGGACTCGATGCGGCTTACAAAGGCCAAGGTCTTGATAAAACAACAATATAATTTTCTGTTTTAAGTGGATTATATGAGTCCACACTGCCAAATAATCTGGGGTAAACAGAAAAGCAGGAATTGATGGAACGGAATGGACATTCGGAACTCTGAACACTGAGCATGAGATTGTTTACTAGTACATTATGTATTGATGTTTTTAATCTGTTAATTTGTTTAAATTGTTTTATGTATGTTTGTATAATTGCCATAGGCATCGAATTGTGCCTTCGTTGTAAGCCGCCCTGAATCATGTGATCTTTTAAAATTCAATCAAGGGCAAATATGCATTTATTTATTATTTATTTCATGAATTTCTTCAGATGCTATTAATAATAAAGCAATTCTTTCAGCTGATGTAATACAAATGGGAATTAAAAAAACTAGAACAAGGCAGTTCCATAGGATTTTAATCCAACATTTCATAGTATCCAACATATTGGTCTATCCCAGGAGTCCTCAAACTAAGGCCCGAGGGCCGAATACGGCCCTCCAAGGTAATTTACCCGGCCCTCGCTCAGGGTCAACCTAAGTGTGAAATGACTTGAAAGCACACAACAACAACAACAATAGTCCTATCTCATCAGCCAAAAGCAGGCCCACACTTCCCATTGAAATACTAATAAGTTTATATTTGTTAAAATTGTTCTTAATGTTAATTATTGTATTATTTTCAAGTGTTTTTTGCACTACAAATAATATATGTGCAGTGTGCATAGGAATTCATTCATTTTTTTTCAAATTATAATCCGGCCCTCCAACAGTTTGAGGGACTGTGACCTGGCCCTCTGTTTATAAAGTTTGTGGACTCCTGGTCTATCCAATCATTCAAGCCATTTGTTTATCTCTGCTGCTTTTTGGCTAAGAGCTATTTTGCTACCATGTTTTGTGTCCCTCTTTAACACTTTTTCCAATGAAATTTCTCAATGCTGACGTTTCCAGAACAAATCAATACTGGACGTTGGATAAATTCAGATTAACACATCCACAGAGACACTCTGTCCATTAGGATGAAGATTTGCTTCTTCTCTTGATTTAAAAACATGTGGCTATCTGTTAGCTTTGCTTCTACTACCAAAAAACCCGCACAAATTTTACAATATTTTTAAGCCGGGGGGGGGGGGGGGGGGAGACTTATCCTATTGATATCAAGGCAGGCCCGTAGCCAGGATTTCATTTCGGGGGGCTGAATTTTTTTCAGGGGGGGGTTCGGGGGGGCTGAGTTTTGGGGGGGGCTGAGTCTGAGTGAAAGAGGGTCTACCCTAGCAAACCTTTTGTATCATTACCCCAATACCCCCATGCATATGGGATATATTGAGTATGGTGATGAGATCATGATATGAATAGACATAACAGTTTAAATAATGCACCAGTAAGGCCTTTTTGCGAACCACCATGAGAATTTGGGGGGGGGGGGGGAGCTGAAGCCCCTTAAGCCCCCCCCCCCCCCCCCCCCCCCCCGGATACATGCCTGGCATAGCCAGAGAATGGAAAAATAAAGATACAGCAACTTTTAACTCTTGGATTAATAAGGCCATGGACATAAGGAATATGGACTTGTTGACTCAGAAACTAAGACATAATAGAGTAACAACTAATAATACGGACTGGAACAAATTTATTAACTTAAAAAAACATAATTACAAATACATGCCTGTATCAAGGGTAAAACTGTTGAGAATTTTCCATTTGCTAATCACTTGATTATGGATGACGTTATTAAAAACACAAAAAAGTAGCCAAAATTGGCATGTTAAGAAGATCTTTCGGCATAAGTTTGCAATACTAAATGCACCATTCAATGAACACTTACTTCTATTATCATATGTATAAGACTATGTTGTTAGTTTTTACCCTACTTCAAGGAAACTTGTGAGTTTTTTTAAAGCTATCTTATCTTGCAAATCTAGAAACACTTATGAGGGCCCTTCCACACAGCCATATATCCCAGAATATCAAGGCAGGAAATCCCACATTACCTGCTTTGAACTGGAATATACGGCAGTGTGGGTTCAGATAACCCAGTTCAAAGCAGCAGATATTGTGAGATTTTCTTCCTAGATATTCTGGGTTACATGGCTGTGTGGAAGGGCCCTTACATGTAAACTCCACTGGACACCATAAGACTTCATAAATGTAAATATAACGGTCCTTTTGGAAGCATTACAAACTTCAGTGTGCTTCTTACAGAAGAAAAACCAAGGTGTATTCTACTAAAGAAGGACTTGTTTAGTAGAATACAAACACAGACAAACCAAAAAGAAAACTGGCTCTTTAAAAGAAAACCCTCAACTCAAGAAATAATCTTAGTTTAAGGGTTTTACAGGGAACAGAGTTCCTTTATGTTCTCCTACTGGGTTTGATCCACCATGCTTTTAAAATTTATTTCCAGCACTAACTACATTGTATTGTCGAAGGCTTTCATAGCTGGAATCACTAGGTTCTTGTGGGTTTTTTCAGGCTATAGAGCAGGCATGGGGAACGTTCGGCCCTCCAGGTGTGGTGGACTTCAACTCCCACAATTCCTTGAGGCTCGGCATTTGCCCCAAAGGCTTACCTTGGCCCAAGGAATTGTGGGAGTTGAAGTCCACCACACCTGGAGGGCCGAAGGTTCCTGACCCCTGCTATAGAGCCATGTTCTAGAGGCATTTCTCTGGACGTTTCGCCTGCATCTATGGCAAGCATCCTCAGAGGTTGTGAGGTCTGTCACAACCTCTGACCTCACAACCTCTGAGGATGCTTGCCATAGATGCAGGCGAAACGTCTGGAGAAATGCCTCTAGAACATGGCTCTATAGCCCGAAAAAACCCACAAGAACCTACTAACTACATTTCTATGAAAACGACAGTTCTACAACTATTTTTGCCTTCTTGTTTCTTTTTTTTTTTGGGGGGGGGGGTGTCAAGAGCGACTTGAGAAACTACAAGTCACTTCTGGTGTGAGAAAATTGGCCGTCTGCAGGACGTCGCACAGGGGATGTAAGGTTGTTTTGATGTTTTACCATCCTTTATTTATTTAGAAGTTTTCTATACCGGCCTTCTCACCTCAAACGAGAGACTCAGGTCGGTTTACAGCATATATGCAATACAATAATATATAAGTACAACATATATCCTTGTGGGAGGCTTCTCTCATGTCCCCGCATGGCAAGCTGGAGCTGACAGAAGGAGCTCATCCACACTCCCCCGGATTCAAACCTGCAACCTGTCGGTCTTCAGTCCTGCTGGCACAAGGGTTTAACCAATTGTGCCACTGAGGGCTCTTTCTCCTTCCTGTATTCTCATGAGAATGAGAAGAAATTGTACTTTCTCCTCTTACTCATACTTTATTACTAGCAGCATAGTAATTGGAATGAAACTCATAAAATGTAGTACATTCTTCTTTATATAGATGCACACCTCAGTCCTAGGCCTGTTTATTCAGACAAAAGCCAAACAGAGCTGGATGAGCATGCTTATGCTCATGCCGCACAGAGATTTTGCGAAAAGAAAAAGAGAGAGACAATCCACACCACAACCATCTGTAACAGGGGTCTCCAAACTAAAGCCTGCAAGCGAAATGCATCCCTCCAAAGTAACTTGGATTGGTTTTTTCATGTGATTTTTTTGCACTACCAATAAGATATGTGCAATGTGCATAGGAATTTGTTCATATCATTTTCAAGCTATAGTCCAGCACTTCAATAGTCTGAGGAACTCCAAACCAGCCTTCAACTTAAGAGGTTTGTGGATCCCTGATCTACAGAGTCTATGGCAGGAGTCCTCAAACTAAGGTCCAGGGGCCGGATACGGCCCTCCAAGGTCGTTTACCCGGCCCTTGCTCAGGGTCAACCTAAGTCTGAAACTACTTGAAAGCACATAACAACAACAACAACAACAACAACAATCCTATCTCATCAGGCAAAAGCAGGCCCACACTTCCTACTGAAATACTAATAAATTTACATTTCTCAGTTCTTGTGGGTTTTTTCGGGCTATATGGCCATGTTCTAGAGGCATTTCTCCTCTAGAAATGCCTCTAGAACATGGCCATATAGCCCGAAAAAACCCACAAGAACTGAGTGATTCCAGCCATGAAAGCCTTCGACAATAAATTTACATTTGTTAAAATTGTGCTTCATTTTAATTATTGTACTGTTTTAAGTGTTTTTTGCACTACAAATAAGGTATGTGCAGTGTGCATAGGAATTCATTCATTTTTTTTTTCAAATTATAATCCGGCCCTCCAACAGTTTGAGGGACTGTGACGTGGCCCTCTGTTTAAAAAGTTTGAGGACCCTTGGTCTATGGTATGCAGAATTTACATATGCAAAAATGAGCAACCGTGTTGACTGTACACAATAATAATAATAATAATAATAATAATAATAATAATCCTTTATTTGTACCCCGCTACCATCTCCCGAAGGACTCTGTGCAGCTTACAAGAGGCTGAGCCCAAATACAATACAAATATACACACTTTCAAATGCTCTGTGCAAAGTCTGGGTGTCATTTATTTTTGTAGTTATAACGTGTGTCTCCATCTCTAAATACTTAAATAGTTACGTCGTAAATCTGTTATGTGTTTTTAGAGTTTTATTGTTTTGCTTGATGTTTTATTATTTGCTTGTGAGTTTTACTGTTATATTTGTATGTTGCTGTTGTTGGCGGCCTTGGCCTTTGTAAGCCGCAAGAAATCCTTCGGGAGATTTTGCGGGGTATAAATAAAGTTAATAATAATAATAAATAATAATAATGTGTGTTTAAATGCAGGGCCATCGGCAGAGTGAGGCACCTGCTTCAGGCAACAGATATTGAGTATCATGAAAAAACTAAGTTTTGCCTCCTGTGTCATAAGAGTATTATAAATCAGGGGTCCTCAAAGTTTTTAAACAGAGGGCCAGGTCACAGTCCCTCAAACTGTTGGAGGGCTGGATTATAATTTGAAAAATACATGAATGAATTCCTAAGCACACTGCACATATCTTATTTGTAGTGAAAAAAAACACTTAAAAACAATACAATAATTAAAATGAAGAACAATTTTAACAAATATAAACTTATTAGTATTTCAATGGGAAGTGTGGGCCTGCTTTTGGCTGATGAGATAGGATTGTTGTTGTTGTTGTGTGCATTCAAGAGCAAGGGCCAGGTAAATGACCTTGGAGGGCCGTATCCGGCCCCCGGACATTAGTTTGAGGACCCCTGGTCCAGATTATCAGAGCACATAATCCACATGGCAGTCTTTGGCTGATGAGATAGATTGTTGTTGCTGTTGTTGTGTGCTTTCAAGTCGTTTCAGACTTAGGTTGACCCTGAGCGAGGGTCGGGTAAATGACCTTGGAGGGCTGTATTCGGCCCCCGGGCCTTAGTTTGAGGACCCCTGTTATAAATGAACACATAACAGCAGAAGTTGCTACAGATCGTAGCGTGAACTGTCCTCTACTCAAAACTACCATTCAACATAGTCACCATCAATTTGCACATATTTGTGCCATCATTTAACCCAGGCATCAAAACCATTTAGGAAAAAATCAGGGTTTTGCTTTATGACCCATAATTTTAAAGCTGTTTTAAAGCCCTAATTTGGCCCCTTCTGACTTTTACCTGTTTGGACCATTGAAAGACAACCTATGTGGTTTCAGATTCAATGACTTGAATGATGTTTAAACAGCTTTAAAATCATGGGGTCACAAAGCAAAATTTCCAAAATGGTTGATGCCTAGGTTAAATGATGGTGCAAATGTATACAAATTCATGGTGACTATGTTGAATGGTAGTTTTGTGTAGAGGATAGTTCAGGCTATGATCTGTAGCAACTTCTGCTGTTATATGTTCATTTATAACGTTTTTATGACACAGGAGGCAAAACTTTTTGACCCACCCATGTTTTTGTGTATATATATATATATATATATATATATATATATTTACTGCCAGAGAAAGAGGTTGTTATGGGATTTTAATTTTGGGGGGTATTGAAAACGGTTGCTTAGCCTTGTGAACTATGCAGTGACATGATTTGTTATTTGGTCTCAGGCAGCAAAATGTTTTCCGCAACCACAACCTTATTAGGGTGCTATTTATAATAAGTGAGTTCAGGGCTATGGCTAAGGGGAGGGCAAAATACAAATTAAAATTATGCCCCCTCAATATTTTTTTTCTTCAAATTTCTAGCCTTGCAGTAACTTTCAACTTCAGGATACCCATTTCAAAGAGTATCCAAAGAAAAAGAAGCAGGCCAAGTGACCAAGCAGATGCAAATGCAGAAAATACAAGAATCTACATGTGAATAGTTTTGTGTGTTGCATAATCTAGATAGAAATTTGCAGACTGGAGGAAATTTTCATTGAGGAAAAAATGTTCTCCTTTTGGCCCCATCACAGTTTCACTAGGGTGAACTTTAATGTGGATTTTCTGCTTTGATAACCTGGAATTTCTGGCAGTATAGACGTTTCAAGCTGCATTATATGGTCAGTGTAGACTCATATAATGCCATTTCAAAGTGCATTGTATGGCAGTATAGGTGGGGATTAGCCCAATGAAGTGGTAAAAATGTAGGCTCTCCTTTCAAATTTGTTGACAATGGCCTATAGTTAATAACCATAAATATTTTGGATTGAACTCTTCTCTGAGGATTGGTTTTTCTGTGATCACCATCAGAGGAAATATGCAAAAAATTATTTCTGATCATCAAAGGAAAACTTTCATACCAATTTACACAGATAATTCACTACATCAAGCAAAGGTGGAAATGATATCTCACTGTCAGATATACACCTGTAATAATATCAGACCTTGGACTTTATCTCTTGAAGGTGGCAAACCGGCATTGAGCCACCACATTGCCAGTCAACACAACTCCCCACAAGAAATTCATTCCCTGAAATTGACGGGATAACTTGTCAATAGCGATTGCACCATCTTCCCATCACTTATCTGCTGCAATGGGCCTGTTCCACTTTCGTGCAAGCATGCTAGCAGTGGGGTGACATCAGGGGGGAAATATTACTATAATCACTTTTGCAGCTTTATAAAATGTGTTTTGATATCACAGGGTCTTCGATCTGTTTAGTTATGTTGTCATGATTTTGCAATACCTATCTGATTCACTTTTAAACAAACAAGTTGAATCTGAGCCTCAGTTCTCAGAATGTTACCCGGTTTGTTTGCTAAGTCAGTTTAGAGGTGGATCCGCTAAGCATATTGTTTGCCTGCAGAAGAGCTGTCCCTACTGTTAGGCAAAGTGAATCATAGAATCAAAGAATTAAAGAGTTGGAAGAGACCTCATGGGCCATCCAGTCCAACCCCCTGCCAAGAAGCAGGAATATTGCATTCAAATCACCCCTGACAGATGGCAGCCCAGCCTCTGTTTAAAAGCTTCCAAAGAAGGAGCCTCCACCACACTCCAGGACAGAGAGTTCCACTGCTGAACGGCTCTCACAGTCAGGAAGTTCTTCCTCATGTTCAGATATGGAATCTACTTTCTTGTAGTTTGAAGCCATTGTTTCACGTCCTAGTCTCCAGGGAAGCAGAAAACAAGCTTGCTCCCTCCTCCCTGCTTCCTCTCACATATTTATACATGGCTATCATATCTCCTCTCAGCCTTCTCTTCTTCAGGCTAAACATGCCCAGCTCTTTAAGCCGCTCCTCATAGGGCTTGTTCTCCAGACCCTTGATCATTTTAGTCGCCCTCCTCTGGACACATTCCAGCCTGTCAATATCTCTCTTGAATTGTGGTGACCAGAATTGGACACAATATTCCAGGTGTGGTCTAACCAAAGCGGAATAGAGGGGTAGCATTACTTCCCTAGATCTAGACACTATGCTCCTATTGATGCAAGCCAAAATCCCATTGGCTTTTTTTGCCGCCACATCACATTGTTGGCTCATGTTTAACTTGTTGAAGCAGCTATATGAAGCAACTGATTTGGAGTGTCATGAAAAGGCAACACATTGTTTTTCATTTAATATCCTATTATTATATTCTTGCTTCCATGCACATGTGATTGACTGCCTCAGATGCTAAAACAGCATTTCTCAACCTGGGGGTCGGGACCCCTCGGGGGGTTACAAGGGGATGTCAGAGGGGTCGCCAAAAACCATTACAAAACACAGCATTTTCTGTTGATTGTTGGGATTCTATGTGGGAAGTTGAGCCCAATTCTATCATTGGTTGGGTTCTTTGATTGTTGATGGACTATAAATCTCAGCAACTACAACTCCTAAATGTCAAGGTCTAATTTCCCCAAACTCCACCAGTGTTCATATTTAGGCATATTGCGTATTCATGCCATGTTTGGTCTAGATCCATCATTGCTTGAGTCCACAGAGCTCTCTGCATGTAGGTGAACTACAACTCCAAAGCTCAAGGTCAATGCCAACCAAACTCTTCCAGGATTTTCTGTTGGTCATGGGAGTTCTGTGTGCCCTGTTTGGTTCAATTCCATCATTGATAGAGTTCAGAATGCTCTTTTGATTGAAGGTTAACTATAAATCCCAGAAACTACAACTCCCAAATGACAAAATCAATCTCCCCCCCAACCCACCAAATTTGGGCGTATTGAGTATTTGTGCCAAATTTGGTCCGATGAATGAAAATTCATCCTGCACAGGCATGTAGCCGGGAGGGGGGGGGGTCGAGGGGCTTCACCCCCCCCCCCCCCCAAATTCTCATGGTGGTCCACGAGAAGGCCTTACTGGTGCATTATTTAAACTGTTATGTTTATTCATATCATGATCTGATCACCATACTCAATATATCCCATATGCATGGGGGTATTGGGGTAATGATACAAAAGGTTTGCTAGGGTAGACCCGCTATCCCTCAGACTCAGCCCCCCCCCCCAAATCAAACTCAGCCCCCCCCCCCAATCAAAATCCTGGCTACGGGCCTGATCCTGCATATCAGATATTTACATTACAATTCATAACAGTAACAAAATTACAGTTGTGAAGTAGCAATGAATATAATGTTATAGTTGGGGGTCACCACAACATGAGGAACTCTATTAAGGGGTCACAGCATTGGGAATATTGAGAAATACTGTACTAAAACAACCTAGTGATTCTGAAATCTTAGACATTTTGGTGTAAGGAGTAAACACATAGGCTTTCACACCAATGCCTTGTGCCACAACCTTTTATATACGGCTCCGGCCCAGTGTACCTGTCTGAACGTATCTCCTTCTGTGTCCCACCTCAGAGTTTAAGATCTTCGGGAGAGGCCCTGCTCTCGGCCCCGCCTCTATCACAAGTGAGGCTGGTGGGGATGAGGGACAGGGCCTTCTCGGTGGTGGCCCCTCACCTGTGGAATTCACTCCCGAGGGAAATTAGGTCATCAACATCCCTCCTCTCCTTCAGAAGGAAGCTGAAAACATGGATATGGGACCAGGCCTTTGGGTAATCTGGCAGACTGACAAGATAATGACGACCAGAAATTGGAAAGGACTATGGTAATGCTGAATGGACTTACGGATATTAGAACTCGGTGAACGTTGGCCACTAGATTGGCTTTTAATTGTTTAATTGTTATTGTTTTAATTGATTTTTTTAACTACTGTGGTTATTGCTGTTATGTAATTTATTTGTTGAATTGTTGGCATCGAATTGTGCTGGTGTAAGCCGCCCTGAGTCCCTCCTCGGGGGTTGAGAAGGGCGGGGTAGACGTGACCGAAATAAATAAATATCAGTAACTCTGTTGTTAGACATTCTAGCTTTTTCCTACAATTCCTCATTTATATCCCAGGATAGTATAATTTTGACCTAAATAATCAGAAGCCTTTGAGGTTCTTGTCTCAGTTTCAGTGCTCAGGAGAAACCATAGCAGGTCGTATCAACCTTGCATTTTTGGACCCTATCACACTACATTGTTATAATACTATCATTCCATTTTAAATGCCACGGAAACTCTGTGGCATGCAGAGGTTTGCAGTTTAATGAGGACCAAGATTTCTAAATGCCCCTCCCTAAACTGCAAATCTCAGAACTCCATAAAATGTTGCCATGGCAATTAAAGTGAAATAATAGCCCTATAACAATGCAACATGGTAACGCCCTTTGCTTATTTGTTATTTCAGTACTAGTTGAGATGACAGCTAAACTGAGTGCAAAAGTGTCCTCAAACTGCTACATTTGTGCATACATATGTGTCATCAAAATCTGTCTAAAGAAAAGACAGATTTTCTGTTGATGTCGTAAAAGCTGATTATGGTTCTATTATTTTCCATGCAAGACCAGTGTTTATGTGACTCAGTTCCTGCTGCCATTACTACACTGCCATATAATCCAGTTCGAAGGAGATAATCTGGATTTTATATGGCAGTGTAGAAGGGGCCAAGAGCCCTGGTCATTCATAGTCCTGCTCGGGTCTTGAAAACTGGGGGGCAATTATTTCCTTGATGAAGTCTATCCATCTGGATTGAGATCTTCCCCTTTTCCTACTGCATTCTACCTTACCAAGGAAGGTTTGTGCTTCTTTTCTCTGCAAGGCTATATTTTCTAATGAGTCAGGTTTTCATGTGATATATCCAAAGAAGGACAGTCTCAATTTTGTCATCTTAGTTTCTAGAGCAGTGTTTCTCAACCTGGGGGTCGGGACCCCTGAAGGCGTCGCAAAGGAGTGTCAGAGGGGTCGCCAAAGACCATCAGAAAACACAGTATTTTCTGATGGTCATGGGGATTCCATATGGGAAGTTTGAGCCAATTCTATCATTGGTGGAGTTCAGAATGTTCTTTGATTGTAATGAACTATAAAACCCAGCAACTACAACTCCCAAAAGTCAAGGTCTATTTTCCCCAAATTCCACCAGTGTTCACATTTGTTCACATATGGGAAGTTTGAGCCAATTCTATTGTTGGTGGAGTTCAGAATGTTCTTTGATTGTAATGAACTATAAATCCCAGCAACTAAACTCCCCAAAAGTCAAGGTCTATTTTCCCCAAGCTCCACCAGTGGTCACATTTGCGCATATTGAGTATTTGTGCCAAATTTTGTCCAGATCAACCATTGTGTGAGTCCACAGTGCTCTCTGGATATAGGTGACCTACAACTTCCAAACTCAAGGTCAATACCCACCAAACCCAGTGTTTTCCGTTGGTCATGGGAGTTCCTTGTTGCAAATTAGGTTCAAATCCATCACTGGTGGAGTTCATAATGCTCTTTGATTATAGGTGAACTATAAATCCCAGCAACTACAACTCCCAAATTACAAAATCAATCCTCCCCTAACCCCACTAGCATTTACACGTGATTGCATTGGGTATTTGTGCCCAGTTTGGTCCAGTGAATGTAAATACATCTTGCATATCTGATATTTACATTCTGATTTATAACAGTAGTAAAATGACTGTTATGAAGTAGCAACGAAAACAATATTATGGTTTGGGGTCACCACAACATGGCGGACTGTATTAAGGGGTCATGGCATTAGGAAGGTTGAGAACCACTGTTCTAGAGAGAGTTCAAGTACCTATTCATTTTCTATCAACTTTCTTCACTGCCCAGCTTTCACAACCACAGATAGAAGTGAGCAATATTGATACCCACTGACTTCAACCATTCTTTCTCTTGTTGGACTGGCAGCCAAATGTTTGAAAAGTGGAGAGGGATTGGCTGGTGTCTGCTGGAACAGCACCTTGGTTTATTCAATGTTCAATGTCAGGCCGAGCTTCTCGTATGCTTTTGCAAATGTGTTTAGGGTGGCTTGTAGATCTTCTTCTGAATGCGCACAGATGACGTTGTCATCAGCAGACAACTATAGTATATATACTATATAGTGTATAGTATAGTATAGTATAGTAGTATATAGTATATAGACAACTTTGTTGTTCATTCGTTCAGTCGTCTCCGACTCTTCATAACCTCATGGACCAGCCCACGCCAGAGCTCCCTGTCGGCCGTCACCACCCCCAGCTCCTTCAAGGTCAGTCCAGTCACTTCAAGGATGCCATCCATCCATCTTGCCCTTGGTCGGCCCCTCTTCCTTTTGCCTTCCACTTTCCCCAGCATAATTGTCTTCTCTAGGCTTTCCTGTCTCCTCATGATGTGGCCAAAGTACTTCAACTTTGTCTCTACTATCCTTCCCTCCAGTGAGCAGCAGGGCTTTATTTCCTGGAGGATGGACTGGTTGGATCTTCTCGCAGTCCAAGGCACTCTCAGAACTTTCCTCCAACACCACAGCTCAAAAGCATCTATCTTCTTTCACTCAGCCTTCCCTAAGGTCCAGCTCTCACATCCGTAGGTTACTACAGGGAATACCATGGCTTTGACTAGGCGGATCTTTGTTGCCAGTGTGATGTCTCTACTCTTTACTATTTTATCGAGACTGGACATTGCTCTCCTCCCAAGAAGTAAGCGTCTTCTGATTTCCTGGCTACAGTCTGCATCTGCAGTAATCTTTGCACCTAGAAATACAAAGTCTGTCACGGCCTCCACATTTTCTCTATTTTCCAGTTGTCAATCATTCTTGTTGCCATAATCTTGGTTTTTTTGATGTTTAGCTGCAACCCAGCTTTTGCGCTTTCTTCTTTCACCTTGATTAGAAGGCTCCTCAGCTCCTCCTCGCTTTCGGCCATCAGAGTGGTGTCATCTGCATATCTGGGGTTGTTAATGTTTCTTCCAGCAATTTTCACCCCAGCTTTGCATTCATCAAGCCCCGCACATTGCATGATGTGTTCTGCATACAAGTTAAAAAGGTTGGGTGAGAGTATGCAGCCTTGCCGTATGCCTTTCCCAATCTTGAACCAGTCTGTTGTTCCATGGTCAGTTCTTACTGTTGCTCCTTGGTCCTTGTACAGATTCCTCAGGAGAGAGATAGACAACTATAGTATAGTATAGTATATAGATAGAACTATAGTTGGGATGGACATGATAGAAGATATGTATTCACTCATCAAAGGCATGCCAGAAGAGCCAGGTTTTTAGGTCTTTCTTAAAGGCCTAAAGAATCAGCTGTCTGGACTTTATATTATCTAACATAGGTGTAGTCTTCCAGATGTGGTGGATGGCAACCCCCAGCAATCTTAGCCTGTAAAGCATCTAGAGAGTTGTATGTTACCCATCCTAATGTAATGACTCAGCCCAGCTGCCTATTAACTTGAGGTGTCTCTGGACCAAATTGGCACTGCTTTCCAAAAAAGAAAGCTTATTCTCCTTGCTTTTCTTGATGCTTGTTTGTGAGTGACGGTAGGTGAAGAGGCAACAACAGAAAAGAAGACAGGAGGCAGGGATAGGAGACTCCAAGAACTGGTCAGTGGACACTTCCCAGAGTATGGACTTTAGCAAGTACTCTTCCATACCACCCTTAATATCTTTTCCAAAAATGTACCTAAGAACTGCACCTGCTGGAGATAAATCTCTATTAATTTCTTTTCATAGAATCATAGAATCAAAGCGTTGGAAGAGACCTTATGGGCCATCCAGTCCAACCCCCTGCCAAGAAGCAGGAATATTGCATTCAAATCACCCCCGACAGATGGCCATCAGCCTCTGTTTAAAAGCTTCCAAAGAAGGATCCTCCACCACACTCTGAGGCAGAGAGTTCCACTTCTGAACAGCTCTCACAGTCAGGAAGTTCTTCCTCATGTTCAGATGGAATCTCCTTTCTTGTGGTTTGAAACCATTTTTCCGTGTCCTAGTCTCCAGGGAAGCAGAAAACAAGCTTGCTCCTCCCTGTGGTTTCCTCTCACATATTTATACATGGCTATCATATCTCCTCTCAGCCTTCTCTTCTTCAGGTTAAACATGCCCAGCTCCTTAAGCCACTCCTCATAGGGCTTGTTCTCCAGACCCTTGATCATTTTAGTCACCCTCGTTTTTCTTGCCAAAGTGGAGTATCTTGCATTTGTCCCTTTTGAACTTCATTTTGTTAGTTTCGGCCCATCTCTCTAATCTGTCAAGATCGTTTTGAATTCTGCTCCTGTCTTCTGGAGTATTGGCTATCCCTCCCAATTTGGTATCATCTGCAAACTTGATGATCATGCCTTCTAGCCCTTCATCTAAGTCATTAATAAAGATGTTGAACAGGACCGGGCCCAGGACGGAACCCTGCGGCACTCCACTTGTCACTGGATGCTTCATCTCTTGTTTCTGTATAAAACTTGTGACAGTGGCCCCACAGCAGTGAGAAAAGATATTGCAATTCTCCAGCAGTCAGCTGAAGTTCAGAAGCTATTTTTTTATAGGGGTCCCAATAAAATCACTTTCTGGACTGTATTTCTTTCCCTCGCCCCTTATAAAAACACAAGCTTCCTGATACTATAAAGTTTAGGAGTTTGGTATGTTTGACAAAAGGGGTGAACAAGGGTAGTAACCTGAAAAACTGGCCTAGCTAGGAATTGAGAATGGGGCACCTGTGACTCCCCAGCTGTGAAATTCTGCAGTTTGTATAAGCTTTTATTGCCATCGCCTAATACTGAAGCATCAGTCGGTACAGAAAGCTCTCCACACCACAGATTAGAAATGTTACTCTTTTTTGTTGACTGTGAGAATCCTCCCCTTGAGCAATTCTATGAGTCATTGCTTCAAAAAAGTGATTTTTCAAAGCACCAACCTATTCAAAGAGCAATAGAGGAGAACTGCAACTACAAGGAATTTAGACTGTTAGCTTCTTGGGAGAAGGACCTGCCTTATATTTATTTGCTTCAAAATGCATCCCTTTTCTTTTCCCCCAAATGGATTCAACTTTGACCTAAACAGAAATTTTAGACTGGGCCTGTTGAATCGTGAGAACATAGTAACTCAATATTTGCCTTAACTCCATTGCTTAAATGGAACCAACAGTTAGATCTTGGCATCTGATCTTGGCAGCTAAGTAGAGTGAACTTTGGTTAGTATTTGAATGGGAAATGGTCGATGAATACCAGGGGCTGTATTGGCAAAGCCCAATGAGATTCATGGGATTGCTGTTAGTTAGCATCCCACTTCAAAGGACATGTGCAGAGAGAAATTGGGAATGAGCTGCTTTTTTAACTCCCTGTGAGACCTATGGAGTAAACAGAATACTACGAAGTTTGAATGAAAAGTAATGCCTCCACCTTCATAACTCCTCAACAGATGGCAGTACTGGTATGTGGCAAGTACTGGCTTGTTCAGTAGACTCTCCTCTACAGTTCCATTTTGGCAGGAAGCCTTAGCATTGAATGGTTGTGTTGTTAAAATGCAAAGTTTGGAACCCTGCACAGACAGTCAGTCAATGCTACTTAAGCAACGTGCAGTTATTGAATTCTTGACAGCAGAAGGTGTCACCCCAAAGGAGATTCATCAGAGAATGCAAGCTGTTTGTTGTGATTGTGTTGATGTGAGTACTGTGTGATGTTGGGCGAGTAAGTTTAAAGATGTTGAGGTGGGAACATCTGACTTGTGTGCAGAGGCGGCCCTAGGTAATTTTCAATGGTAAGCAAACAGTATTTTGGTGACCCCTCCCCCCCAACCAATCACTGATATATATTTTCTGTTCGTCGTGGGAGTTCTGTGTGCCATATTTGGTTCAATTCCGTCATTGGTGGAGTTCAGAATGCTCATTGATTGTAGGTGAACTATACATCCCAGTAACTACAACTCGCAGATGTCATGGTCTATTTTCCCCCAAGAGCGCCTCAAGAGCACCCCTGGGCAAAATCAACTATACTGCAAATGCTTACTTTGCGTAATGGGTTGAGCCGCCCCTGCTTGCGTGACAAAAAAGAGTTGGATGTCCTGTGACAGCAACCACCAAGTTTCACAAGCAAAAGGTTGACAGATTGATTCAGGATGATCTTCGTATCACTCAGAGAGAAATTTCAAGCATAATCAGCATTTCACAAGAACGTGTGGGTCACATTATTGCTTTGCTTGGCTATCGGAAGATCTGTGCAACCAGGATGAGAGAACTGTGAGATGCTGGTTGCAGAAACAGAATGTCGACTTCTTCCGTAACTGCTTCTGAAAACTTGTTCATTGTTGGCCAAAATGTATCCAATTGTCTGGTGATTATGTGGAAAAGTGAATAGTGGTAGTTAGAGCACATTCTAAGGATTATTCCTGCATTTGATTTATTGAAATATTCCCATCCAAACCCAAGTAACGAAGGTGGAGGCATTACTTTTCATTCAACCCTCATAATATAGATTGGATTATATTAATTTGCTGCAATAACCAAATCCCCCCTTCAAACTTTGCCCAAAGTAATTAACACACTGTATAGCTTAAGCCTTTTCCCTATATGCAATGTACAGACCATAATACAAACCTACCTTGCATTATTCTCATATGGGATTCTGCATTCTCCAATCTCTTGGCTTTAAAGCAGTGGTTTCCAACCTGTGGGTGCTCAGATGTCTTGGCCTTCAACTCTCAGAAATCTTAACAGCTGGTAAATCGGCTGGGATTTCTGGGAGTTGTAGTCCAAAACACCTGAGGACCTACAGGTTGAGAACCACTGCTTTAAAGGATGTATCCAAGGTCACAAACCCTATTCCCAAAGAAGTTCAGCACAATGGACAGCTCCTTAACATGAACCCACCAACCACCACTATGGTAAATCACATCAAGTCCAATGGATACATACACTTATTTGGAATGATGTTCTACCAAAATCAATGGGACTGACTTTTGAAGGACAATTCATAAGATTGCAGTGCTTATCTCAACTGATCTTTTATTATTGCTTGTTGTTTTGATGTGTTTTTGGGCTTGTCCTCATGTCAGCTGCTCCAAGTCGCTTGAGGAAATGGTAGCGGGGTATTAATAAATTATTATTATTATTATTATTATTATTATTATTATTATCTTCGTAGGCTTGTTTGGCAATAAATCCCATCAAAATCAAAGAAGCATGTAGCCCAATCCAATACTCCTGCTTCTCCTTAGGTAAGACTCCAGTGTGTATGCGTGCCTTAAAGGCCCCTTCTACACAGCCATATAATCCAGATTATCAAAGCAGATAATCCAGATTATCTGCTTTGATAATATGATAATAAGTTCTACCTTGTCTCCTGTGCTATGCTAATAATATAATATAATATAATATAATATAATATAATATAATACATTATAATAGTAGTAATAATATGATATTATAATTATATATTTTATATTACATGTAATATTACTAATAATATTACAATGTAATGGCATAGTACAATATAGTAATATATAATACTGATATTGTACTATGCTAATAATATAATATACTGTATGTATATATATATTGTAAGCCGCTCTGAGTCCTCTTTGGGGTGAGAAGGGCGGCATATAAATGTTGTAAATAAATAAATGAATAAATAGTATCTGCTTTGAACGGGATTATGAGTTTATACTACCATATAATCCAGTTCAAAGCAAATAATCTGGATTTTATATGGCAGTGGCCAAAGGGGCCAAAGTGCCCTATTGACTTATGCAGTGGTTCTCAACCTGGGGTACCCAGATGTTTTTGGCCTTCAACTCCCAGAAATCCTAACAGCTGGTAAACTGGCTGGGATTTCTGGGAATTGTAGGCCAAAAACATCTGGGGACCCCAGGTTGAGAACCACTGACTTATAGCAATCTCATGAATTTCATGGTTGTTTGTTTAGGGAAGAAATATTCAGAGATGGTTTCTTTTACTGAGATATAGCCCTAAGCATCTGGTCTTATTAGCTGTCTCCCATCCAAATACTAACCAGGACTGGTCCTGCTTAGCCCCCAAGATCAGACAGGATTGGTGTCTTTAGGGAATGTTAGGACTTAGGGCTCTTCCACACAGCCATATAACCCAGAATATCAAGGCATGTGGGATTTTCTGCCTTGATATTCTGGGATATAGGGCTGTGTGGAAGGGCCCTCAGACATCAGCAAAGGAAGGTTAACTTCACTCCTTTTGCAATGTAACTGCCTGGATTGCTTAGCACAGTCCAGTTTTAACTAAAAGTAGATATTTGGTGATGTAGTCTAGTATTTATATGGAACAAAAATGATGGATACTGCAACTTCCAAACTCAAGGTCAGTGCCCACCAAACCCTTCTGGTCTTTTATGTTGGTCATGGGAGTCCCGTGGGCCACGTTTGGTTCTATTGCATCATTGGTGGAGTTCAGAATGCTCTTTGATTGTAGGTGAACAATAAATCCCAGCAACTACAACTCCCAAATGTCAAGATCTATTTTCCCCAAACTCCACCAGTGTATGTATTTGGGCATATTGAGTATTAGTGCCATGTTTGGTCCATATCTATCATTGTTTGAGTCCACAGTGCTCTCTGGATGGAGGTGAACTACAACTCCCAATCTGTAGAGTTCAGAATGTTCTTTGATTATAAGTAAACTATAAGTCCCAGCAACTACAACTCCCAAAAGACAAAATCAATTTTTGAATGATGGTCACTCCTTGGGTTAGTAGGTGTCTTGTGGCCAAATTTGGTGTCAATTTGCCCAGTGGTTTTTGAGTTCTGTTAATCATTAGTAGAGTTCAGAATGCTCTTTGATTGTAAGTAAACTATAAATCCCAGCAATTACAACTCCCAAATGACAAAATCAATTTTTTTTAGTGAAGGACATACATTGAGTTGTTAGGTGTCTTGTGTCCAGATTTGGTGTCAATTCATCCAGTGGTTTTTGAGTTCTGTTAATCCCACAAACGAACATTACATTTTTATTTATATAGATTATTATTATTATTGAGATCTCAAGAATGTCATGGCTTTCTTAGACGAGGAATATGAGGAGGTGGTTTGGCCAGGATCTTCCTCTGCTTAGCTTCCAAGATCAGGGGAAAATCTGGTGCTTTCAGGGCATTTAGACACTCAGCACTTCTAAAAGTGAGACTTAAGACCCATTGATGTGAAGGCTGGCAGAGGGCAAGACTTACAAATGTCTTTTGAGCAGAAGCATGCCCATCAAGTGTATTATTTACTTCCTGCTTTTCTTCCTTCAATCCTTCCCTATACAAGGCCATCCTCACAACGACCCAGTAAGGCAAGGCGGACTGAAAGATGGCATACTTTCAATTGAGGGGATCCCAATTGCACCCCTAATAGGACATTTACCGCCCAAGAGACAGCTCTTTGGGGGGCACGATGCAAAGCGGCCTTTGAACCCTTCTTTCATCCCTTATGCGGTTTTTGAAAAATAAAGAGAAAATATCCTGTTTCCTGCTATATGTGTACTTATGTTTACATATTGTATGCAAGAGCCCTAGAGTTGGAAGAGACCCCAAGATCCATCCATTCTGCCATGCAAGGGATACACAAAGTCAGCATGGTTCAGAGGTTTGAGGGATGTACAAGGGCATGGAAACCCACTGGGTGACTGGCCAAGCTGGGCCTGAGTTCACCGGATGCCAGAGATATTCTGCCTATGGAGGAAGGAGTGGGACGAGAAGAGAAAACTTTCCAGAGGGAATGGGGTGGAGCTGTCTCTAATATGCTCACCCCTCCTTCCCCATTTCTTTGAAGGAAGGAGGAGGGAGGGACGGAAGGGAGGAAGGAAGGAAGGTGGGAGAAAAGAGGGAGATGGGAAGGAGGGAAGGAAGGAAGAAAAAAGGAAGGAGGGAAGCAAGGAAGAGCGAGGGAAGAGGGAAGGAGGAAAGAGGTAGGAAAGGAAAGAAGAGAGGGAGGGAAGAGAGAGGGAGGGAAGAAAGGAAGAGAGGGATGAAAGGAAAGGAGGAACGAAAGAGGGAGGGAGGGAAGCGGGAGGGAAGGAGAGAAGAAAGAAAAGAATAAAAGAAAGACGAAAAGGGAAGGAAGAGACAGAAGAGGGGGAAGAGGGAGGAAAAAGAGAAGGAAAAAAGTGGGAGGAAAAGAAGGAAGGAAAGAAGAAAGGAAAGAGGGCTGGAGGGAAAGGAGGAAGGAAGGAAGGAAGGAAGGAAGGAAGGAAGGAAGGAAGGAAGGAAGGAAGGAAGGAGGGAAAGAAGAGGGGAGGGAGGGGGGAAACGAAGGAAAGAACCTGGGAGGAAAGAAGAAGGGTGGGAAGGAGGGAAGAAATGAAAGAAGAAAAAGGAAGGGAGAGAGAGAAAGAGGGAGGGAGGGAGGGAGGGAGGGAGGGAGGGAGGGAGGGAAGAAGGGACGGAAGGAAGGGAAGACGAAGGGAAGAAAGGAAAATAGGGAGGGAAGGTAGGAAGTGGGAGGGAAGGAAGGAAGTGGGAGGGAAGAAAGGAAAGTAGAAAGAGGGAAAAATCTAAAGAGGGAAAAACCTAAAGAAGAAAAAGAAGGAAGGGAGGGAGGGAGGGAGGGAGGGGAGAAAGCGAGGAAAGAAGTGGGAGAAAATGAAAGAAGAAGGGAGGGGTGGAAAAAAGGAAGAAGGAAAGAGGGAGGGGGAAGAGGAGAGAGAAGGAAGGAAGGAAGGAAAGAAGGAAGGAGGGCGGGAGGGAGGGAAAGAAGGAAAGTAGGAAGGAAGGAGGATGGAGGGAAAGAAGAGGGGAGGGAGGGGGGAAAGGAAGGAAAGAAAGAACCTGGGAGGAAAGAAGAAGGGTGGGAAGGAGGGAAGAAAGGAAAGAAGAAAAAGGAAGGGAGGGAGAGAGAAAGGGAAGGAGGGAAGGAAGGGAGGGAGGGAGGGAGGAAGGAAGGAAGGAAGGAAGGAAGGAAGGAAGGAAGGAAGGTAAGGGGGCGGGAGGGAAAGAGAGAAGAAACAAAAAAAAGAAAAATAAGAGAGGGAAGGAAGGAAGGAAATGGGAGGGAAACCCCTAAAGAAGAAAAGGAAAGAAGGAAGGAAGAGAGGAAGGAAGAAAAAAAGGAAGGAGGGAAGCAAGGAAGAGAGAGGGAAGGAAGGGAGGAAGAGAGGAAAGAAGAGGGAGAAAAGGAAAGAAGAAGGGAGGGGCGGAAAAAGGAAGAAGGAAAGAGGGAGGGGGGAAGAGGAGAGAGAAGGAAAGAAGGAACGAACGAACGAAAAACGAAGGGGAAGGGAGGGAGACAGAAAAGAAAGATGGCGAGAAGGAAGCAGAGAAGACGGGAAAGAAGAAAAGGAAGAAGAAAAATGGAGAGAAAGGAGGGAGAGAAGAGGGAGAGAGGGCGGGAAGGTTGGAAATTTGTTCTATTGCAAGCATATTTTTTTTACTTCTTCCGGAAAAAAAAAGGGAGATTATTTGGGTAAAATCTTATTATGGATGTCGTCCATCCCTTTTCTTAAACGGCTCTCCCCGTTTAGAATAAATCTCTCGCTTGAAAAGACTTGACAAAGTCTTGAAAAATTCTCAAAAATTCTGACTAACGAAGGGGATTTTTTGGAAAATAGGATGGGAAGGGGAAGGCACCCAAATTCCATCCAAAGGGGGCTGGAAGTCGATTGAGATCGCAGTGCGTTAAGACTTTGTGACATCTTTGCAAAACAAAAAAAACACAAAATCTGGATTAAGGGCGATCCAAGAAGGCTGGAGAATGCCTGCAGAGTTCAAAGACAAATAGTGCTAATTTATTTGAAGGAGTTCCGATCAAGGAAGACATTGATCTTGGTGTGTGTTTGTTTGTGAATAACATTTTGTGCCACTTTCCTTTGGCTTTCAGGCTTGAAACCCATAGGAAATCAACTTTTCTTGTTTTCCTACCCTAATTGATAGTTAAACATCTCCGGGTGCTGGTTGTCGTTGGCCTCAACACTGTGGCATTAGTGCAGTTTGACATTATTTGATGGAATGTGACTTGTTGACATGTTCCCTCCCCTGCTTCCGGCGGAGTCTCTCTAGCCCCGCCCCCATCCTCTGCGCGTGCACTTTCCGCGGGAGCGCGCGCGCGGCCTCATCCTCCCCACTGATTGGACATCTATCTCAACCGTGGAATTGATGCACTTTGACATTGCACTGTGAATGTAACTCGATTTGTGTTCCTGGATTATAAATGTCACTTTATACAAACATGGGAAAAGTAGTTTAAACTGCCCAAACTTTGTTTTTTGCGGGACATCCTGCAACAGTGAGTTGTTGTAGGTTTTTTGTAGGTTGTTGTAGGTTTTTCGGGCTGTACGGCCATATTCTAGAAGCACTCTCTCCTGACGTTTCGCCTGCATCTGTGGGGAAACCCTCACAAGCTCTGAGGATGCTTGCCACAAATGCAGGCGAAACGTCAGGAGAGAATGATTCTAGAACATGGCCATATAGCCCGAAAGACCTAAAACAACCCAGTGTATGGTCATGTTCTAGAAGCATTCTCTCCTGACGTTTCGCCTGCATCTATGGCAAGCATCCTCACAACCTCTGAGAATGCATGCCACAAATGCAGGCGAAACGTCAGGAGAGAATGCTTCTAGAACATGGCCATATAGCCCGAAAGACCTACAACAACCCAGTGTATGGCATATAGCCCGAAAAACCTACAACAACTCAGTGTATGGCCATGTTCTAGAAGCATTCTCTCCTGACGTTTCGCCTGCATCTATGGCAAGCATCCTCACAACCTCTGAGGATGCATGCCACAAATGCAGGCGAAACGTCAGGAGAGAATGCTTCTAGAACATGGCCATATAGCCCGAAAGACCTACAACAACCCAGTGTATGGCATATAGCCCGAAAAACCTACAACAACTCAGTGTATGGCCATGTTCTAGAAGCATTCTCTCCTGACGTTTCGTCTGCATCTGTGGCGAGCATCCTCAGAGGTTGTGAGGATGCTTGCCATAGATGCAGGAGAAACGTCAGGAGAGAATGCTTCTAGAACATGGCCATATAGCCCGAAAAACCTACCACAACCCAGTGTATGGCCATGCTCTAGAAGCATTCTCTCCTGACGTTTTGCCTGCATCTATGGCAAGCATCCTCACAACCTCTGAGGATGCTTGCCACAGATGCAGGCGAAACGTCAGGAGAGAATGCTCTATGGCCATACACTGGGTTGTTGTAGGTTTTTCGGGCTATATGGCCATATTCTAGAAGCACTTTCTCCTGACATTTTGCTTGCATCTGTGACAAAGCCTCACAACTTCTGAGGATGTTTGCCACAGATGCAGGCGAAACGTCAGAAGAGAATGCTTCTATGGCGACACACTGGGTTGTTATAGGTTTTTCGGGCTATATGGTCATATTCTAGAAGCACTTTCTCCTGACGTTTTGCCTGCATCTGTGACAAAGCCTCACAACTTCTGAGGATGTTTGCCACAGATGCAGGCGAAACGTTAGCAGAGAATGCTTCTATGGCCATACACTGGATTGTTGGAGGTTTTTCAGGCTGTATGTACATATTCTAGAAGCATTCTCTCCTGACGTTTTGCCTGCATCTATGGCAAGCATCCTCACAACCTCTGCGGAACTTTCTGCCCCGGAGTGTGGTCCTTCTTTGGAAGCTTTTAAACAGAGGCTGGATGGCCATCTGTCGGGGGTGCTTTGAATGCAATTTTCTTGCTTCTTGGCAGGGACTGGATGGCCTATTCCAACTATGATTCTATCATATATATGTCTATAAGGGCCCTTCCACATATCCCAGCTTATCAAGGCAGAATAACACACAATATCTGCTTTGAATTGGAATATCTGAGCCCACACTGCCATATATTCCAGTTCAAAAGCAGGTAATGTGGGATTCTATTTAGCAGTGTGGAAGGTACCGAGGACTCATCAATACAGAACGATAGCACTTGCACTCAATGCAATGCAATCCAATGCAATACACTCAATGCAGTGCAATGAAATACACTCAATACAATGCAATGCAATGCAATACACTCAATGCAATGCAATGCAATACACTCAATACAATGCAATGCACTCAAATGCAATGCAATACTCAATGCAGTGCAATGCAATACACTCAATGCAATGCAATGCAATGCACTCAATGCAATGCAATGCACTCAATGCAATGCAATACACTCAAAGCAATGCAATACACTCAATGCAATGCAATGCAATACACTCAATGCAAGGCAATGCAATACACTCAAAGCAATGCAATGCAATACACTCAATGCAAGGCAATGCAATACACTCAAAGCAATGCAATGCAATACACTCAATACAATGCAATACACTCAATACAATGCAATGCAATACACTCAATACAATGCAATGCAATACACTCAATGCAGTGCAATGCACTCAATGCAATGCAATGCAATGTCCTGGGAGTCGTCGTTTGGTGAGAGAAGGCTCTCGTCCTTTTGATAAACGACCCCTCGAGCATTGCCATTGCATCGAGCAATTGATGGGAGAGAGATTGATTCTCGAGACCCTCGAGGAGAGGCTGGATCCGTTTACTTTGGCCTGGAGTCGGCAATAGAAGGACAAGAGTCATCTTGAGAAGCCATTGGGTGAACTGAGGCTCCATAAAGCTTCATTCATTCTCCTTTGCGGAGTCAAAACGACTCCAGTCTGCGATGGCTTCTTTCAAGCCTGAGCCCAAAAGGAGAGCATCTGTGGGATCCCCTCTTCTCCTTCCTCTGGATCAACTTGGGTCCAGTTCCGCCACCTGACGAGGAGGGGCCAGACTTGGTCGGGCTGCCTCCTGATTGGCTGGCGAGGAAGCGACATCCCCCCCCCCCTCTTCTCTTCTATCCCCCCTCCCTTTCCAGTTAGACACCAGGGCTTCCAATCACCCGCCTGGCCCACCCCGTAGTAAGAGAGAGAGAGAAGGAAAGGCGTGACAAGGAGGCAGCGGGCGATCGCCTCCGGGCTGAGGCTTCCCTGCTTCCTCCTCTCTCTTCCCGGAGAGAGGCAAGCAAGGAGGGAGGGCAAGCAGGCAGCCATCCCGGCTCTCCCGTCCGCCGCCCGCCTTGTCATGCTGCCCAAAGTGGAGACGGAAGCCCTGGGACTGGCCCGAGCGAATGGGGAGCAACGCGGGCAGAGGGCGGACAACATGCAAGGTAAGAAGAGAGCCTTGGGGGGGGGGGCGTCCCTCGGTGCTTTGATCCGGAGGAAGGGACCCCGCTTTCTCGCTTACTCTTCTCCCGAAAAGTTGCAAACAGGAGCGACTTTCTTCTTGCCGAAGGCGAAGGGGAACCGCACGGAGTTCCTGCATCTCTCAGGCATTCTCTGGCCGCGTCTCCACTGGCAGATAATCCAGTTCAAAGCAGATAACCTGGATGTTATACGGCAGTGTGGAAGAAGTGTGTGACTCAATCTCTCTCTCAATCTCTCGCAATCCCTCTCTCTCTCTCTCTGTCTCTCTCAATTCTTCTCTCAGTCCCTCTCTCTCAATCTTTCTCTCTCTCAATCTCTCTCTCTTTCAATCTCTCTCTGGCGCGCAATATATATCCCTTTCAATCTCTCTCTCAATCTCTCGCTCTCAATCTTTCTCTTTCCCTCTCTCTCAATCCTCTCTCAATCCCCCTCTTTCTCAATCTCTCTCTCCCTCTCAATCCTCTGTCAATCCCCCTCTTTCTCAATCTCTCTTTCAATCTCTCTCTCTCAATCCCTCTCTCTCAATCCCCCCTCTCTCAATCTTTCTCTCTCTCTTCCAATCTCTCTCTCTCACGCAACCCCCCCTCTCAATATCTCTCTCTCAATCTCTCAATCTTTCTCTCTCAATCTCTCTCGCTCAATCCCTCTCTCTCTCTTTCAATCTCTCTCTCTCTCAATCTCTCTCAATCCTTCCCTCTCTCAATCCCCCTCTCTCTCAATCCTCTCTCAGTCCCCCTCTTTCTCAATCTCTCTCTCTTTCAATCTCTCTCTCAATCCTTCTTTCTCTCAATCCCCCCTCTCTCAATCTCTCTCTCTTTCAGTCTCTCTCTCAATCTCTCGCTTAATCCCTCTCTCTCTTTCAGTCTCTCTCTCAATCCCTCTCTCTTTCAATCTCAATCTCTCTCTCAATCTCTCTCAATCCCCCCTCTCTCAATCTCTCTCTCTCTTTCAGTCTCTCTCTTTCAGTCTCTCTCAAACTCTCAATCTCTTTCGCTCAATCCCTCTCTCTCTCTTTCAATCTCTCTCTCAATCCCTCTCTCTTTCAATCTCAATCTCTCTCAATCTCTCTCAATCCCCCTTCTCTCTCAATCTCTCTCTCTTTCAATCTCTCTCTCTTTCAGTCTCTCTCAAACTCTCAATCTCTTTCGCTCAATCCCCCTCTCTCTCTTTCAATCTCTCTCTCAATCCCTCTCTCTTTCAATCTCAATCTCTCTCTCAATCTCTCTCAATCCCCCCTCTCTCTTTCAATCTCTCTCTCTCTCTCTCAATCCCTCTTTCGCTCAATCCCTCTTGCAATCTCTCTCTTTCAATCTCTCTCTCAATCCTTCTTTCTCTCAATCCCCCCCTCTAAATCTCCCTCTCTTTCAGTCTCTCTCTCAAACTCTCAATCTCTCTCGCTCAATCCCTCTCTCTCTCTCTTTCAATCTCTCTCTCAATCCCTCTCTCTTTCAATCTCAATCTCTCTCTCAATCTCTCTCAATCCCCCCTCTCTCTTTCAATCTCTCTCTCTCTCTCAATCCCTCTTTCGCTCAATCCCTCTTGCAATCTCTCTCTTTCAATCTCTCTCTCAATCCTTCTTTCTCTCAATCCCCCCCTCTAAATCTCCCTCTCTTTCAGTCTCTCTCTCAAACTCTCAATCTCTCTCGCTCAATCCCTCTCTCTCTCTTTCAATCTCTCTCGCAATCTCTCTCTCTCAATCCCTCTCTCTCTTTTTCAAACTCTCTCTCAATCTCTCTCTTGCACTATCTCTTTTCCTTCCTAGCGCTCAACCTCCCTCAGGCCCCTTCTACACTGCCTCTATATCCCGGGATCTGATCCCAGGTTATCTTCTCATCCTAGATTATCTGGCAGTGGAGACTCACATAATCCAGTTTAAAGCAGATAATCTGGGATGCGATCCTGAGACATAGGACGGCGTAGAAGGGGCCTCAGACTCTTCCTTTCTCGTCATTCTTTCTCTTTCTTGGTCTCTCTCTTTCTCTCCTTCTTAACCCCTTCTCTCTGTATCCCCTTCCACACAACTGGATAAAATCCCACATTGTCTACTTTGAACTGGGATATATGGTGGTGTGGACAATGTGGGATTTTCTGGCTTGATATTCTGGGATATAGGGCTGTGTGGAAAGGCCCTTCATCATGTCTTTCTCTTTCTGGATCTCTCTCCTTCAATCTCTCCCTCTTAACTGCTCCTTCTCTCTCTGGCCCCTTCCACACAACTGAGTAAAATCACACATTATCTGTTTTGAACTGGAATATATGACAGTGTGGACTCAGATATCCCAGTTCAAAGCAAATATTGTGGGATTTTCTGCCTTGATATTCTGGGTTATGTGGCTGTGTGGAAGGAGCCTCAATATTTCTCTCTTCCTCCTAATGTCTTTCTCTTTCTCAGTCCCTCTCTCTCTCTTTCAAACACTTTCTCTCAACCTCTCCTTCCCTCTCTGGCCTCTGTATAAAATCCACATTGAAGTGGATTATGTGGCAGTGTGGACTCAGATAACCCAGTTCAAAGCAGAATTTGTGGATTATCCGGCTTGATATTCTGGGTTGCATGGCTGTGTGGAAGGACCCTCAGTCTCTGTGTGTGTGTGTGTGTGTCTTGCAATCTCTTTCTCAGTCTTTTTTTTCAGTCTCTCCCTCTTCATCCCTCCTTCTTTTTCTTTCTTTCTTTCTCCAACTCTCTTTCTCACAATGTCTTTCTCATTCTCTCTCTTTCAATAGGTCTTTCCACACAGGCATATAACCCAGAATATCAAGGCAAAAAAATCCCACTATATCTACTTTGTACTGGATTATCTGAGTCCACACTGCCATATAATCCAGCTCAAAGCAGAAAATGTGGAATTTTATTCAGCTCTGTGGAAGGGGCCACAGGGTCCTTCCACACAGCCGTATAACCCAGAATATCAAGGCAGAAAAATCCCACAATATCTACTTAGAACTGGATTATCTGAGTCCACACTGCCATATACTCCAGCTCAAAGCGGAAAATGTGGAATTTTATTCTGCTGTGTGGAAAGGGCTTCAGTATCATTCCACAGAGCCAGATAACTCAGACTATCAAGGTAGAAAATCCCACAATATCTACTTTGAACTGGATTATCTGAGTCCACACTGCCATATAATCCAGCTCAAAGTGGAAAATGTGGAACTTTATTCAGCTGTGTGGAAGGGGCCTTAGGGGCCTTCCACACAACCAGATAACCCATAATATCAAGGCAGCAAATCCCACAATATCTACTTTGCACTGGATTATCTGAGTCCACACTGCCATATATTCCAGCTCAAGCAGAAAATGTGGAATTTTATTCAGCTGTGTGGAAGGGGCTTCAGTATCATTCCACAGAGCCAGATAACTCAGAATATCAAGGCAGAAAATCCCACAATATCTACTTTGTACTGGATTATCTGAGTCCACACTGCCCTATAGAATCAAAGAGACCTCATGGGCCATCCAGTCCAACCCCCTGCCAAGAATCAGGAAAATTTGCATTCAAAGCACTCCCGACAGATGGCTATCCAGCCTCGGTTTAAAAGCTTCCAAAGAAGGAGCCTCCACCACACTCCGCGGCAGAGAGTTCCACTGCTGAACGGCTCTCAGAGTTAGGAAGTTCTTCCTAATGTTCAGATGGAATCTCCTTTCTTGTAGTTACTTATTTATTTACAGTATTTCTATACAGCCTTTCTCACCCTGGGGGGGGGGGGGGGGACTCAAAGCGGAATATAGTTTGTATATCCCAGCTCAGGCAGAAAATGTGGGATTTTGTGCAGCTGTGTGGAAGGGGCCTCAGTCTTTCTCTCTCTTTCTCATAATAATAATAATAATAATAATAATAATAATAATAATAATAATAATAATATAAATATAATATAAATATAATATTATATTATATTATAATATTATAATATAATATAATATAATATAATAATATAATATAATAATATATAATATTATTATATAATATAATATTACAATATAATATAATATTATAATATAATATAATTATAATAATAAACTTTCTCTCTCTCTCTCTCTTAACTCCTTCCTCTAACTCTCTCTCTCTCTCTCTCTCTTGCAACCTCTTTCTCAATCTCTTTTTTCTCTCTCACTCACTTTATCCCACTCTCTCTTTTTCTTCTCACCTCCCTTTCCTCTCACACACAGTTGTGGGAGTCTTGGCTTTGATTCGGAAGCGAATCTCGCTTCCAAAACCCGAATTGGGAAGGAAACTTCGCAGGACTTCTTTCCGGAGTCGCTCCATTTCGGGCAAAAGGAAGGGTTATAGAATCCTAGAGTTGGAAGAGACCTCATGGGCCATCCAATCCAACCCCCTGCCAAGAAGCAGGAAAATTCCATTCAAAGCACTCCCGAAAGATGGCCATCCGGTTTCTGTTTAAAAGCTTCCAAAGAAGGAGCCTCCACCACACTCCGCGGCAGAGAGTTCCACCGCTGAACAGCTCTCACAGTCTAATGTTCAGGTGGAATCTCCTTCCTTGTAGCTTGAAGCCATCTATATAAATAAAAATGTAATGTTTGTTTGTGGGATTAACAGAACTCAAAAACCACTGGGGGAATTGACACCAGATTTGGACACAATACACCTAACAGGCCAATGTATGTCCTTCTCTCATAAAAACACTGAAAAACACAGCAGAAGGGACTTAAAAGGCCCCAAAAAGCAAAATAACAATACAGAAGGGAAGAAAAAGAGAGGGAAGGGGAAGAAAGAAAGAAAGAAAGAAAGGGAGAAGGAAGCATGGAAGAAAGAAAGAAGGAAGGAAAGAGGTAGAGAAGGAAGAAGGGAGAGAAAGAGGGAGGGAAAGAAAAAGGGGGAAGGAAGGAAAGTTAGAAAAGGAAGGAAGGCGAGAAATAGAGAGGGAAAGAAAAAGGGGAGGAAGGAAAGTTAGAAAAGGAAGGAAGGAGAGAAATAGGGAGGGAAAGAGAAAGAGAAGGAAAGAAAGTTAGAAAAGGAAGGAAGGAGAGAAATAGAGAGGGAAAGTAAAAAAGGAGAAGAAAGGAAAGTTAGAGAAGGAAAGAAGGAGAGAAATAGAGAGGGAAAGAAAAAGGGGGAAGGAAGGAAAGTTAGACAAGGAAGGAAGGAGAGAAAGAGGGAAGGAAAGAAAAAGGGAGAAGGAAGGAAAGTTAGACAAGGAAGGAAGGAGAGAAAGAGGGAAGGAAAGAAAAAGGGAGAAGGAAGGAAAGTTAGACAAGGAAGGAAGGAGAGAAAGAGGGATGGAAAGAAAAAGGGGGAAGGAAGGAAAGTTAGAAAAGGAAGGAAGGAGAGAAATAGGGAAGGAAAGAAAAGGGGGGAAGGAAAGAAAGTTAGAGAAGGAAGGAAGGAGAGAAATAGGGAGGGAAAGAAAAAAGGGGAAGGAAGGAAAGTTAGAAAAGGAAGGAAGGCGAGAAAGAGGGAGGGAAAGAAAAAGGGGGAAGGAAGGAAAGTTAGAGAAGGAAGGAAGGAGAGAAAGAGGAAGGGAAAGAAAAAAGGGGAAGGAAAGAAAGTTAGAGAAGGAAGGACGGAGAGAAGGAAAGAAGGAAGGAGGGAGCGAAGGAAGGGGGGAAGATGTAGAGAAAGTGGGGGGAAGGAAAGAAGGAAAGAGAGACAGCAGAAGAGAAAGAAAAGGGGGAGGAAGGAAAGAGATAGAGAAGGAAGGAAGAAGAGAAAGAAAGACGGGAAGGAAGGAGAGAAAGAGGGAAGGTTGGCCACAGCTAAGTGTGGCGGGTACAACTAGTTGTTAATAATAATAATAATAATTATTATTATTAATAATAATAATAAAGTTTATTATTAATAATAATGGGGACTCGGGGCGGCTTACATGAGGCCAAGCCCAACAGCATATTACAATCAAATAAAACCAAAACACAATAGCAACACAATAAAATACATACAACATATGAGTTACTTGTCCTAGTCTCCAGAGGAGCAGAAAACAATTTCGCTCCCTTCTCCCTATGACTTCCTCTCACGTATTTATCCATGTCTCCTCTCAGTCTTCTCTTTTTCAGGCTAAATATGCCCAGCTCTTTAAGCCGCTCCTCATAGGGATTGTTCTCCAGACGCTTGATCATTTTAGTCGGCTTCTAGACACATTCCAGCTTGCCAAGATCTCTCTTCAATTGTAGTGCCCAGAATTATATACCCTGGCTCACTTGGAAGTTGTAGTTTGAAGCCACTCTTCCTCGTCCTAGTCTAGGGCAGCAGAAAACAATTTCTCTCCCTCCTCCCTATGACTTCCTCTCACGTATTTATACATGTTTCCTCTCAGTCTTCTCCTCTGAAGGCTGAACATGCCCAGCTCTTTAAGCCGCTCCTCATAGGGATTGTTCTCTTGATTATTTTAGTCGGGCGTCCTCTGGAGACATTCCAGCTTGTCAAAATCTCTCTTCAATTGTAGTACCCAGAATTATATGCCCTGGCTCACTGGGAGTTGTAGTTTGAAGCCACTCTTCCGCGTCCTAGTCTCCAGGGGAGCAGAAAACAATTTCGCTCCCTCCTCCCTATGACTTCCTCTGACGTATTTATACATGTCTCCTCTCAGCATTCTCTTCTGAAGGCTAAACGTGCCCAGCTCTTTAAGCCGCTCCTCATAGGGATTGTCCTCTTGATTATTTTAGTCGGGCGTCCTCTGGAGACGTTCCAGCTTGTCAATCTCTCTCGTCAATTGTTTAAGGACACGTCACTGTCCAACACAGGCATTTTCATCGAAATAGCATGGAAAGTTGTGTTGTTTTTCCAGTCTTTGGGACAGAAATTGGCCCCTTCGAGACAACCGCGGTTGTATTGCCAACGGATGCGCGTTGGGGGTCTGCTCCGGTTCAAAGAGGTTGTCCAAACGGGGGAGGATACGGTTTAGAAGGGACAAAACTTGGTATGGAAAGGGAAAGGACCCGATCCACGCCAAAATTGGGACGATGGAGCAAGAACAGAATGAATGGGAGAATGAATGCCTTTTAGACTGTTCCCGCACAATATTAGAAGATCCTGGGATTTCTAGTTTGGGGAGGAAACCTTACAAAGTTCCTAGGAATCGCCAAATCTTTGGGAAAGCCCTTTAAAAGTCCCCACGCCAAACGGTAACGGATCCACTGCCACCTTTGAGACAGAAATTGACAAAATAAATTCTATTCCTGGTTCCAAAGTGTTACTTCCTGTTTATTTGGCTTAGAAAATCCTTGTTACACTTAGGAAACTTTGTTTTTGTGGCTGCCACAAACTTTGTTGAATTGGTTGAGATTCGTTGACAAACTAGAGCAAAAAGTGCTGCAGGATGTGCCGCAAAAAACAAAGTTTGTAGGTTTTTTTCGGGCTATATGGTGGCATTCTCTCCTGACGTTTCGCCTCCATCTATGGCAAGCATCCTCAGAAGTTTGGGCAGTTTGAGACACTTTTCCCCCGGGTTTTTTTGTTATGACAGAACCGGTTAGGAAATGACATTCCTAACCCAGGAACAAAAATAGTGTTACATAGTGTATTAAGAGGGTTATCTTCTTCACAAACTCTTGCTCCTCTTGCTTTGCTCTTGTTCTTCTTCTTATTTTATGTATTTTACTTGTAGTTTTGTATGGGTTGCTGTGAGTTTTCCGGGCTGTATGGCCATGTTCCATAATAATAATAATAATAATAATAATAATAATAATAATAATAATAATAATAATATAAAATAACAACAACAATGACAACTTTATTTATATCCTGCCACCATCTTTTTGTAACACACAATAGTGCCAATAAAGTATATAATACAGTCTATTATTATTATTAAGCTAAATGATTATTATTATTATTATAAATTTTATTTATATCCTGCCACCATCTTTTTGTAACTCATAATAGTGCCAATAAAGTATATAATACAGTCTATAATAATAATAATAATAATTTTATTTATATCCTGCCACCAACTTTTTGTAACACATAATAGTGCCAATAAAGTATATAATACAGTCTATTATTATTATTGTTATTATTATTATGCTAAATTATTATTATTATTATTTATATAAATTTTATTTATATTCTGCCACCAACTTTTTGTAACACATAATAGTGCCAATAAAGTATATAATAGTCTATAGTAATAATAATAATAATAATAATTTTATTTATATCCTGCCACCAACTTTTTGTAACACATAATAGTGCCAATACAGTATATAATACAGTCTATAATAATAATAATAATAATAATAATAATAATAATAATAATGCTAAATGATTACTATTATTATTATTATTTATATAAATTTTATTTATATCCTGCCACCATCTTTTTGTAACACCTAATAGTGCCAATACAGTATATAATACAGTCTATAATCTATATAAATAAAAATGTATTGTTCGTTTGTGGGATTAACATAACTCAAAAACCACTGGACGAACTGACACGAAATTTGGACACAATACCCCTAACAGACTAATGAGTGACCATAACTCATAAAAAAAACCAAAAATCAGGGGAAAGGACTTTAAAAAACCCAAAAAGCTAAATGATGAAAAGCTAAATAACGATACAGAAAAAAGGAAGGAAGAGGGAGGGAAAGAAGGGGAGAAAGAAAGAAAGAAAAAAAGAAAGAGAGAGAGAAAGAAGGAAATAGAGAAGGAAGGAAAGAGGTAGAGAAGGAAGAAAGGAGGAAAAGGGGAAGGAAAAGAAAAAAGGGGGAAGGAAGGAAAGAGGTAGAGAAGGAAGGAAGGAGAGAAGGAAAGCAAAAAGGGAAGGAAGGAAGGAGGGAGGGAGAGAAGGAAGGAGAGAAAGAAAGAAAGACAGAGGGAAGGAAAAAGAGAAGGAAGAATGGAGAGAAGGAAAGAAAAGGGGGAAGGAAGGAAAGAGGGAGCGAAGGAAGGAGGGAAAGAAGGAGAGAAAGGTGGAGAAGGAAGGAAGGAGAGAAGGAAAGAAAAAGGGAAGGAAGGAAAGAGGGAGCGAAGGAGAGAAAGAGGGAGGGAAGGAAGGAGGGAAAGAAGGAAAGAGGGAGGGAAAGAAAGAGAGAAGGAAGGATGAAAGCAAAAAGTGAAGGAAGGAAGGAAGAAGAGAAAGAGGTAGGGAAGGAAGAAATGAGAGAAAGAAGAAGATAAAGAAAAAGGGGGAAGAAGGAAAGAGGGAGCGAAGGAAGGAGGGAAAGAAGGAGTGAAAGAAGGAGGGAAGGGAAAAGAGAAGGAAGGATGGAAGCAAAAAGCGAAGGAAGGAAGGAGGTAGGGAAGGAAGAAATGAGAGAAAGAAGAAGATAAAGAAAAGGGGGAAAGAAAGGAAAGATGGAGAAGGAAGGAAGGAGAGAAGGAAAGAAAAAAGGGGAAGAAGGAAAGAGGGAGCGAAGGAAGGAGGGAAAGAAAGAGAGAAAGAGGGAGGGAAAAGAGAGAAGGAAGGATGGAAGCAAAAAGCGAAGGAAAGAAGGAAGGAGAGAAAGAGGTAGGGAAGGAAGAAATGAGAGAAAGAAGAAGATAAAGAAAAGGGGGAAGGAAGGAAAGACGGAGAAGGAGAGAAGGAAAGAAACAAGGGAAAGAAGGAAAGTTGGAGCGAAGGAAGGAGGGAAAGAAGGAGAGAAAGAGGGAGGGAAGGAAGGAGGGAAAGAAGAGAGAGAAAGAGGGAGGGAAAAGAGAGAAGGAAGGATGGAAGCAAAAAGCGAAGGAAGGAAGGAAGAAAAGAGGTAGGGAAAGAAGAAATTTATTATTATTACTATTATTATTATTATTATTATTATTATTATTATTATTATTATAGAACTCTAAGGCAGGAGTTGACTAAAGCTCCTTCTACATTGCCTTATAATCCAGATTATCAAAGTAGATCATGGGCATGATCTGCTTTGAACTGGATTATGTGAGTCTACACTGCCATATAATCCGGTTCAAAGCAAATAATCCTGATTTGATAGGGCAGTGTAGAAGGGGTCCTCACTGAGTCCTCTTGGGGAGAGAGGGCGGAATATAAATGCATTGTTGTTGTTGTTGTTGTTGTTGTTACTACTACTCTGTCCCTATAGAAGATAATATTGAGGGCTTCCACTCCCTATATTGCACTGTTCATACTGGTTAAGGCTTCTGGGAGCTGAAGTCTGAAATAAGGCAAACTGAAGGCTTAATGTCAGGAGTCAGGCTACAATCCCCTTGAAAACCCAGTTTGGGGTTTCCTTGGGGAAGTCACACTCTCTCAGCCTCAAGGGATGCATCTTGGGGACAAAACAGAGGGTTGGGATTGCCATGAGTGGGAGAAGGAGTCCAAGGCAGGCAAGGACAAGCCCTAGGACTGGTTGGACACGTGTATATGGACTCTCCCTTCCTTTGCAGCCCCCATTATCACCAACTTCCCAGGCTGTGACGCTTGCAATGGGGGATCCCTCTCCCTAAAGCCAAGAAAAGTGTCTTTTCCTCTTCTCCTCGATCAGCTGACATGGTTTTTTTACGTTGGGTGAGTAGGGGGGGGGAGTAAAGGAGGCTCAGTCATCCCAGATTCTGCAAGGCAGCCTCCCATCCTGGAATCAGAATCTGCTCTCTTTGGAAACACCGGTTTCCTTTCTCTTCCCCAAAGCAAGCTTTCCTGTTTGGAGCTGGGCTGCTTGTCCAAAGTCTCAGGTAGCGTTTGGGGGGGGGGGGGGGGGGTGTCGGGAAAAGTGGGGTGGTTTTAGTAGGGAGGGAGACATTGTTTGGCATGTTTATATTTTAGGCATCATCCCTCTTTCCCCATCCTCCCGATGCTAGGACTCTCTCGCCTTCATCCGCTATTATTATTACTATTATTAATAATAATATTAATATTAATATTATTAGAAAAACTGCAAGATGAGTCCACAGCAGACAAGATCACTCTGCTGGCTGTTGTTTTGGATCACAAGTAGGACATTTCCAAAGTGTCTAGGACTATGTGATGTATTATTATTATTAGTATTATTAGTATTATTATTATTAGAAACACTACAAAATGAGTCCACAGCAGTCAAGATCACTCTGCTGGCTGTTGTTTTGGATCACAAGTCGGACACTTCCCAAGTGTCTAGGACTGTGTGATGTATTATTATTACTATCATTATTATTATTGATATTATTATTGTTATTATTGTTATTATTATTAGAAACACTACAAAATGAGTCCACAGTAGACAAGTTCACTCTGCTGGCTGTTGCAAGATGAGTCCACAGCCACTCTGCTGGCTGTTGCATTGGATCACACATCGGACACTTCCCAAGTGTCTAGGATTGTGTGATGTATTATTATTACTTTCATTATTATTATTGATATTATTATTGTTATTATTATTATTATTATATAGTAAAGATGAGTCCACAGCAGACAAGATCACTCTGCTGGCTGTTGCACTGGATCACACGTAGGACACTTCCCAAGTGTCTAGGACTGTATTATTATTATTATTATTATTAGTATTATTAGTATTATTATTATTAGAAACACTACAAAATGAGTCCACAGCAGTCAAGATCACTCTGCTGGCTGTTGTTTTGGATCACAAGTCGGACACTTCCCAAGTGTCTAGGACTGTGTGATGTATTATTATTACTATCATTATTATTATTGATATTATTATTGTTATTATTGTTATTATTATTAGAAACACTACAAAATGAGTCCACAGTAGACAAGTTCACTCTGCTGGCTGTTGCAAGATGAGTCCACAGCCACTCTGCTGGCTGTTGCATTGGATCACACATCGGACACTTCCCAAGTGTCTAGGATTGTGTGATGTATTATTATTACTTTCATTATTATTATTGATATTATTATTGTTATTATTATTATTATTATATAGTAAAGATGAGTCCACAGCAGACAAGATCACTCTGCTGGCTGTTGCACTGGATCACACGTAGGACACTTCCCAAGTGTCTAGGACTGTATTATTATTATTATTATTATTATTATTATTATTATTATTATTAGAAACACAACAAGATGAGTCCACAGCAGACAAGATCACTCTGCTGGCTGTTGCAAGATGAGTCCACAGCCACTCTGCTGGCTGTTGCATTGGATCACACGTGGGACACTTCCTAAGTGTCTAGGATTGTGTGATGTATTATAATTACTATCATTATTATTGTTGTTGTTGTTGTTAATTATTAGAAACACTACAAGATGAGTCCACAGAAGACAAGATCACTCTGCTGGCTGTTGTTTTGGATCACAAGTCGGACACTTCCAAAGTGTCTAGTACTCTGTGATTTTTTATTATTATTATTATTATTATTATTAGAAACACAACAAGATGAGTCCACAGCAGACAAGATCATTCTGCTGGCTGTTGCATTGGATCACATGTCAGACAGTTCCCAAATGTCTAGGACTGTGTGATTTATTATTATTATTATTATTATTATTATTATTATTATTATAATTAGAAACGATACAAGATGAGTCCACAGCAAACAAGATCACTCTATCACTTTGCTGGCTGTTGTATTGGATCACACATCAAGTGTCTAGGATTGTGTGATGTATTATTATTATTATTATTATTTATTAATTAATTATTAGAAACACTACAAGATGAGTCCACAGCAGAGAAGATCACTCTGCTGGCTGTTGTTTTGGCTCACACTTCAGACACTTCCCAAGTGTCTAGGACTGTGTGATGTATTATTATTATTATTATTATTATTATTATTATTATTATTATTATTTCTTCTGCGAAATGATAATTTAAAAAAAGCAAGGGGAGGGGGATTTTTTTTAGAAACCCAGTGCAAGCCGCCTCATTCATGTTTGCTGGAGCCTTTGTTGGAATTGGCAGAGTTTGGGAAGGAATACAACATTCCCAGTCTTGCCCAGTCTGCAAAACTCTCTCTATCCAGAAATAGTGACTGGGAGAAAAACTACAAATTTAGGAACTATTATAGGTAGAAATTCTTGTTGCTTCTCGGGTCCAACTCTTCCTAAATTTGGGGGAAAACAATAAGGTTAAGTGAGCTATACTTTGGAAAAGTTCAGTGCAAGGTCTTGAAAATTCTTTCCAAAACGAAATTTGTCATTTTGAATCAAGCAAAGGAGAATATTCTGTTTTGTTGGTTTGTTTTGGGGAAAAGATAAATGGAGACACTTGTTTTCAATAGTCTCTTAGGGATGAAACCATGTAGGGAATGCATTCTCTATGGCACACTGATTTGGAGCATGTTTTCTTGGAATGAGGCTGAGGTTTGGAGGAAAGAAATCCAAGGGAAATGTTTTATTTTAGGGAAGAGATAGTTAGGTTTAGAACCGGTCAACCGAAGGCCCATCCATATCCATATCCAGGCAGAAAACCCTACAATATCTGCTTTGAACTGGGTTATCTGAGTCCACACTGACACATAATCCAGTTCAAACATATAATCCATATCAAGGCAGAAAACCCCGCAATATCTGCTTTGAACTGGGTTATCTGAGTCCACACTGACATATAATCCAGTTCAAACATACAATCCATATTCAGGCAGAAAACCCCACAATATCTGCTTTGAACTGGGTTATCTGAGTCCACACTGACATATAATCCAGTTCAAACATACAATCCATATCAAGGCAGAAAACCCCGCAATATCTGCTTTGAACTGGGTTATCTGAGTCCATATTGACATATAATCCAGTTCAAACATATAATCCATATCAAGGCAGAAAACTGCACAACATCTGCTTTGAACTGGGTTATCTGAGTCCACACTGACACATAATCCAGTTCAAACATATAATCCATATCAAGGCAGAAAACCCCACAATATCTGCTTTGAACTGGGTTATTTGAGTCCACACTGCCATATAATCCAGTTCAAAGCCGATAATGTAGGATTTTATTCAGCTGTATGGAAGGGGCCCCAGAGAGACACATTCAAAAAAGCTGTTTTTGGGGGGTCCATTTGGCAGATTTAATTATCACCAACCAAACTTGAAAAAAGAAAAGTTCTTGGTCTTGTATAAAGTTGAATTTTAAATCATTGTGTGTTGTTGTCTATGTGTGAATTATATTAATTGTATTGTTTGTTTTGCTTATTGCTTGTTGCTTTTATTGATGTGTTGTTGGGCTTGGCCTCATGTAAGCCGCTATGAGTCCCTTGGAGAGATGGTGGCGGAGTATAAATAAAGTTATTATTATTATTATTATTATTATTATTATTATTAATATAATTATCCAATAAATATATGAGTGTTGCTGTTGAGTGCAAATAAATTCCTTTCCACTTTGAATCATGAGCAAAAACTGCCCGAACGTATGACTCCAAGTTGATATCATGAAAGCCTTTGCATTGAGTATTTTTTTCTTCTTTTTTCAGTGTCTCAGTTTAAAATGGTGAATTATTCCTATGACGAAGACCTCGAAGAACTGTGTCCAGTCTGTGGAGATAAAGTCTCTGGATATCACTATGGACTCCTTACCTGTGAAAGCTGCAAGGTTTGTTTTCTGATTCTTTTTTCATGGAATTGGATGTTTTCGGCATATTTGAAAGTGTCTTTTTGGAAAGTCGAAGTTTTGGCAAAGTGTTGGAAAGCTCTGGCTTCTTTAGACTTTTCCTATTTGCGACCCCTTTATTTCTTGATCAATTTATATATATATATATATATATAGATATATAAAATCAGTATAAAAAATCAAACGTTTACTGATAATTATCAATAATTATAAACCAGGCTTGCTCTGAGTCCCTTCGGGGAGATGGAGCGGTATATAAATAAATTATTATTATTATTATTATTATTATTATTATTGTTGTTGTTGTTATTATTGTATTGTCGAAGGCTTTCATGGCTGGAATCACTAGGTTCTTGTGGGTTTTTTCGGGCTATAGAGCCATGTTCTAGAGGCATTTCTCCTGACGTTTCGCCTGCATCTATGGCAAGCATCCTCAGAGGTATGGTGGATGCTTGCCATAGATGCAGGCGAAACGTCAGGAGAAATGCCTCTAGAACATGGCTCTATAGCCCGAAAAAAACCACAAGAACCTATTGTTATTATTATTAATAAACAGGCTGGTTTTTCTTTTCCTGAACTATTTTCTGCAGAGTAAGCACCGCACATAGTTGCAAGCAGATTCCTGCGAATGTCTAGGTGGGAAATTTTTCGAGACCCCAACATTGAGTGAAGGGGGTCATCCCATTTGAGGTTGAGACCCACAATTTAAGACAAGTGGAAGGAAAGCTCTGGATAGAGTGGCTATATTTACTGCCTTTAAATATTTAGTTGTCGCGAAGTGATGTAGTTGTCGAGATGTCGAGGGGCTTTCATTCCCAGCTGTCCTCAATATTGATTTTAGTTGATTTATCTACATTGAGTATTATTGTTCCTGTATCTTGTTCCTGATAAATTTCAGGGTGACAGTATTGAAGGCAACTGTTTCAGGTTTCTCATCTTTCAGGGTGCACATGTAAATTTCCTTTGTCATTCTTCTTGTGTGTGTGTGTGTGTACGCACACCCGCGCACAGCGTTTTTCTGTCAGTATTTATAAGGAGGGTGATCAAGTGGAAATCGATTCAATGATTTTTAAACAGCATACATCAATATGAAGGATATCTTTGCGCATGCATTTTATTTTGATGCATATGTGCCCGGAGGGTCAAAATTATACGTACATTCAAAATTATTGGCCGATACTTTACGACCCGCCAGGAAAGTCAGTCACGGTGTTTTATTTGGAGCAGCATAAAAGTATATTATATTCTGGATGAAATGTGTTAGTGATATGGGCATTCAAATGTAAACAAAGTGGATTGTGTAGTTTTCTGTACTGAAGCAACAAAATGGACAATGCACAATTTAAGGACTGTCTAAAAACATAACAAAAATAGTAGATAGTTTCTATGAATATTTACTCAAAAGAAAACCCGGCTTAGTTCAGTGCATACAGCACACTCTCAAGTGTGTCCACTTTGAAATAAGACTTCCATGTTATGTATTGTCGAAGGCTTTCATGGCCGGAATCACTTGGTTGTTGTAGGTTTTTTTGGGATTTTTTTTGTGTGTGTGTGTGTCAGGAGTTGCTCCTGTTGTGAGAGAATTGGCCGTCTGCAAGGACGTTGCCCAGGGGACGCCCGGATGATTTGATGTTTTTATTATCCTTGTGGGAGGCTTTTCTCATGTCCCCGCATGAGGAGCTGGAGCTGATAGAGGGAGCTCATCCGCCTCTCCCCGGATTCGAACCTGCGACCTGTCGGTCTTCAGTCCTGCCGGCACAGGGGTTTAACCCACTGAGCCACCGGGGGCTTAACATCTATCAAATAAATTATATAAACATAGACAAAGCACCAACATTTCCAATAGGAATCACTTCCAGATTACACTATGTAACACAATTTTTTCCCCTGGATAACAGATGTCATTTCCTAATTGGTTAAAATCTAAAAACATGGGAAAAGTTCATTAAACTGCAAAAACGTAATTTTTGTGGGACATCCGGCACCACATTTTGCTCTAGTTTTTCAATGAATATCCCGTGGAGCCTCGACCAAGTCAACCTAGTTTGTGGCAAAAATAAAGTTTCTGGAATTGGACAACTACTTTCAAAGTAATTACCACACATTTAAACACTTTCAAACCAGGAACAGAAATTGTTGCAAATTTTGTTACATTGTGTAATTGTCTCTATATGGAGTAGCACTCTAACTCCGAAAGAAAATGTTCATTTTACTCAAACTTAACTGTATGATACTTATTGTATTGTCAAAGGCTTTCATGGCTGGAATCACTGGGTTGTAGGTTTTCCGGGCTATATGGCCATGTTCTAGAGGCATTTTCTCTAGGTCTGTTGGAAGTGGGAAAATGGGTTTATATATCTGTGGAAAGACCAGGGTGGGACAAAGGACTTTTGTCTGCTGGATCTAGGTGTGAATGTTTCAACTGACCACCTTGATTAGCATTTAATGGCTTGGAAGTGCCCGGGGGAATCTTTCTCTGAGTATTAAAAAACTAAAAAAAAACCTCAAAAATTACAACAGCAAAACAACAGAGAGTAAACAATCAGGCACATCAAATCACCTCTCAAAGAAAGATTCCCCCAGGCACTTCCAAGCCATTAAATGCTAATCAAGGTGGTCAGTTGAAACATTCACACCTAGCTCCAGCAGACAAAAGTCCTTTGTCCCACCCTGGTCTTTCCACAGATATATAAACACATTTTCCCACTTCCAACAGATCTCACTACCTCTGAGGATGCTTGCCATAGATGCAGGTGAAACGTCAGGGGAAAATGCCTCCAGAACATGGCCATATAGCCCGGAAAACCTACAACAACCCAGTGATACTTATTGTTTCCACATGTTGTCATAAACATTTATGAGACTGAAGGTATCTATGATGTATTATATGAAACATGATTTTTAAAAGGATCACTAGTTCTAGGCGGAATAGTAACATACATGGCACCGTATGTCTGAAAATCAGTAGTGAAAATTTCAGAACAGTCCCAGACCTCTTCCACACAGCCGAATAAAATCCCACATTATCTGCTTTGGACTGGGATATACGACAGTTCAAAGCAGATATTGTGGGTAATTTTGCCTTGATATTCTGGGTTATATTGCTGTGTGGAAGGGACCCCACACAAATTTAACTAGAGTTCAAGCGGGAGACAACAGAGAGGAGGAATCAAAGATTAACTCAGGGAATCGGTAGTGAATAGAGCAGCCAAGGCACAAATAGATGGACAGAGGAGGAATTACTAATTTTTTCCAGTATAAAAAACCTAAAAAAATTATGTTCATGACATAATATATTTGTAAGACTTCATAAAGTTGTTGACACACTTTTCATTGATTTTGCAAATACTTTGGCTTTGTTTAATATGAGGTTGAGGAAATAAGGCATAGCATTCGAATTGGCACTGATCTTACGGGCATGTATGGCATTTTTCTTGCATCTTGTGTCCTTAAAATGCCAGTAAAGAAATAACTGGAAATCATCTTGCAAAGATTATAGACTAGGAATAGGGTACGGAAGTCTCACCGCCAACATCCAAAGTAAATCAATATCAACGCTGACCAACCTCAGAAAACATCTTGTTTTGTGGCCTGTTAGTGTTTTTCAAAGAGACTGCATTGTGATATCTAGAAGGAAAGCTGCCACTTTGAAAACTGGTATTTTGAGAATAGAAAAGGGCATTCAGCAAACGTTTTTGGAGTGCAAAAGAAATGCTTGGGGAACCAAATGGGGTTGTCGGTGATATTTATTTTGGTTTTTTTAAAAAACAGGGATTCTTTAAACGGACAGTCCAGAACAACAAAAGGTACACTTGCATAGAAAATCAAAGCTGCCAGATTGACAAAACTCAAAGGAAGCGTTGTCCGTATTGTCGGTTTCAGAAATGTCTAAGTGTCGGGATGAAGTTGGAAGGTAAGACATTAATTAATAATAATCTATATAAATAAAAATGTAATGTTTGTTTGTGGGATTAACAGAACTCAAAAACCACTGGATGAATTGACACCAAATTTGGACGCAAGACACCTATCAGACCAACGAGTGACCATCACTCCTAAAACACTGAAAAACACAGAAGAGACTTGAAAAGCCATAAAATTAAAAAATACATTACAACGCATGCGCAAAAGCACATATATACACCTATACACAAATATACACACACACACACACATATGCATATATACACACACAAAACACATATACACAGAATATACACAAACACACATATATACTCATATACACAAATATATACACACATATATGCACAAACATACATATATACACAAATATATTATAGAAACACACATATATACACAAATATATTATTATTATTATTATTATTATTATTATTATTAACTTTATTTATACCCCGCTAACATCTCCCGAAGGACTCGATGCGTCTTACAAAGGCCAAGGCCACCAACAAAACAACAACATAACAATACAGCAATAAAACTCATAAAGCAAACAATAAACATCAAGCAAAAAATAAAACACTAAAAACAATGACACCATGACACATTTAAAACATGCACATATACACATACAATACACATATACACAGAAAGGGAGAAGGAAGGAGAGAAGGAGGGAGAAAAAGAGGGAAAGAAGGAGGGAATGAGAGAAGGAAAGAAAGGTAGAGAAGGAAGGAGAGAAGGAAGTAAAAAAGTGAAATAAGGAAGGAATGAGAGAGGGAAGGATGGAACCAAGGTGCAAAGGAATTGAGGAAAGACACAGGTAGAGAAGGAAGAAAGAAGAAGGAAAAGAAAAAGAGGGAAGGAAGGAGAGAAAGGAGAGAAAGAGAGAGGGAAGATTGGCCACAGCAACACGTGGTGGGTGTCAGATTGACAAAACTCAAAGGAAGCATTGCCCGTATTGTCGGTTTCAGAAATGTCTAAGTGTCGGGATGAAGTTGGAAAATAAGACATTAACTAATTAATCTATATAAATAAAAGTGTAATGTTTGTTTGTGGGATTAACATAATTCAAAAACTACTGGGCGAATTGACACCAAATTTGGACACAATACAACTATCAGGTCAACAAGTGACCATCACTCAGAAAAACACTGAAAAACACAACAGAAGAGATTTTTAAAAAAACCAAAACAAAAATTACATTACAATGCAAAACCACACACACACATATATGCAAACACACATATACATGAATATATACACACACATATACACATACAAAACACATATACACAGACTGGGCCACAGCAACACATGGCAGGGGACTTCTAGTTAATAACAACTTATGCCTCTATTGGAATAATGGGAGTTAATCCAGCCTCGGTCCTATTTGGAATGGATCCATTGAAATGATAGACTCATGAACTTACCATGTCTGACCCTATCCATAATGTGTAAAATTATCTTAGCTATTTCATGTACATTATTATTTCCATTTTCCATTATTGAAATTACTGCCATGTGTTTCTGTATTCCTAGACTATGTCTCATGGGGTTTGACAGACTCTTGGAGTTTACAGATTTATTTATATGTTGATAGCTTCGTATGACGCTTATGTGAGGCCGTCTTGAGTCCCCCCTTGGGGGGGGGGGGAAGAAGGGCGGGAGAAAAGTGTACGAAATAAATAAATAAATACAGAATGATTCTCCCACTGCTTCCCAAAATGGTGACACCCATCCCAAATTGACTTTGCTTCTGCGATATTTCAAGGCTACATTAAATGGTTACCTTACACTAGCACGTTGCAAGTATAATTTTGCAGTTGTCAGAAGAATGCGGAGCACTGAGCTAACCATAAATAAAACTGATCCTTTTAAACAAACAGCATTCAATTGAGAATATGTGTTAAATTATTGCATGGGATAATCTATATAAATAAAAATGTAATGTTTGTATGTGGGATTAACAGAACTCAAAAATCACTGGACGAATTGACACCAAATTTAGACACAAGACTCCTCTCAGGCCAACAAGTGACCATCACCCATAAAAACACTGAAAATCACAGTAGAAGGGACTTAAAAGCCAAAAAACAAAAAAATACATTACAACGCATGCGCAAAACCACATATATATACAGAAACCACATATATACACAAATATATGCATATATACACACAAAACACATACACAGAAAGAAAGAAGGAAGGAGAGAAGGAAGGAAGGAAAGAAGGTCAGAGAAGGAAGCAAGGAGGGAGAGAAGAAGGGAAAGAAGGAGGTAAGGAGAGAAAGAAGGAAAGAAAGAAAGGTAGAGAAGGAAGGAGGGAAAGAAAGAGGGAGAGAAGAAGGAGACAAGGAGTGAAGGAAGGAAAAAAAGGATAGAGAAGGAAGGAAGGAGAGAAGGAGGAAGCGAAAGAGGGAAGGAGATAAAGAAGGAAAGAAAGAAGGGTATAGAAGGAAGGAAGGAGAGAAGAAGGGAAAGAAGAAGGGAAGGAGAGAAAGAAGGAAAGAAAGAAAGGTAGAGAAGGAAGGAAGGAGATAAAGAAGGAAAGAAAGAAGGGTATAGAAGGAAGGAAGGAGAGAAGGAACGAAAGAGAGAAAGAGGGAGGGAAGGAAGGAAAGAAGGAGACAAGGAAGGATTGAACCAAAGAGCAAAGAAGCGAGAAAAGAAACAGGTAGAGAAGGAAGAAAGAAGAAGGGAAAGAAAAAGAGGGAAGGAAGGAAAGAGAGAGGGAAGGAAGGAAGAAGAGAAAGAAAGAAGGAGAGAAGGAGGGAGGGAAGGTTGGCCACAGCAACGTGTGGCAGGTACAGCTAGTAATAACTATTTTGATGGCAACCATTCCAGCCATATCTAAGTGTGTGGAATGCAAAATTGTATTAGAGATCAGTATGTTTCCGATGCACAACTGGCCATTCTTAGTTATCGATGGAATTTGCTCTGCAAGGGAATTCTGCCACTGAGTGGAGTGAGGAATTGTGCAATTGAGCTAATCATTGATGAGACACTCATTCAAAGAGTGACTAGCACTTTATAGTTGGATTTTTGCTCTGGAAGAGCTTGACATTTTTTAATGTATCTTAATTTTTATTTTTTAAAAGACAATTAAAAAATACTACCTGAATTTCAGATTTTATAAAATGAAACAGCAATTATACAAGTAGGTTGAACATCCAGGTTCCCAAATGCATGTCAAGCTAGACAATCTTCTTTTCCCACTTCGAAACTCTTAGCACTAAAGTTTGTATACATAGCCAGTGGCCATTTTTTTAAAAGTCACAAATACAGGTGAAGAATTGCATTCCCTTGCATTCTTTTACTCCTAGCAAATTACCATTTGAATGGCTGGAAATCTATTATTCATTAAACCTCAGAAGCAAAGTACCACAAAGCAGAAATTCAGGGACATATTACCTCCCCCCTTTAAAAAAAAAACACCTCTCCCTTCCTCCAATGAACCATTGCTATCACAAAAGTCATGCCAACATTTTACAAATTGTAAATTGGCCCCAAGCAGTTGTCCAGTGATATATTCTAGTACTGGCTAGTGATGCAACCCCACATTTATCATATATTTTTGCAGTACCTTATCCAGCAGGCTATTTAGTCTTTCCTCAGTTTGGTTATATTCAGAGCTAACTTTTGTTTGGAAATGCCGCACATAATTTTTGATTTGTTTGCAGTGATTTAAGTACAAGTAATGGGAGTTGTTATAGGGTTGTTGTAGGTTTTTTCGGGCTATATGGCCATGGTCTAGAGGCATTCTCTCCTGACGTTTCGCCTGCATCTATGGCAAGCATCCTCAGAGGTAGTGAGGCAGAGCACCTGATGAACAAACTTGGACACAGCATTTTATTTGAGAACACAGAAATGCTGGACCACTCTCACAACAACCATGTCAGACTACACAGAGAAGCCATTGAAATACACAAGTATGTGGACAATTTCAACAGAAAGGAGGAAACCATGAAAATGAACAAAATCTGGCTACCAGTATTAAAAAAAATTCTAAAATTACAACAGCACAACAACAGAGAGGAAACAAACAAGGACATCTAATCACCTCTCAACAAAAGTTTGCTCCAGGCACTGTCAGGCCATTATGTGCTAATCAAGGTGATCAGTTAAAACATTAACACCTAGCTCCAGCAGACAAGAGTCCTTTGTCCCACCCTAGTCATTCCACAGATATATAAACCCTTCTTCCTAGTATCCAATAGACCTCACTATCTCCGAGGATGCCTGCCATAGGTGCAGGCGAAACGTCAGGGGAGAATGCCTCTAGACCATGGCCATATAGTCCGAAAAAAACCTACAACAACCCAGTGATTCCAGCCATGAAAGCCTTCGACAATACAATGGGATTTTAAATCATGCATTTACATTTCGGGCACTTCCAGACAGGCCCTATATCCCAGGATCTGATTCCAGGTTTTCTGCTTATCCCAGATTATCTGGCCTTGCGGACTCATATAAGCAGAAAACATTGCAAAGGAGCAAAGCTGAAATCAGTATAATTTATTTCTAAATAAACTTATTTGGGCTGTTTTCGGTAAGAGTTGCCTCTTAACAAGATTTTGGATGTGAATTAAGCTCAATTACAGTATTGTAATAGTTCAGCCAATAGATTCGAACAGGCAGGATCATTTTTAATATATATGTGCTATTGTGATAATTTCATGCTTGTGTTGTTTTGTTAATTTTATGTAATGCTATTTACTGTGTATGTTTTGGTGATGTTGCTTGGAAACTGCCCTGAGTCCCCCTCGGACAGATAGAGCGGTATATAAATAAAGTATTATTATTATTATTATTATTATTATTATTATAAAACGGTTCAGGCCCTGCCTATCTTCACAATCGCATCTCCCTCTATGAACTTTAAGATCTTCCGGGGAGGCCCTCCTTTTGCTCCCACCACTGTCACAAGCACGGTTGGTGGGGACAAGAGAGAGGGCCTTCTCAGTGGTGGCCCCTCGCCTCTGGAATGCCCTTCCATTTAGCTGGCCCTCGTTCAGGGTCAACCTAAGTCTGAAACGACTTGAAAGCACAAAACATCAACAACCATCCTATCTCATCAGCCAAAAGCAGGCCCACACTTCCAATTGAAATACTAATAAGTTTATATTTGTTAATATTGTTCTTCATTTTAATTATTGTATTGTTTTTGAGTGTCCTGCACTACAAATAAGATATGTGTAGTGTGTATGTTCTTTTCACATTATGATCCGGCCCTCCAACAGTTTGAGGGACTGTGACCTGGCCCTCTGTTTATAAAGTTTGAGGACCTCTGTTTTAGACTGTATTGTGGCATTGCTGTTAGCCGGTCTGAGTCCCTCCGTAGGGGTAGAGAATAGGCCTGGGTAACAACGGAAAAATTTGTTTCTAAAATCGATTCGTTTTTTGGGGATTTTTTTGTTTCGATATTTAAAATAATTACAAAATTTTCCTTTTAAAAAGTTCGATATTTACGAAATTTCGTAAATGGTAAAAAATTAACGAATCGATTTCCGAAACAATAACGAATCGATTCGTTAATGGCGGACGCGACCGCGAAATACGCTAAAAAACCTCCAAAACCTTCTGAAGCTTCCCTCTCCCTCTGTTCTTGACTGTTGGTGTGATATTATAATTTTTTTTCACTAATTAAACCATAAAACTGGCCCAGACATGCGGAAATAATAACAAAACAACCTCAAAACAATAACGAAACGAATACAATATCGAAATACGAAGCATTTACAAAACGTTTTTGAAAATTCGTTTTTTTTAATAATTGCTCCAGAATGGTTCGTTATCGTTTTGTAATTGAAAAAATTAACGAATTATTAACGAATTATGAATTAACAAAACGAAACCGCCCAGCCCTAGTAGAGAAGATCGGAATACAAAAGTTTTAAATAAATAAATACATTTTAAAATGTCCCTGTTCTGACTTACATACAAATTCATCTTAAGAACAAACCTACAGAACCTATCTCGTTCATAATCCAGACACTGCCTGTATTTCTGACACTCCTGTCGTTGGTATTTAGCTTGAGATTGCTGATTTTTTCAATGAAGTGGGCTGAGTCCTTGATGTAGTGTGTAGTGAAATGCTAGACCATTCTCACAACCACCATGTCAGACTACACAGAGAAGCCATTGAAATCCACAAGTTCAACAGAAAAGAGGAAACCATAAAAATGAACAAAATCTGGCTACCAGTATTAAAAAACTCTAAAATTACAACAGCAAAACAACAGAGAGTAAACAACCAGGCACATCAAATCACCTCTCAACGAAAGATTCCCCCAGGCACTTCCAAGCCATTAAATGCTAAACAAGGTGGTTAGTTAAAACATTCACACCTAGTTCCAGCAGACAAAAGTCCTTTGTCCCACCCTGGTCATTCCACAGATATATAATCCCATTTTCCTACTTCCAACAGACCTCACTACCTCTGAGGATGCTTGCCATAGATGCAGGCGAAACGTCAGGAAAAAATGCCTCTAGAACATAGCCATATAGCCCGGAAAAACCTACAACAACGCATCCTTTTTAAGTTCCTCTATTAAATATTGTCTTGCCATCCCTCTGCCACAGTCCCAGAAACCAACTTCCCTTCCTTATCGGCAGAGCAGGAAGAACCGTGCGCTCTCATAATCGTAAATGCTCATGACATTTATATGCATGTTTCTTCAATGGTGATACATGATCCTTAATCCAAGTCCATAAATTACAGTTTAGGCTCAAATCATTAATTGTTAACACCTCTTTATGATAATGTACGGCTCTCTGTGTACCTAGGAATGCCTAATACATTTTTAATGGCAGGCTAATCCTTAAGATAAAAGCTTAGGAACGTCACCTCCGGCCATCACAGTGTGTCACCAAGCTGTCAAAGGGCCTTCTTGCCATCTAATTGCCAGTGGGAAGGATAAGCAGAGTGAGACCTGCTTAAAATATGCTTTCGTGACATGTTGTTCCAACAAAGACCACAAGACAGCTGGGTTTTTTTGGGGGGGGAGGGAGCATTTCTGTTACTCTTTTCCAAGCTTAATTGTATTGTGCGCTGAAGGGCAATAGCAGTTGCATCTTTAGAGTGAGTGGCACCTGGCTGCCTATGGCTTATCTGGAAATGACTCCAGAAGCTGGGGTAGTGGGTGAGGGGGGAAACCCAAAGACTTTCTGAAGAGCTTGTAGTTTGCAACTAAAGGGCACTAATGAAATTGTTCAATGTATTGTCGAAGGCTTTCATGGCCGGAATCACTGGGTTGTTGTAGGTTTTTCCGGGCTATATGGCCATGTTCTAGAGGCATTTTCTCCCAACGTTTCGCCTGCATCTATGGCAAGCATCCTCAGAGGTAGTGAGGTCTGTTGCATCTATGGCAAGCATCCTCAGAGGTAGTGAGGTCTGTTGGAAGTAGGAAAATGGGTTTATATATCTGTGGAATGACCAGGGTGGGGCAAAGGACTTTTGTCTGCTGGAGCTAGGTGTGAATGTTTCACACCTTGATTAGCATTTAATGGCTTGGAAGTGCCTGGGCGGGGAATCTTTTGTTGAGAGTGATTTGATGTGCCTGATTGTTTACTCTCTGTTGTTTTGCTGTTGTAATTTTTGAGTTTTTTAAATACTGGCAGCCAGATTTTGTTCATTTTCATGGTTTCTTCCTTTCTGTTGAAATTGTCCACATGCTTGTGGATTTCAATGGCTTCTCTGTATAGGAACATGAAAGGCAATGCAGACTACTTCAACCAGAGAAGTCAGCCATAGCAGAGCACCTGATGAACCAATCTGGACACAGCATATTATTTGAGAACACAGAAATGCTGGACCACTCTCACAACCACCATGTCAGACTACACAGAGAAGCCATTGAAATCCAAAAGCATGTGGACAATTTCAACAGAAAGGAAGAAATCATGAAAATGAAAAAAACCTGGCTACCAGTATTAAAAAAACTCAAAAATTACAACAGCAAAACAACAGAGAGTAAACAATCAGGCACATCAAATCACTCTCAACAAAAGATTCCCCCCAGGCACTTCCAAACCATTAAATGCTAATCAATAGGCTTGGGCAATCCATGGTTCTAAATGGTTCTAAAGTACTTACAAAACTAAAGTTCTGGTGGTGAAAATATCAGAACTCTAACAAAACTCTCAAAATTTCATAATAAATGGCAGTTCCTAATTGGTACTGTCATTAAAATCACCAATAATGAAATAATAATTAAATTTTAAAAGTTTTGTTAGAGTTCTGAAATTTTCACCACCAGAACTTTAGTTTTGTAAGTACTTTAGAACCATTTAGAACCATGGATTGCCCAAGCCTACTAATCAAGGTGGTCACTTAACATTCACACCTAGCTCCAACAGACAAAAGTCCTTTGTCCCGCCCTGATCATTCCACAGATATATAAACCCTTTTTCCTAGTCCAACAGACCTCACAACCTCTGAGGATGCTTGCCATAGATGCAGGCGAAACGTCAGGAGACATTGCCTCAAAACATGGCCATATAGCCCGGAAAAACCTACAACAACCCAATAAAATTGTTGTTATGTGCCAAGACATTTCTAACTTATTGCATCCTTGTCCTGGGGTATTATTGGCAGGATTTGTTCAGCAAGGGTTTCCCATTGCCTTCCATTAAGAGAGTGTGACTTGTCACTCTATTAGTTTCCATAGTTTAGCAAGGATCCCAACTCCGCTGTACAGTGGTCCAGCACACAAACAATATTGCAACACTAACTCTCAGTAATAGTGTTATAGCTGTTTCATTCTTTCATCAGAAAGATCTGCAAAATCTTTGTTTTCAAAACAACCAGAATGTAGGATGTCATTTAAAATAGTGTCCCTTCAGTGGGCTGAATTCAGTGTCAAAACAAGATTGTGAAGCTTTATTAAACATGGAGCTTAAAAACATGGGACATGACAAACCATTCCGGGACTGTGGCTTGGAGTCAGCTGCATTAAGATCATTACTGACTGAAAGGTCATGAGCTCACTCCCGGGTCGGAGTGAGCTTCCAAACAATTTGTGTAGCTTGTTGTCAAGCTTTGCAGCCCGAAAGACAGTTTCATCTGTCAAGTAGGAAATTTAGGTACCGCTTATGCGGGGAGGCAAATTTCACTAATTTACGAGGCCATAAAATTCTCCAGCAAGCATGCAAAGAACAAGGAAGTGCTTCATCCGTGTCACAAATGGACAGTGAAGCAACATATTATATGTATCTACACCAGTGGTTCTCAACCTGGGGTCCTCAGATGTTTTTGGCCTTCAACTCCCAGAAATCCTAACAGTTGGTAAACTGGCTGGGATTTCTGGGGGTTGTAAGCCAAAAATATCTGGAGACCCCAGGTTGAGAACCACTGATTTACACTGACCATATAATGCAATTTGGAACTGCATTATATGACTGTGTAGTTCCAGCCAAAGTGCCATGTGTGCTGTTTTGAGTTCATTGGGATATTCCATCTTAAAAATGAGAATGTTTAAACAAGTACTTCTGTTTGTTTCACAACCACAATTGTAACACCTTTCTCTCTTTTGTTACCTCCACTTTCAACAGCTGTGAGAGCTGACCGAATGCGTGGGGGTCGAAACAAGTTTGGACCAATGTACAAGAGAGACCGGGCACTGAAGCAGCAGAAGAAAGCTCTTATCCGAGCAAATGGACTCAAGTTGGAAGCCATGACTCAGGTAATCCAAGCGATGCCCACAGACCTAACCATCTCCTCGGCCATCCAGAATATACATTCTGCCTCCAAAGGCCTACCTCTCAACCATACAGCCTTGCCTCCTGCAGACTATGACCGGAGTCCCTTTGTCACTTCTCCTATTAGCATGGCCATGCCACCACATGGCAGCCTCCAAGGTTACCAGCCCTACGGTCACTTTCCAAGCCGTGCTATCAAGTCCGAGTATCCTGATCCTTACACTAGCTCCCCAGAGTCCATCATGGGCTATTCTTACATGGATGGTTACCATCAGACAAGCTCACCAGCAAGTATTCCTCATCTGATCTTGGAACTCTTGAAGTGTGAGCCAGATGAGCCGCAGGTCCAGGGAAAGATCATGGCATACTTGCAGCAAGAACAAGCCAACCGAAGCAAGCATGAAAAGCTCAACACCTTTGGGCTGATGTGTAAAATGGCTGACCAAACCCTCTTCTCAATTGTCGAGTGGGCCAGGAGTAGCATTTTCTTCAGAGAACTTAAGGTATGTTGTACAATTGTTTTTTAATATGGCATGTTTATGAACTTTATCGTTTAGATCAGGGGTCCTCAAACTTTTTAAACAGAGGGCCAGGTCACAGTCCTTCAAACCATTGGAGGGCTGGCTTATATTTTGGGAAAAAACTTGAATGAATTCCTATGCACACTGCACATATCTTATTTGTAGTGCAAAAAAACACTTAAAAACAATACAATAATTTAAATGAAGAACAATTTAAACAAATATACTCTTATTAGTATTTCAATGGGAAGTGTGGGCCTGCTTTTGGCTGATGAGATAGGATTGTTGTTGTTGTTGTTGTGTGCTTTCACAACAACAACTTAGGTTGATCCTGAGCGAGAGGCGGGTAAATGATCTTGGAGGGCCGGATTCGGCCCGCGGGCCTTAGTTTAAGGACCCCTGGTTTAGAGCTCAATAATTGGACTATACCATTGGTCCTTTTTCTCAGAACAACTTACAACCACAGACTGTTCTTTGATCAAAAGTCACCATCATCCCACAAGAATGAAAAGTACACTTGCATTGCTAGTCATCATCTTCTTGTAAATGAGCAATAACAGAAAGTAGAGCCCCTGCTCTATAAATCTGCAGTTCAAAACTTCAAAAATAGGAGACCCTCGGGAGCTGTTCTAAGGCATTCCTTACGTGGTTGATCTTACAAAGGTGATTGTAGACAGCTGTCTAGGACAGCAGTGTTGGGAATAGGTGCAAATGTTTTCTGGAATAGAAAAAAAGACTTTCCTTTTTCAGACCTGTTTGTGTACTCCTCAGAAATTATAGGGGGGTGATGTTGGAGAAGAGTAAGTAGGTTATTGAAATACAGAAACAACCAGGATGGGACTTCTCATTAAACAGTACATTGTTTTAGGAAGCAAATTGGGGGTAGGAGGGGGTAGGAGCAGAGAACAATTGCCAGTGTATCTGTCCGAACTTATCTCCCTCTATGTCCCACCCCGGAGTCTGAGATCATCTGGGGAGGCCCTGCTCTCGACCCCACTGCTATCACAAGTGAGGTTGGTGGGAACGAGGAGCAGGGCCTTCTCGGTGGTGGCCCCTCACCTGTGGAACTCGCTCCCGGGAGAAATTAGGGCATCAACATCCCTCCTTTCCTTCAGGAGAAAAGTAAAGACGTGGTTGTGGGACCAGGCCTTTGGGCAATCTGACAACTAGATAAGGACAATCAAACGACTAGGACTGACAGGACCTACAATGTGGAATTGGAAAATGGACTATGAGATAGCAAACGCTGACCGGCTATGAGGAGTAATTGGGTTTGTATTGTTTTATTGGTTGTATTGGTTTTAGGGTTGTAATGCAGGAATTGTTGTTTAACTGTTCAACTGTTTAACTGTTTAATTGATGTTATCTTGTTTTACTACTGTTATGTGATGCTGGCATAGAATTTGTGCTTTTGTAAGCCGCCCTGAGTCCCTTCGGGGTGAGAAGGACGGGGTAGAAGAAACCGAAATAGATAAATAAATTTAAAGGTAGAACTGTGCCATACAGCCTGTTATGGACTCCTAAGGTAGGCTGTTACTTTCATGTTCAGTTGAGGGTACTTACTATCAGCAGTGTGAAGAGCAAAGACCTGCTTCAGCTGCCAATATGTGGAACTGGGAGCATCTTCCTTTCTTCAGGCAGCAAACTATCATGGAATGGCCTCTCAAAGTGGAAAATAGCTCAAGTAGATTAAATAACTGTAACCTCTGTATAGCCAGAAGAAAAAGTGGCCATGATTATCTTATTGTTTAATGTGTGATATGAGTGACAACCACTTTGTCACCAGACAGTGAGCTCACTGAAGAAAAAACTTGTTTTGGTGGTGGTGGGAAGGCATAAACTCAAGACAGCCTTACAACAGGCAGCAATTTGATGCCAAACATACATGTTTAAAAACACAATTACAATTAAAACCAAACAATTTAAATGTAACTTATTAAACACATCAATTAAAATAACTTCTGTAGAGGGTGTTTTGAATAGATTGGGAGGAGCCAGCCTCCTGTAGTATGATGAGTCAAAGTGTAGTATTTTCTTTTTAAAAAATATATTTTATTGGTTTTCTTAGAATACATCAATACATCAATACCTTTAATACTGTTATATTCCGTCCTCAATTCATTACATCAACTATAAGTGTATATATATCTTGTATCCTTTTTTTTCACCTCTGTGCCCCCTCCCCCCTTTCCAAGCCACTTCAGTTTACATTCTCTTTCCAAAATACCATTTCTTCTTGTGGAGGTAATTTCCCATCTACTTCTTTTAATCCGTTCTCAATATTTTTCCCCCAAACTTCATCAAAGTTGTTTTCCTTCAATACCCCTTTCCTGACTCTTAACCTACATGTTAATTTATCATTTATTGCTATTTTCCATAGTTCTTTATACCATTCTTCAATTGGTATATTTATTTTACCTTTCTAATTCTTCATTATCAGTAATCCTGCTGCAGTTAACATGTTATCTATTGCATCTTTCTCTGTTTTTTTCTGTATTTACAAATCATAAGTATCGTAATAATCAGGTGTGATGAGGAGAGTATGCATCCCATCTCAATTCAGTATGCATCCAGTCCTTAAAAAATATGAGATACATAATGATATAAACGGATTATATCCCAATATGATAAGGCCACATGTCTGCTAGTTCTATCTTTTATGTTATGAATCCATAATGATCTACACTTAGCAAATTCATTCTCCATTATTACATAGGATGAATCCATGAAAGTTTGGTTTCAAAAAGTCTACTGAAATGAAGGTTAAAGGATTGGTTTCTCTTGATTTCAGTGGGTTCTAAGCACGTAAAATAATACAAATATTCAAGCAAATATTTAATTCACGTAGCCTATGGCAGAGGATCCAAATGATGGTGTATCCAAATCTATTTTGCAAAGCCATACACAAAAGATGGTGATTTTATTTAATTCTACCAACTGAAGAATGGATTGTAGGTTGTAGCTTTCCTCATTGTAAACACTGGAGATATCATCCCAAACAACACTATGTAACAACATTTGAAAAAAATGGCTCCTGATTTGAAAGTGTTCTTTCCCGTTTAATTGTGTAGTACTTTGACAGTAGTTGTTATACTTCAGAAACCTCATTTTTGTGGCCACCGCAAACTACGTTGAATTGGTTGAGATTCTATGAGATATTTATTGAAAAACTAGAGCAAAATGTGCTGCAGGAAGAAAACTTTGTCCATGTTTTTATGATAGAACCAATTAGGAAATGACATTTATAACCCAGGAACAAAAATCATGTTACATAGTGTAATCAGTGTCAAGTGAAAAGCCAGAAGGCAGCTGTCTGGAGCACAATCCATTCCAATGAATATGAGCTGTCCATGTGTGTTAATGTACAAACTGTCTTACGAAACGACTCCTAGGTTGTGTCCCTACTCTATTTGCAGTCAGGATGTATTGTGCTAATGAAACGTTTTTGGTCATGGTTGCATCATCATATGAACAGGGGAAATAGTTGAGTGGAATAAATGTATGTGTGTCCAACTTGTAAAAGTCCTCAGGAGCATATTTGTAGAAGCAGACAGCAGAGATGTATATACTGTGGTCCTGATCAGAACGACCCTTTTGATATCATGAACAATTGTGCCTAAATTCTGCAGAATTATATCCCAGCGTTGCACTGAAAGAGTTTTCGGAAGTGAATGACATATAAAACAAAACAAAACAAGACAAGACAATTGTTTTTGCCCTCAGGCTTACAGCTGTTAAAACATACACAAACAGAAACACAAAAGGAAATGGGGATTGTGAGTAGGGAAGAAACATAGTTCAGTAGCAAGTTCTTAATATGATGTGGCTCATATAATGTAGGCAGTCCACATGCATCATTAGCTAATGGCATTAACAGCTTGAATTTATTTGAAAGAGGCACCTGTGGCAATGCAAGCCAGCAGAAGCTTGATCTGCATAGCAAACGGTTTCTTCTTCAAACCAGAATTGATAAAAGAATACTGTTGAGAAGGAACAATAATAATGATAAATGGCTGTGTGCGTACATATCTGTCTGTAGGGTTGTTCAGCATGCTTTTCATTATCAATGCATTTTGCACTATTTATTTTATGCGGTGCCTAGAGTAAGCATTTTTATTTACTCAGTCTTTTAAAGGTTTCGCTTTTTAAAAAATGTTATTTTCTGTGACACGGTTTTACTACCTATTCTTGTTTGTTTGATTTTATAGTATTTGTAAAAATATTATGTCTGGAAGGCATGGCTGAAAAACAGATAACAGATTTTTTAAACAAATAAGATATTGATACAGATGGCAATTCATAGCATGGTAATGCATTTCTAAAAGCTATGGTTTCTCAGACTGTGAACTATCACTGGTGATAATGTTGGCAGCAAACCTATGGGATAGGTGGCATGTAGCCAGGGGGGGGGGCTTGGGGGGCTTCAGCCCCCCCCCCCCCCCCAAATTCTCATGGTGGTCCACGAGAAGGCCTTACTGGTACATTATTATGTTATGTTTATATTATTATATTATGTTTATTCATATCATGATCTGATCACCATGCTCAATATAACCCATATGCATGGGGGGAATTGGGGTAACGATACAAAAGGTTTGCTCTTTCACTCAGACTCAGCCCCCCCCCCCAATCAAACTCAGCTCCCCCCTGAAACAAAATCCTGGCTACGGGCCTGGTGGCAAGGGACACTTTGACACTACACAGTTATAGCACTATGATTCTCTTTAAATGACAATGGCTGGATCCTATGGAATTCTGAGTTTAGTGAGACACCAGATCTGCCTGGACGCGGAATCAAAGAGTCCCCCCCCCCCCCCCGGCACTCTTCCTTGTTAATGTACTGTCATGTTCACCAGTGTGGAACTGGCTTATACTAATTATCTACAGATTATGGAAGCATGAGTGTACACTGTAGAAAATTAATGCAGTTTGACATCACTTTCACCATCATGGCTCAATTATATGGAATTGTGAGTCTTACAAGGTCTTTAGTTTCTCTTCCAAACTACAACTCCCAATATTTCATAGCATTGTGCCATAGCAGTTAAAGTGATGTCAAACTATATTCAGATGCACCCCCAAATATAAACTGTACTTGGTTAGAATTGTCTGTGTTCTATTTTCTATCACACATTTTGCGGAACATTGATTGCTTGAATGCAGAGTGACCAACAAATGTCCAAGACATGTATTTGCTACCGGGCAAAATTTAAAGGGCTGGCTTTAGCCTATAAAGCCCTAAATGGTTCTGGCCCAATTTACCTGTCTGAATGCATCTCCCCTTATGAACCTTCTAGGACTTTAAGATCATCTAGGGAGGCCCTGATCTCAATCCCGCCCTTGTCAATAGCACGGCTGGCGGGGATGAAAAACAAGGACCTTCTCAGTGGTAGCCCCACAGCTATGGAATGCCATCCCTAGGGATATTAGATCGGCACCCTCCCTTTTAACATTTCGAAGGAAAGTCAAGACTTGGCATTTTGAGCAAGCGTTTGCAAGTACAATGTGACTGACATAGGTAATGGAACAATTAGACGATGTGATTAACCCATGTTTTCAGTAAGGAGTCATTAATAATACATGTTTGGTATTAATTTTGCTATGGTTTTATAATATTTTAATGTCTTTAATTGTATTTTGTGGTCTTGGTACCAACTGTGAACCGCCCCGAGTCACCTGCGGGCAGAGAGGGACTGTATATAAATATAGTAAAATAAATAAATAAATGTATGGAATCATAGATAAACCATTAGCTTCCCAGCCAAATGGTGAGAGTTTTACAACACATTTTACCTAATAATAAATACTAATGGAAGTAAAGGAATGGCAAAATATATCTCATTTCTTGGAGGGCCTGCTCAGTAATTGATTAGATGTATAACATAGTAAGATACTTCCAGAGACTGCCCAAGAGATGCTATGGAACCTGAAGCAAAATTCAATTACATTCCCCGGCGACAAGCGTACATTGAGAAACTCAACTATTGATGAGGATTGCCCTTTATGTGTACTACATGGGGAAGAATGCATCAGCTTGCCGAACAGTAGAGCTGGATATAATTACAAGTGTGACATACGGTCTTCTGTAATCACTTCATATCACTTCCCTAATGTCATTTTTGCTGTGCCAAGCTATTTCTTGCCACAGTGTTAGGGAGATTGTACCATCAAATTAAGAAATCTAATAACAAAGTGCAGCAATGTCTAGCATTCGTGTTAAAGAAACAACAGTGTGCAAGTCACTAAAATTATGGAAAATGTTTGACTAGATAGACAGACATGCATTTAGCAACATTTCTATTTACCACAGTGTTTCCCAGTGTTGCTGTTAGTGACTGGAAAGAAACTAGAAGTGACTGGAAAGAAACTATAACCACTCATCTTTAATGTCAGCTCCACTGGCTGCCGATCCAATTCCGAGCACAATTCAAAGTGCTGGTTTTGACCTATAAAATCCTATATGACTCCAGTCCAGCATACCTGTCTGAATGTATCTCCTTCTACGTCCCACCTTGGAGTTTAAGATCTTCTAGGGAGGCCCTGCTCTTGGCCTCACCTTTATCACAAGTGAGACTGGTGGGGACGAGGGACAGGGCCTTCTCAGTGGTGGCCCCTCGCCTGTGGAATTCACTCCCCGGGGAAATTAGGTCATCGACATCCCTCCTTTCCTTCAGAAGGAAGTTGAAAACATGGATATGGGACCAGGCCTTTGGGTAATCTGGCGGACTGACAAGGTAATGACGACCAGAGTTTGGAAAGGATTATGATAATGCTGAACAGACTTACGGATTTGTCTCAAACATGCTTGGTGGGGACAAGGGACGGGGCCTTCTCAGTGGTGGCCCCCTGCGGAACTCACTCCCTGAGGAAATTAGGTCATCTTCATCCCTCCTAACCTTTAGGAAAAAAGTTAAAAACATGGATGTGAGACCAGGCCTTCCGGTGATTAAGCGGACAATGGCAATAAAAATGTTGGCAATGGCTTGGCAATGGATTATGGATAAATTTGATGGAGCATCCAACCACGTTTTTTGGCTAATAATGGCCACCAGAGTGGCAATTCTTAGTAGATTTTAATTGTATTGTTTTAATGTTTTTAACTATTTATAATTATTGACTGTTTTTATTATGTACTAGCCATTCCCTGCCACGCATTGCTGTGGCCCAGTCTGGTGATCTGGAAAATAAAGTAATAGTTTCTAATATATGTAATTCCTTTCTGCTTGTGGGTAAACAGTATTCCTTGTTGTTTCTATGTCAGTGTTGATGTGGAGATTGTCTGGTTTGCCTACTCTGGAACATACAGCATATAATTGTCCTTCTTTAGGGGTCCCTTTCAAATCTATGATACGATATCTCTCTGTGTGTGAATCATATCATATCTATCTATCTATATCTATGGCTGGATGGCTCTTTGTCAGGAGGGCTTTGTTTATGTTTTCTTACCCTCTGTGTGTGAATCATATCTATCTATCTATATCTATCTATCTATCTATCTATCTATGGCTGGATGGCTCTTTGTCAGGAGGACTTTGATTACGTTTTTTTTTTTTGCCCTGATGAAGAGAGTTGGATTGGGTGGTCTTAAGTATTTTCTGATGGTCATGGGGGTTCACAGTGAACTGTGAATCCCAGTGACTACAACTCCCAAATGTCAAGGTCTATTTTCCCCAAACTCCATCTGTGTTCATATTTGGACGTATTGAGTATTTGTGCCAAGTTTGGTCCAGATCCATCATTGTTTGAGTCTACAGTGCTCTCTAGATGTAGGTGAACTACAACTCCCAAACTCAAGGTCAATGCCCACCAAACCCTTCTAGTGTTGTCTGTTGGTCATGGGAGTCCTGTGTGCCAAGCTTGGTTCAATTCCATCGTTGATGGAGTTGATGGAGTTCAGAATGCTCTTGATGGAGTTCAGAATGCTCTTTGATTGTAGGTGAACTATAAATCCCAGCAACTACAACTCCCAAATGACAAAATCATAATTTTTTGAGTGATGCCAAATTTTGAGTGTTGCCAAATTTGGTGTGACTTCGTTCATTGGTTCTTTTGTTTTTAAGGTACTCATTATTCATAGAGCATTTTTATATATATAGATATATTGAGGCATCGAATTGCTGACGATTGGAAGCCGCTCTGAGTCCCCTGCAAGGGGTTGAGAAGGGCGGGGTACAAATATTCGAAATAAATAAATAAATGTCTTCGTTTAACATAAAGGTTGCAGTCTGCCCTATACATAATTATCTAGGAAGCAGTCCCATCGAAAGAGTCAAGCAGACTTCTGCTTCAACATGAGCAGAAAGACCTCTGACTCAACCTGGCTTGATTCTTGGATGGAGGAAAGGTTTCTTTCATAATCTGTTACTAAATAAAAATCTTGGATCAGGGACATTTAATGATGACTTATAAAAAACAGCAAGGTAACAATAAACACAGGAAATATACATGAATAAAGTGTTCTGAAAACTCAGGCAACAAGTCTTTAAAGAACTATAAATAACACCCCAGCTAGGTCACTATTATTAGCAAAGGTTGAACAAAAGAAGACTCCCGAAATAGATACGGTGGTGGCCTGAGTAGAGGATGGTATGAAATGTCTTGTTTAACCTTACGCAGATATTGTTGCCATAGCATAGGAAATGGTTTTTAGCTGGCTCATGAGTTCTGTGGGGGGGATGAAGGATGTTTCCATGTTGTCGCTTTGCCAAGGAAATTCCTTAACAGGCCTGTTTGCTAAACAGAGGAAATATCAGCCTACAGGGGTGTCGCTGGATTTGAAGGCAACATCCATCTTTGTCCTGTCACTGGTTGCTGTCGGTTGGGTCTCTTGCCTTGCGTTCTTCTTAGTGTATTTCTATCTAGGAGATTCGAGGAGGCTTGGTGCAAAAAGTAGCTTTTCCAAGCTCTGGAGATGATATTTTATATTTATGTTGCCCTTATCTCAAATCATTCTTACAGGAAGGTAGAGCACCTTTCCTTCTCTCTTTGCTCAATGCTCTTTCCCCACTCGATGAGAATTAAGGAAGAGATTTGGCCTGCATCAATAGGAGCATAGTGTCTAGATCTAAGGAAGTAATGCTACCCCTCTATTCTGCTTTGGTTAGACCACATCTGGAATATTGTGTCCAATTCTGGGCACCACAATTCAAGAGAGATATTGACAAGCTGGAATGTGTCCAGAGGAGGGCGACTAAAATGATCAAGGGTCTGGAGAACAAGCCCTATGAGGAGCGGCTTAGGGAACTGGGCATGTTTAGCCTGAAGAAGAGAAGGCTGAGAGGAGATATGATAGCCATGTATAAATATGTGAGAGGAAGCCACAGGGAGGAGGGAGCAAGCTTGTTTTCTGCTTCCTTGGAGACTAGGACGCGGAACAATGGCTTCAAACTACAAGAGAGGAGATTCCATCTGAACATTAGGAAGAACTTCCTGACTGTGAGAGCCGTTCAGCAATGGAACTCTCTGCCCCGGAGTGTGGTGGAGGCTCCTTCTTTGGAAGCTTTTAAGCAGAGGCTGGATGGCCATCTGTCAGGGGTGATTTGAATGCAATATTCCTGCTTCTTGGCAGGGGGTTGGACTGGATGGCCCATGAGGTCTCTTCCAACTCTTTGATTCTATGATTCTATGATTCTATGATTTTCGTTTTGCTCACACTAGTGCATGGCATGTTAATGCATACATGTTATTTATGTAACAACATATTGCATAAAAACTTGTTTGGGTATGCAGCCGTTTTGCACCAAAAGTTGTTTTTTCCTCCTGTTTTATTGGAAACAATGGTCCCACGGGCCAATGTTTACTAACCTGACCCTCGTTCTAATCCAGTCACTCGAAACAGAAAAAGATACAGAACATCCCAGCAGGGTGATAAAGTTTTCCGGTGTTCCAATAATAAAGCCTCTCCTTTCAGTCCCAGCAATTTCCAGTTCCTTTGCGGCTGGACAGTTTGGGAAGACGAACTCGCTCCGAAGCAGGCAACCTGCAAGGACTGGTGAGGGGGTCGGAAACAGATGTTCACCAGGCTATACAATTTGTTGTCACTGTCAATATTACGTGGCACTTTTCCCAACGGAAATTGTTTGTGGACAGAAAAGAATGTAACAGTGGGGGCAAAAGGGGGGGGGATCATGTCAGAACGGTTTTATATTTCTTTCGCTCGGTGCAAAGCTGTTTTTAAGAGAAAAGGATTTCTTGGAAGTGAACTTAAAATCCAGAATGCAGAGCACTAAATGCTTAGTGTTGGTCGACATTTAACAGTCATTTTGCCAAAATCAGCTCTTTGTTTGCTCAATTCCCCACTTTCAGAATTATTATGGAATAAATAATGTATCCAAAGTAAGCCCCATTATAATTGAATTGATGGAGTTGGGATTTTGTTTTCTACATTTGTGAGAGCTGAGTGTGAATTTAACTGGATTTTCATAAAATTAGATTTGTCTTGTTGCTTATATTATTCTCTTCAAAGCCGCTGATCATAATAATAACATGACTTATTCCTGGCTTCTTGGAGAAATAAATATCATTAGTTCATGTGTGGTAAAATTAGCCGTGAAAAATTACAAGTATATTTAGATGCAGATAACAGGGGAAAAAACTGTTTCTTAAAAACTTATGTTCCGTTTCATGTCCATAAAGATAATTTGGAAATTTTATTTATTTAGGGTTGTTGTAGGTTTTTTCGGGCTATATGGCCATGGTCTAGAGGCATTCCCTCCTGACATTTCGCCTGCATCTCTGGCAAGCATCCTCAGAGGTAGTGTGGTGAGGCCCGAAAAAACCTACAACAACCCAGTGATTCCGGCCATGAAAGCCTTCGACAATACATTTATTTATTTACGACATTTATAGCCTGCCTTTCTCAACCATAGAATCATAGAATCAAAGAGTTGGAAGAGACCTCGTGGGCCATCCAGTCCAACCCCCTGCCAAGAAGCAGGAATATTGCATTCAAATCACCCCTGAAAGATGGCCATCCAGCCTCTGTTTAAAAGCTTCTAAAGAAGGAGCCTCCACCACACTCCAGGGCAGTGAGTTCCACTGCTGAACGGCTCTCATAGTTAGGAAGTTCTTCCTTGTGTTCAGATGGCACACAGAACTCCCACGACAAACAGAAAATATATATCAGTGTTCACATGTGGTGACTCAAGGCGGGTTACAGATTGGCACGATTCGATGCCATGCATTCATAAAAGTGCGATTAAATGGGATATTTAATATGTTACATAAGGGAAATTCTTAGTATAAATTGCATTATACTAAGTTGTAAGTTTATGTTGTTATTGTTTTTTTTTTGTTTTTTTTGCTTATGTATTATTTATTTTATGTGCGGCACTCTGAGTGCTTTTGTGAGCCGCCCCGAGTCCCTTCGGGTAGATGGTGGCAGGGTATAAATAAAGATTATTATTGTCGAAGGCTTTCATGGCCGGAATCACTGGGTTGTTGTAGGGTTTTTCGGGCTGTATGGCCATGTTCTAGAGGCATTCTCTCCTGACGTTTTGCCTGCATCTATGGCAAGCAACCTCAGAGGTAGTGAGTATTATTATTATTATTATTATATTACAAAAAGAATCCTCTTGTAATTTCCCATTACTGAATGGTTACAATTGTTATTTCCTCATCCATGACAGTGTTTGGACATAAGCATTGTATCTAATTAAAGGAACAATAAAAAAAGAAAAACTTGAAATGACGCTCAACAGTTTAAATCCAAGATCTCTTTCTAATTCAGTGACAAATTATGAAACAGGGTGTTTAAAACCATCAGGAACTTTGTTCCGACATTTTATTTTGGTGTTTCCTTATATTTATGTTTCAAAAGTAAACATCAGTGTTGAAAAAATAATAATTATAGCTCAGGCTTGAATGAAATAATGTTAAAGCCATAAAATACATTGATTAATTTCTGATTTAAAAAAGGATAAAAAAAGAATAGCTATTTTATGATGTATTTTACTTTTGGACAGATATCTTGAGCTGTATAATTTTGATTACTTTTTAGTCTAGTTTTATATAGTTTCATATAGGGTACTTGAAAAGCATTGAAAAATTGATCTCATCTTTTTCTCCTTCCCTCGCTCTGCCTCTTTTTGCATCTCTCTCTCTCCCTCTCTTTCTGTATCTTGAAATGCTATATCATTCTTTTTGAAAGTTCATTGGCTTTCCAGAAACCTTTATAATGTTGGACATAATCTCAAGGCATATTGTTAACAGTAAATGGTGGTTTCATTAAATGATTTCCTATAGACAGCCGGTTCCCTTGTTCACTTTCTGTTTTCATTTGTGGTAAGAGAATAGAATAAATAAACACACTGCTTGTGTAACAGAGACCGTGCTTTTGAAAGCATATACTTCCGAGTTTGTAAATATATACGGTTGCCATCCCTCAAATCCTGGTTTGTAAATCCTTAGAGAATACACACTCCATCCCACTTCCTCTTCTTTTGCAAGAGGAAATTCCTCTCCATTTCCCCCCCAGTATTAACCACAGTTGATAATTTTATATAAGTTGACACAAACCACGGTTGATACCATAACCATTGCTTTCAAATCTACTTCAAGTAATTGTTTTGTCTGGAAGGACCCAAAATCTTTTTTAGTGAAGGAACTCTGGGTGAGGATGATGCAGCCCAGCAATTTTTTTTGTCATGTCAGGAGTGACTTGAGAAACTGCAAGTTGCTTCTGGTGTGAGAGAATTGGCCATCTGCAAGGACATTGCCCAGGGGACACCCAAATGTTTTGCTGTTTTATCATCCTTGTGGGAGGGTTCTCTCATGTCCAGAGGTGGCCTTAGGTAATTTTCAACTGTAAGCAAACAGTATTTTGGCACCCCCGCCCAACCAATCACTGATAAATATTTTCTGTTCGTTGTGGGAGTTCTGTGTGCCATATTTGGTTCAGTTCCATCATTGGTGGAGTTCAGAATGCTCTTTGATTGTAAGTGAACTATACATCCCAGTAACTACAACTCGCATATGTCAAGGTCTATTTTCCCCCAAGAGCGCATCAAGAGCGCCCCTGGGCAAAATCAAATATACTGCAAATGCTTACTTTGCGTAATGGGTAGAGCTGCCCCTGCTCATGTCCCCGCATGAGGAGCTGGAGCTGATAGAGGGAGCTCATCCACGCTGTCCCCGGATTCGAACCTGTGACCTGTCGGTCTTCAGTCCTGCCGGCACAGGGGTTTAACCCACTGCGCCACCGGGGGCTCCTAACAAATGTTGTTGCACAACATTTGCACAACAGTTCCCAGTAGCCCTAGCCAGCTTAACCAATGGTGAGGAATGTTGGAGATTGCACCTCAGCAACAACAGGATGGAGGCATTTACTCACAGCTGCTCTGTGTATGCAAGTCATCTGTTGACTTCTAGTGACCTCATGCATTTCATAGGATTTTATTAGGCAAGGAATATTCAAAGGTGGTTTTGTCAATGCCTTCCTCTGAAATACAGAGTCTACAGCTCAACCAGGTGCTTACCAGAACTGTCACTGCTTAGCTTCCAAGACAGATGTGATCTACTTAAAGTAACAGTTATTGATGGAAAGTTTAGAGAAGAAATGGGTGAAAGGACTACTGTAATGCACTCTACGTAGGGCTGCCCTTGAAAACGGCTCGGAAATTTCAGTTAGTCCAGCGGCCAGTGGCCAGGATGTTAACTGGTGCTCCTTACAGAGAGAGGTCAACCCTCCTGTTCAAAGAGCTTCATTGGCTGCCATTCATTTTCTGGTCTCAATTCAAGGTGCAGGTACTCACCTACAAAGCCCTAAACGGTTTGGGACCTGCCTACCTGCGTGACCGCCTCTCCGCTTACGAACCCGCACGCTCCCTCCAATCATCTGGAGAGGCCCTGCTCATGATCCCACCTGCGTCGCAGGCGCGTTTGGTGGGGACGAGGGACGGGGCCTTCTCTGTAGTGGGCCTCCAACTCTGGAACTCTCTCCCTAAGGACATCAGACAGGCCCCAACGTTGGCTGTCTTTAGGAAGAGCCTGAAGACCTGGCTGTTCCTGTGTGCCTTCCCAGAATAAGAAACTCCTGGCTTCAAGTCCCAAACGCACTTTGTTAGAGATTCAGGATTATCTGCACATTGCACCTACCGCCAAATACCTCTATATATTACCTGTCAGGTTCAGCACTTTTAACTTTTGTCCATTACATTCGGCCCGGCCCCTAAGTTTTTAATTGTGTCACGGTGTCATTGTTTTACTGTTTTATTGTTTTGCTTGATGTTTTATTATTTGCTTATGAGTTTTACTGTGTATTGTATGTTGTTGTTGTCAGCGGCCTCGGCCTTTGTAAGCCACATCAAGTCCTTTTTTGCGGGGTATAAATAAAGTTAAATAATAATAATAATAATAATAATAATAATAATAATAATGGGATAGGGTAAATAAGTGTTGTGTTGATATTCCTAGGGTCCCTTCCAGACAGATCCTATATCCCAGGATTGAGGTTTTTGGTCTCAGAATATGACTACAGGACTGCATAACTCTGTGGTCCAGGGGCTATCTAAAGAAGCAAGCAAAAAACAAAAAGGGAACAATTATTTACCCATTATTTGTCAAGGCAAAACTAGATGAACTCAAAGCCATCTCTACTACAAAACAGAATGAGGATACCATCTCAGGATATTTAAGATTATTTAGCTTGTTATGATTGTATTTAGACACCTTTTTGTGGCTAGAGAAGAAAAGAAGTATTTCTGGGCTTTTCTGTCTCTCATAAGGCTATGTGTTGACTTTGGGTACAGTGTACCTTGACTTTGATGTATTGGCAACCATTGGACATCATTTTCTGCTTCAGCCAGCAGTATGTCTTGCAATGATCCTGGATAACATACTAGACATTTCTACCTACATATGTATCTCCTGTGGTTACATCACTATTCAAAACATGTGCACATGGGTGTCTTTGTAGAAAGCCGTGACTGGGAGAGTGGCATGAAAGTTTGCAAGGACCTGGTATATTCATGTATAAGTCTAGAAACTAAAGGCCTTTCCACGCAAACATATAACCCAGAATATCAAGAAGTGATAATCCATAATATCTGCTTTGAGCTGGGTTATCTGAGTCCACACTGCCATATAATCCAGTTCAATGTGGATTTTATACAGCCTGTGTGGAAGGGGTCTAACAGTGGTTGTTCGTTTGGGGGGTTTCAAAGATAGATGCTGTATTGTCATTACTTGATGTCATGAACATTTTTCTCATTATTTTCAGGAGACATTTTGACAGGATCATTTTCCAATATTTATACCATTTTCCAATAATAATAATTAATAATAATAATAATAATAATAAGATCCAATATAACAGCCAGCAGAGTGACTTTGTTTGCTGTGTACTAGCCTTTTTGTGTTTCAAATAATAATAATAATAATAATAATAATAATAATAATAATAATGGTGGTCCCAGTGGTGATAGGCACACTGAGTGGAGTGCCTAAAGACCTTGGCCTGCACTTAAACACAATCGGCGCTAACAAGATTACCATCTGCCAGCTGCAGAATGCCACCTTACTGGGATCTGCACGCATTATTCACTGATACATCACACAGTCCTAGACACTTGGGAAGTGTCCGATGTGTGATCCAATACAGCAGCCAGCAGAATGACCTTTAATCTTTTTGTGTTTCTAATAATAATAGCCAGCAGAGTGTCTGCTGTAGAATCATCTTGTGGTGTTTCAAATAATAATAATAATAATAATAATAATAATAATAATTAATAATAATGCTGCAAAGACTCTGGCACAAACCAGTAAAGGTGGTCGCAGTGGGGATTGGCACACTAAAGTGCCTAAAGACCCTGGCTTGCACTTAAACACAATCGGTGCTGACAAAATTACTATGTGCCAGCTGCAAAAGGCCACCTTACTGGGATCTGCACGTATTATTCGCCGATACATCACACATTCCTAGACACTTGGGAAGTGTCTGACGTGTGATCCAATACAACAGAGTGATCTTGTCTGCTGTGGACTCATCTTGTTGTGTTTCAAATAATAATAATAATAATAATTATAATTATAATTATTATTATAGTGAAATGGTGTAAATATTGGAAAACGATCCAAGTGTCTGACATGTGATCCAATACAACAGCCAGCAGAGTGACCTTGTTTTCTGTGTACTAATATTTTTGTGTTTCAAATAATAATAATAATAATAATAATAATAATAATAATAATATAATAATAATAGTGGGCTATATGGCCATGTTCTGGAGACAATTTTTCTCCTGACGTTTCGCCTGCATCTATGGCAAGCATCCTCAGAGGTAGTGAGGTCTGCTGGAAGTAGGAAAAATGGGTTTATATATCTGTGGAATGACCAGCGTGAGACAAAGGACTTTTGTCTGTTGGGGCTAGCTGTGAATGTTTCAGCTGATCACCTTGATTAGCATTCAATGGCTTGGAAGGGCCTGGGGGGGAATCTCTTCTTGAGAGTGATTTTATGTGCCATGATTCTGGCCATGAAAGCCTTTGACAATACAATAACAACAACAACAACAACAACAACAATGTATTGTCGAAGGCTTTCATGGCCAGAATCAATGGGTTGTTGTAGGTTTTTCTGGGTTATATGGCCATATTCTAGAGGCATTCTCTCCTAGGAGAGAATGCCTCTAGAACATGGCCATATAGCCTGAAAAAACTTACAACCCAATAATAATAATAAACAACTTTATTTGTATCCCAACCCATCTCCCCTAGGGAACTCAGAGCAGCTCACAATGACAATTAAACAAATCAGCTCAACAATAACACACATAAATATATCCAATTTAAACTAAATCAACAGTTAATAATGAGGCAAAACAATATAAAAATAAAGCAACATTAAAAATTGAAGCAATGTTCCAGTCAAAAGGAACAGGAAGATCCTATTTTAGATTTATCTAATTTCTCCAGTTCCTAGACTTACTTTCAAAAAAAGGAACTCCAAAATGACATGTAACAGGACGTGTAATGTGACTTGCAATGTAGTCTGCTGCTACCACAACATTAAAACAGTGATGAGTTTGCTTTAATAAATTTGCAATGAGTTGCGTGGAAAATTACTTGCTATCTCCCTAATTCAAATGGAGGGAGGATTTAGAGGCTTCTTTAAAAAAAGGGGGGGGGGTGGATTAAATCTCCAGTGTGTCATCTAGTTTGACCAATACTTTAATGTTCTTAAGTGTCGTAGAATTAAATTATGGTACTTCCGTTTAGAATTTACACTTCCTCATCATGCATCAGAGTCTAAAGGCATGTTATAATTTATGAAAAAGGGAAAAATTAAATGTCCATACCAGACAAGCTATTAAGTCACGGCAGGGATGCGGGGGTTTGTATTAGACTTTGTTCTTTCATCTGCACCCAGTGGAGAAACATTGAAGGTACCTAGTGAATGTACAAAACAGCTGGGAAGTGCCTTGTGCACTGTACAATGCAGATTGATGGGTCAAACGTAGAAATTCATCCTAATTAAAGTCTGTTTCTTTCATAATGGCAGTGAGTTTGTGAATCAGAAATATATTTCATATTAAGCTTTCCGTTCCTCTGTGTTTACTTCCTGTGGACTGCAAAGGATTCTGTTAAGCATTATTTGTAAGCCACCTTGAATCCCCTTTCGGGGTCGAGAAAGGCAAGATATAAATATAATAAATAAAATTTGGGAAGACTATGGTCCAGTCCTAAATTAGATCCATTCTGATGTATTTATGAATTAGATGTATAGCCCCTCATTTGTAGGTTAAAACAAATACATTTGAGAATGCATTCATGATACCATTTCAGTTGGTATAAATATTTCAAGGCAAGAGAATGTATTCTGAACTTGTTGGCTGTATGTATTTGGTGTTGCTTTTGCTTATTAAGTTTATTTTTCTTGTTTTGTGTTAATACATTAAATGGTATGCCTGTCACCAGGCATGTAGCCGGGGGGGGGGGGGGGGCTTGGGGGGCTTTAGCCACCACCACCCCGAAATTCTCATGGTGGTCCACGAGAAGGCCTTACTGGTACATTATTTAAACTGTTATGTTTATTCATATCATGATCTGATCACCATGCTCAATATATCCCATATGCATGGGGGTATTGGGGTAACGATACAAAAGGTTTGCTAGGGTAGACTCTCTTTCACTCAGACTCAGCCCCCCCGCCCCCCCGAAACAAAATCCTGGCTACGGGCCTGCCTGTCACCTAAACTGGCAAATCATATTCAGTCAAAGTTTCCACCAAGATCAATTTCTCCCTCTCTCCTTTCATAGTTAGTTGTGTAGTCAATACATTGCACTATGTGGTAACATCATTTTAAACTATATAAATAAAAATGTAATGTTCGTTTGTGGGATTACCATAAATCAAAAACTACTGCACAAATTGAGACCAAATTCGGACACAATGCACCTATCAGGCCAACGAGTGACCATCATTCAGATAAAACACTGAAAAACACAGCAGAAGAGACTTTAAAAGCAAAAAAAAATTACAACACATGCACAAAACCACACATATATATGCAAACATACATATATACACATATACACAATTATATACACATATATGCACACACAGAACACATATACATAGACTGGGCCACAGCAACGCGTGGCAGGGGACGGCTAGTTATTAAATATATTTAATGTTCAGACCAGATCAGCATTGTATAATGGTTTGAGCGTTAGACTATGATTCTAGAGACAAGGGTTCAAATACTGACTTGGCCATACAAACCCACTGGGAGACCTTGAGCAGCTCACACTCTCTCAGCCTCAGAGGAAAGCAATGGCAAAGCTCTTCTGAATAAGTCTTGCCAAGAAAATCCTATGAAAGGTTCACCTTAGGGTTACCATAAGTTGGAAATTGTTTGCATGCAACACCAATATCCAGATACTGTTCAGTGATTTTCAAACAGTGTTGATAAACAAACCATTAATGTATTGTCGAAGGCTTTCATGGCTGGAATCACTGGGTTGTTGTAGATTTTTTCAGGCTATATGACCATGTTCTAGAGGCATTCTCTCCTGTCATTTTGCCTGCATCTATGGCAAACATCCTCAGAGGTTGTGAGGTCCTCATAACCTCTGAGGATGCTTGTCATAGATGCAGGCAAAACGTCAGGAGAGAATGCCTCTAGAACATGGCCATATAGCCCGAAAAAAATAACCTACAACAACCCAGACCATTAATGTGTTAATAAGCAGACTATAAACCATGAATGAATGCAGAAACTCTCTGCCCCAGAGTGTGGTGGAGGCTCTTTCTTTGGAGGCTTTTCAACAGAGGCTGGATGGCCATCTGTCAGGGGTGCTTTCACTGCAATTTTCCTGCTTCTTGGCAGGAGGTTGGACTAGATGGCCCATGAGGTCTCTTCTAACTTCTATGATTCTGTGATTTGCTGTTGATGCTCTACATGCATTTGCTTTCTCCCTACTCTTACCTCTCCAAAAATGGGAAAGCAACTATGAATTAAAAGCTTGGAACTTAAAGCTTGGTATGGTGTATGAACTATGATTAGTTCATAGTTAAGCATGGCCAAACAAATAAGTTTATAAGCCAGCTTTAAACCAGAATTTGTTGTTTGTGAATGTTGTCCTGTTCATGTAACAATACTTCTATATTTGGATGCAATTTGAAGTCAGCATATGTTATATTCTTGAGAGAAGTAAATGGGTTGCATGAAATAGCACCCCAGTTCATTCAAGCAGAATTTGGGACCTCTATTGACGTGTGAATACACCGTTAGTTGACTTTGGATGAGTCTGCCTAATATCAACCTCACTTGCTAGGGAACTTCAAACAGGATGACATCCCAGTATTTCCCTGAGATTATCTTTTATGGAAAAACAATTTATAACAATTATTGAGGGGTGCCATGATTCTCTGTACCACGATTCTCAGAAGAAAAACCAAACTATGGTTAGTAACTCATTTGTTGACCCCCTAGTGGCAAAATGGGTTAAACTCTTGTGCTGGCAGGACTGCTGACTGATAGGTCAGCAGTTCAAATCTGGGGAGAGTGGGTTGAGCTCCCTCTGTCAGCTCTAGCTCACCATGCGGGAACATGTGGGAAGCCTCCAACAAGGATGGCAAAACATCAGAACATCTGGGCATCCCCTGAGCAACGTCCTTGCAGACGGCCAATTCTCTCACACCAGAAGAGACTTGCAGTATCTCAAGTCACTCCTGATACCCAAAAACCCTCATTTGTTTGAACAAGCCCTATGAGGAACGGCTTAAAGAACTGGGCATGTTTAGCCTGAAGAAGAGAAGGCTTTTTTTAGAAGAAGAGGAGACATGATGGCCATGTATAAATACGTAAGAGGAAGTCATAGGGAGGAGGGAGCAAGCTTGTTTTATGCTGCCCTGGAGACTAGGACACGGAGCAATGGCTTCAAACTAGAAGAAAGGAGTTTCAATCTGAACATTAGGAAGAACTTCCTACAAGAAAGGAGTTTCAATCTGAACATTAGGAGGAACTTCCTGACTGTGAGAGCTGTTCAGCAGTGGAACTCTCTGCCCTGGAGTGTGGTGGAGGCTCCTTCTTTGGAAGCTTTTAAACAGAGGTGGATGGACATCTGTTGGGGGTGCTTTGAATGCAATTTTTCCTGCTTCTTGGCAGGGGGTTGGACTGGATGGTCCATGAGGTCTCTTCCAACTCTATGACTCTATGAGTAATCAATTTCAAATGAGTGCATATAGGTCTTTTCTATTTGAGAGTATATACAGTTCATTTATCTTATTTCCCAGGACCATTCTCCATTTTCTAGCATGATTCTGTTGTGTTGTGGAAATATATCAGTTCATGTTATCAGAACCTTCTTCCAAAAAGAAAATCTCTCAACAATGAGAAGAAGAAAAGTTCATATAGATCCAAAATGCCAACGTGTTTCTTCTTTTCCTTCCTTGAGCCAATCCAGTAGAATAAACGTTGCCGAATGTATGAGAACCATATAGAAGTAGCCTCAGATCTATCCATGGGGTTAAATATTGTTTTAAAAAACACCTTTGGGATCTGTTCACTATCCATACTGCAGAGAAGGTTTTGCAGAGAGAGCTGTTGTAGAGTAAATTAATATAATATTCAGCAGATGAAGAAAAGCCTTCAGCGCTCTTCATGCATATATGAGTCTGTGTGTATTGTGGGTGCCCCAGGTAGTGATCTTTGGTCTGAGAATACAAGAGTGTTAATAAGTAAACCAAATTTTCACCTATGAAATGTTGCTGGGTATGGTATCAAAATGGGAAGGAGGAGGGAGAAGAGCAGAAACATTGCCAGCTAGATCAATATTAATATGTACTTTTTTAGAAAAAGAAAAGAGACTCTGTATTGTCGAAGGCTTTCATGGCTGGAATCACTAGGTTCTTGTGGGTTTTTTCGGGCTATATGGCCATGTTCTAGAGCAGTGTTTCTTAACCTGGGGGTCGGGACCCCTATGGGGGTCGCAAGGGGGTGTCAGAGGGGTCACCAAAGACCATCAGGAAACAGTATTTTCTGTGGTCATAAGGGTTTTGGGGAATTTTGGTCCAATTCTGTTGTTGGTGGGTTTCAGAATGTTATTTCATTGTAGGTGAACTATAAACCCCAGCAACTACAACTCCCAAATGTTAAGGTCTATTTTCTTCAAACTCCTCCAGTGTTCACATTTCGGCATATTAAGTATTCATGTCAAGTTTGGTCCAGATCCATCATTGTTAGAGTCCACAGTGCTCTCTGGATGTAGGTGAACTACAACTCCAAAAATTCAAGATCAATGTCCACCAGATCCTCCCAGTATTTTCTCTTGGTCATGGGAGTTCTGTGTGCCAAGTTTAGTTCAATTTCATCATTGGTGATGTTCAGCATGCTCTTTGATTGTAGGTGAACTATAAATCCCAGCTACTACAGCTCCCAAATGACAAAATCAATCCACTCCCAAACCCACCAGTATTCAAATTTGGGCGTATTGAGTATTTGGGATTTGAAAATACATCCTGCATATCAGATATTTACATTATGATTAATAACAGTAGCAAGATCACAGTTATGAAGTAGCAATGAAAATAATGTTATGGTTGGGGGGTCACTACAACATGAGGAACTGTACTAAGGGGTCGCGGCATTCGAAAGGTTGAGAAACACTGTTCTAGAGGCATTTCTCCTGACGTTTCGCCTGCATCTATGGCAAACATCCTCAAAAGAAACTCTGTCTCTATCTAACCCTTATACTAGTCTGTGTCTAGGAACAGCTGTCTTAAAACATTGATGTGTGTGTATGTGTGTTTGGAAAAAGGGACATTTTCAGATCTCTCAGATCTGGAGTTGTAACGCACACACATACATACACCCCACCAAGTTAGCCCCCCAACCGGGCTGCGAGCCTCCTCTTCTGATCTCTGGTGATATTTTTCTCTGTTATGTCATAGAGGTCACCTGGCTCATGTGTGACAAACTGCCTGCATAAGTCACAGCCTCAGTGGCAGAGATTTGTAACCGTGTCCCTGGTCCATTGCCTTTGAATTATTCCGCAAGTCCTCTACTTTACATTTGCACTCTGTCGGAAGATGAACAAGGGAAGGGAGTAAAATCAAGGGCAGGGTCTCATCCTGAAGGACAAGGGGAAACAGGTGGAAGGTTAATAGCCCTGGAGCGTATCCACAAGCCTCTCAGGGTTGATATATGGGCCTCGGGCCTAAAACAGGCATTGGCTTTCAAAGATATATTATTTCATTTGAGGGGAGACATTCTGGAGATCCTGCATTTGTCTGCTGATAGATGATCCTCTGTCCGAGATGGGTTATGGCGTGCGAGTTTTCCTTGGGCCTGCTCCCGCACATAAAATTTTTGCTGAGCTCTCCAACCTTTCACATGCCTTTAAGAATGGGACGTGTGCGGGTCTTCTGGCAGGCTGCGAGCTGGATTTTTGTTGCAGCTATTTTAGTCATTTCTTTTGAACCGCTAAGGCAAGTTTGGGAGGAGGGGGGCAGCCGGCATGAAAGCCTCTTCTGTTCATTCATACATAACTTGATAAGGGCCGTCCTTGCAGAAGGAAAACAGAAACAATGTTAGGAATCAATTGTGTGTGCGTGTGCAATGCATGTATATGAAGGAGTGAGCATGCTTAGGGTAAGAAGGAATTCTTTAATAAAAGACGTTTGCCGGTGCAAAAATGCACACAGCAAAACAATCTTTTAGAACTGATGTAAATAAAGAAACCTTCAGAATGAGCAGCTACTACTTTCTCCTATTTTTAACACTTTTTAAAAAAATATGAGTGTTCAAAGGAAGCCCTAGATCTTGGATAAATAGCACTCTAGGTGAAATATGACTTCAACACACACACCCCACCCCAGTTTTCCCAAGTTGTTATTTTTATGTTTATAGTATTTGTAGCACTTGGCAAGGCTGAGCCAAGTTCTGTTGATTTTCACCGGGAAACAAAGAATGTCAAAGGGAGGCACTGACTTTTGCAGGAAGTTTATTTTTGAAATTAGTATCCAGACACCCTGTAAAACGTTAGGGGCCAAGGGTTACAACTATGTAGGTTGCGGTGGAAGGACCTGGCTTCTATGTCTGTGAGGCAGGTAATCAGAAGTGGCCCTAGGTAATTTTCAATGGTAAGCAAACAGTATTTTGGCACCCCCCCCCCCCAACCAATCATTGATATATATATTTTCTGTTTGTCATGGGAGTTCTGTGTGCCATATTTGGTTCAATTCCATCATTGGTGGAGTTCAGAATGCTCTTTGATTTTAAGTGAACTATACATCCCAGTAACTACAACTTGCATATGTCAAGGTCTATTTTCCCCCAAGAGCACCTAAAGAATGCCCCTGGGCAAAATCAACTATACTGCGAATGCTTACTTTGCGTAATGGTTTGAGCCGCCCCTGCAGGTAATCCACTCCATATTTTAGTCCAGGCCTGCACAAACCTTGGACTTCAGCTCCCAGAATTCCTGGCTGTAACAATTCGTGAAGAGGACACCAATTTGTAAACATTTATAAAGGAGCCACCACTCTGTAAGGGCTTATTAAATTGATAGCATAGCTTATCTATATAAATAAAAATGTAATGTTCGTTTGTGGGATTAACAGAACTCAAAAACCACTGGATGAATTGACACCAAATTTGGACACAAGACACCTAACAACACAATGTATGTCCTTCACTCAAAAAAATTTGATTTTGTCATTTGGGAGTTGTAGTTGCTGGGATTTATAGTTCACCTACAATCAAAAAGCATTCTGAACCCCACCAACGATGGAATTGAACCAAACTTGGCACACAGTTCTCCCATGACCATAGAAAATACTGGAAGGGTTTGGTGGGCAGTGTCCTTTGGTTTTGGAGTTGTAGTTCACCTACATCCAGAGAGCACTGTGGACTGAAACAATGATGGATCTGGACTAAACTTTACCCGTATACTCAATATTCCCAAATGTGAACACTGGTGGAGTTTGGGGAAAATAGAATCTTGACATTTGGGAGTTGTAGTTGCTGGGATTTATAGTTCATCTACAATCACAGAGCATTCTGAAGCCCACCAACGATAGAATTGGGCCAAACTTCCCACACAGAACCCCCATATGGGCCACAGCAACGCGTGGCAGGGGACGGCTAGTAGCTAATAATATTGATTTGGTCTTTCTTCTATGTAGTGTGACTTAGATTGGAAAGGAATTGTATCAGAGACAAGGCTTTAGGAAAAACAATAACAAGTTTATTGAAATATAGAAGGAGCATGATGGTTTCAATGTTTCTTACTCGTAGAGGCACAAATCTTCAAAGGTTACCTTTATAACGTTTCTTGAACAACTCTGGGAAGGACACTTCCTTCCACTAAACAGGTTTCAAACTTATTTTTCTTTAAACTGTGTTTCTTTCCTTAATAGATTACTTCAGTTACAAGCTTATTCTTTCTTTGTGATGTTTCTGTTGCAATAGAGATTCTCACTGGGTTTCTCTCACCCTTTCTCTCATTCACGAACTATTAATATAATTAAGTCAACTCAACTTATTTAAACTACGAGGGGTATTTTTTAAGTAAGGTCCATTGGAACATAAGTACACAACGAAAGTTTATTTCAAAAAAGTAAATTTATTTTCAGAAAGTACATACTTTACTCTATTTTTCAACATAGTTGCCAAGTTTGTTCAAACACTTATCATACCTCTGAACCAATTTTAAAATACCCTCTTCATAAAAACTTGCCGCCTGCTCCGATAACCAAGAGTTCACTGTAATCAAAGAAGGACAACCGGAACAGTCCTCATCATGGACGTTGTCACAGCCATCTTTGAATTGTCGTACCCACTTACGCACTTTGCTTTCACTCATAACAGTATCACCGTACACTTCACAAATCTGTCGATGAATTTCTGTAGCAGGCAGGTTCCTTGCTGACAAAAACCATATCACTGAGTGAACCTCGCATGCGGAGGGTGAGTTGATAGTCTTAAACATTTTTAAAGCACAGAACAGAACCGTACAGGTTAGCTACAGAGCAGAAACTGAGCACAGTTGTTCCCGAGGCATGCCAGTACACTACACATGTGCTCGTTGCAGTATATGCGCGAACTACTAGTGTCTACAACAAAACAGACCTTACTTAAAAATACCCCTTGTACTTAGGCTAAGAGCCAAAATATTCCTGATTCTCACTACTATAGAATCAGCCTTTACCTGTAGTTTTTAAACTACAGATTACCTTCCTGGTTCTCACTACTCAACAGAACCAGCCACTCTTACAGTTCACAGACTGTAGACTAACTGTTTTAAAATGGCTGCCCTGCCAAGTGACAGTTGGCTCCGCCCCTGTTTCCATGGTAACCCAGCTCAACATGAGCTGAACTGGCTACCATCCCCCTTAGTTATGCAACATTAAATACTTACCCTTTAAAACATCTATCTATATTTATACATAACTGCAAGCCAAAAATTTACACTTCACCACACTGGCCATTTGGATAAGCTGGATAGGGCTTCTGGGAGTTGGAGTCCCAAACACTTGGAGGGCCATAGGTTACGCAAGCCTGCTTTAATCCAAGATTTAAGGGATCTGTCCAAGCATGCATGGTGAAATGGGCAGTTGACGTAGGCCACACTATACAATTAGACAAGTGGGAAGAAATATGGAACAAAAAACTAAAATATACTTACTCAATGGATTTAAAAGAAAAACGGATAAAAATGTTTTACCAGTGGCATTTAACCCCACAAAAATTGTCTAAATTAAAAAAAAACAGTGACAGCAGATGCTGGAAATGCAAAGCACACACAGGCTTCTTTCTACATATGTGGCGGAACTGTACAAAAGTTAGAGACTTTTGGAAAAACATCCACAAAACAATACAACAAATTTTGAAAATAAGATTTAAATTTAAGCCAGAATACTTTTTATTAGGTATGTTTGACTTTGTAATAGACCAAAATCAGGACAAACTTTTGACTTGCATGATGACAGCAGCAAGACTAACCTATGCAAAACTATGGAAACAGGAAATCACTCCAACTAGAACATTATGGGTATTAAGATTACTAGATATAATGAATATGGACACATTGACTTATCAATTTTCATGTCATTCCCCAAATCCCAAAAAGAAAATAGATGGGACACCCCTGAAATTTTTTTTTGAAAGACGAAAATCTGGAAATAATAGTAAATGAAACCGTTGTATTGTCGAAGGCTTTCATGGCCGGAATCACTGGGTTGTTGTAGGTTTTTTCAGGCTATATGGCCATGTTCTAGAGGCATTCTCTCCTGACGTTTCGCCTGCATCTATGGCAAGCATCCTCGGGGGTACTACCTCTGAGAATGCTTGCCATAGATGCAGGCAAAATGTCAGGAGAGAATGCCTCTAGAACATGGCCATATAGCCTGAAAAAACCTACAGCAACCCAGTGAAACCATTATATGAAATATACAGAACAATTGAAGTCACATACTAAAAGGACTAGTAATATATAAATAATTCTATTTTATTATCATTTTGGATAACAATTCTTTGAGGCGAAGATAGGAAGCACCGAATTTTTGTTCTACTCTAGTAATTCCTTTGTGTGTGTGTGTGTGTGTGTGTTCTGTCTCTCTCTTCCTCTTTTAGAAATTCAACTTTATTTCCCACTTTTCTGTACCCACACAATGTTCCTCCTCTTTTATTGTATCACTACAATTTGTTTCTGAATAAAAATCAATATTAAAAAGGATCTGTCCAAGGTACTGAACCCAAAACCCAAATATGTTCATTAGCTTACATTGTGCTGTTTGAACTAAAGCCTGGAGCAAATTCACCATTCTACTGACCTGGAAGCTACCAGTTGTCCCTGCTAGGCTACAATCCTATACCCACTTATTTAGTCTCTTTGAACTCAGAAGGTCTTATTTCCGAGTAGGCATGCAATGGATTGTAGCCGCGGTTGGCAACTTTGTACTTTCCACATGTTTCTCCTTCCACTGACTCGGAGCACTAGTCAGGCTGGTGATGATCTATGGGACTTATGATCCTAGCAGCTACACTTGAACACTGTGTTACTGGTGTTTTAAAGACTTTGAAGACAGTTTGGAAATTACAACTTGTTCAACGGGCGGCAGCCAGATTGCTAACTGGAGCGACATACAGGGAGCATACCACCCCCTTGTTGTGCCAGCTCCACTGGCTGCCGGTCCACTTCCGAGCTCAATTCAAAGTGCTGGTTTTGACCTATAAAGCCCTATATGGTTCTGGCCCAGCTTACTTGTCGGAACGCATCTCCCTCTACGTCCCACCTCGCAGTTTAAGATCATCCGGGGAGGCCCTGCTCTCGCTCCCACCAGCATCACAAATACATCTGGCAGGGACGAGAGACAGGGCCTTCTTGGCTGTGGCCTCTTACCTGTGGAACTCGCTTCTCACTGAGGACAGATCGGCTCCATCCCTCCTGTCATTTAGGAAGAAATTGAAGTCATAGTTCTGGGACCAGGTTTTTGGACAATAGACATAGATAGTAGGGCTGGGCGGTTTCGTTCATTAATTTCGTAATTCGTTATTAATTCGTATTTAAATTAGCTTACGATCCGATATTGAGCCATGCAGGAATAGTGTGAGGAGTAAATTAGATTTGAAACAATTTTTTCAATTTATTTCGTTATTGTTTCGTTATTATTTCGAAATTGTTTCCTAATTATTTTGTAATTATTTCGTAATTATTTCGTAATTATTTTCGCATGTCTGGTGCAAGTTTTATAGTTGTTGTTTGTTTTATCACACCAACAGTCAACAACAGAGGGAGATGGAAGCTTCAGAAGTTCCCCTTGTCCCATTTGGAGGTTTTTTGCCATATTGCGCAATTGCGTCCGCCATTAACAAATCGATTCAAAATTAATGAAATTTTGTAAATAACGAAATTTTGAAATCTCAAAATTTTGGAAGTATTTAGAATTTGGAAATGCTAGCGCCCCCTGGAAACGAATCGAGTTTAGAAACAAATTTTTCCGTGGTTACCCAGCCCTAATAGATAGCACTTTGGACATGGAATTGGATATGGAATTGACTGGAATGATGATGTGGCTATTAATACTGGGGTTTTTTTTACTGTTTTAATGAATGTTTTACTTATTGTTTTAGTTGTTATTATATTGCTTTGTTATATGTAGTGGCATCGAATTGTTGCCAAATGTAAGCCATCCTGAGTCCCTCTTCGGGGGTTGAGAAGGAACAGGATAGAAATACCGGAAATAAATAGTATTCTGTGCTTTTGTTTTGCTATTATTTAGTTTTTTTTCTGTAGCTCCCCGCAGATAGCACATTCAATGAACATTGAGCCATCACTTCCTTCTCAGCTCTCTTCTATCCCATTAAGCCTGCCCTCGATCAAAGCAGAATCAAAGATGCTTATCTTTTTTAACAGGAATTTTGTTATTGAAATCTTAGCCTCATAGGAATATATTTGGCGGTGAATTTAATTGCTTTCAGTGGAACTACTTTACACAATAGTGGAGATCCACAGAAACATTCTTTGTATCAACATTGAAGATATATCTCCTCCCCTCTTCGTTTTTCTTACCCTTTTTATGGTTCCCTTATAAGGATCATTTTGTTTGTTTGTTTGTTTGTTTGTTTACTTTTGTGTAGCCTGCCTTTCTCAGCCCTAAGGCAACTCAAGGCGGCTTACAATTTTAGTATTTATTGTTTAAGGTACCCATATACATATCATCCTTGACATCCACAGAAATTTTTATTCCAGAACTCCCATGGATACCAATATCCATGGATGCTCAAGTGTCATTTTGGGTAATGGCATAGGAAAATGTCAAAAGCAAGGATAGCTTTTGGAAATTTTTGTGGGGAGGGGAATCTCTTCAAGCCATAGATGGCTGAACTCATGGATAGTTGAATCTGTAGATATAGAAGTCCAATTATATTGGATCCCAGACTACTAGGGTTGCAAGGTATGCACAACAGATAAAAATAGTTTAAACACTATTTCTAAAAGAAATTAAAATTTCTTCCAAAAACTTAAAAAATTAACTAAAATAGCCCTTAAAATTTGAAACAAATAATTAATCTATATAAATAAAATGTCATGTTCGTTTGTGGGATTAACATAACTCAAAAACCACTGGACAAATTGACATCAAATTTGGACACAATACACCTACTAGACCAACTAGTGACCATCACTAAAAAAATGATTTTGTCATTTGGGAGTTGTAGTTGCTGGGATTTATAGTTCACCTACAATCAAAGAGCATTGTGAACTCCACCAACGATAGAATTGAACCAAACTAGGCACACAGGACTCCCATGACCAACAGAAAACACTAGAAGTGTTTGGTGGGCATTGACTTTGAGTTTGGGAGTTATAGTTCACCTACATCCAGAGAGCACTGTAGACTCAAACAATGATGGATCTGGACCTGACTTGGCACGAATACGCTATATTCCCAAATATGAACACAGATGGAGTTTGGGGGAAATAGACCTTGACATTTGGGAACTGTAGTTACTGGGATTTATAGTTCACTTACAATCAAAGAGCATTCTGAACCCCACCAATGATGGAATTGAACCAAACTTGGCACACAGTTCTCCCATGACCAACCCCACCAATGACAGAATTTGGGCAAACTTCCCACATAGAACCCCCATGACCAACAGAAAATACTTAAGGCCATCAGTCCAACTCCCTTCACCAGGACAAAAAAATGTAATCAAAGCCCTCCTGACAAAGAGCCATCTAGCCATAGATATAGATAGATATATATGATTCACACACAGAGAGATATAGTATCATAGATTCGAAAGGGACCCCTAAAGAAGGACAATGATATGTTGCATGTTCCAGAGTAGGCAAACCATACAATCTCCACATCAACACTGACAAAGAAACAGCAATAAATACTGCTTACCCACAAGTATAAAGAAATTACATATATTAGAAACCAACACTTTCTCATTACTTTATTTTCTAGATCAGCAGACTGGGCCACAGCAACGCATGGCAGGGGACAGCTAGTATTACAATATCATGGTCTAGTGCAATATAGTAATATATAATATTGATATTGTACTATGCTAGTAATATAATATATTGTATGAAAATACATATTGTAAGCCGCTCTGAGTCCTCTTCGGGGCGAGAAGGGCAGCATATAAATGCCGTAAATATGAGCCACAGCAATGAGCCACAGCAATGCGTGGCAGGAGATGGCTAGTACATATATAAAAAGATTTCAAATCCCAAATGCCATGTAGAACAACACTGTTTTAGCTCCTTGACAGAAGCTCAAAGCAGAAGGAACAGCTTATCTTGGCTTGACAGAGACTTTCAAAGCTGGATTGCTGTCCCCGAGAAAACCCCATCCCATGTGCAAGCCCTCTCATGAGACATACAACAGCATCTATACCATGGATCTCAGATTTGAGGCAAATTCCTACAAGATGCAGATTTTAAGGCATGATCCCAGTGGCATTGTTGTGTTGCCTGAAGTGTTTCTATTAACAGAGCCAGGATGTTTACCATGCAGATTTTCAGGCAGAGTGGAGAGCTGCCTCCACTCTGCCTGAGAACAGGAGAGAAGAAGAAATTCACACTGTGCTAATGACCACTTTTGTGGAAATCATTTCGAACCTTTTAAGCACCGTTTGAACAGTTTCCATCATATTCCACAAACTGGCTTCTCCTGTGGCTGGGTTTTAAAAGCAGGATAGAGGCAATAGTGAATTTACTGAACATTTGCCCAGAGCTGAAAGCACTTTAGATCAATCGATTCAGTTATTCTTACAACATCATTTCAAAGTTGTGAGAAGTCAGGATGCAGCAGGATCACGCCTGGTTCCAATACACATCCTCCAAGTTCAGCCTTAGCACCAGGTTCAAGGACCTTGGGGATCAGGATCATTTGCTTTCTCAACTTGCTATTTAAACCAGACATACCTTGTTCTTACGTTGTTGACTTCTCTTCCAAGCTACCTGGTTCACGTCATCTTTATTAAACCTTGCAGATTTGTTCTGTGATGTGGTGGCAAAAAAGGCCAATGGGATTTTGGCCTGCATCAATAGGAGCATAGTCTAGATCTAGGGAAGTAATGCTACCCCTCTATTCCGCTTTGGTTAGGCCACACCTGGAATCTTGTGTCCAATTCTGGGCACGACAATTCAAGAGAGATATTGACAAGCTGGAATGTGTCCAGAGGAGGGCGACTAAAATGAACAAGGGTCTGGAGAACAAGCCCTATGAGGAGCGGCTTAAGGAGCTGGGCATGTTTAGCCTGAAGAAGAGAAGGATGAGAGGAGATATGATAGCCATGTATAAATATGTGAGAGGAAGCCACAGGGACAGGCCCGTAGCCAGGATTTCGTTTCGGGGGGGGGGGGGGCTAAAAAAATTTCAGGGGGGGTTTCGGGGGGGTTTCGGGGGGGTGAGTTTCGGGGGGGGGCTGAGTCTGAGTGAAAGAGGGTCTAGCCTAGCAAACCTTTTGTATCATTACCCCAATACCCCCATGCATATGGGATATATTGAGTATGGTGATCAGATCATGATATGAATAAACATAACAGTTTAAATAATGCACCAATAAGGCCTTTTCGCGAACCACCATGAAAATTTCGGGGAGGGCTGAAGCCCCTCAAGCCCCCCCCCCCCTGGCTACATGCCTGCACAGGGAGGAGGGAGCAAGTTTGTTTTCTGCTTCCTTGGAGACTAGGATGCGGAACAATGGCTTCAAACTACAAGAGAGGAGATTCCATCTGAACACGAGGAAGAACTTCCTGACTGTGAGAGCCGTTCAGCAGTGGAACTCTCTGCCCCGGAGTGTGGTGGAGGCTCCTTCTTTGGAAGCTTTTAAACAGAGGCTGGATGGCCATCTGTCAGGGGTGATTTGAATGGAATATTCCTGCTTCTTGGCAGGGGGTTGGACTGGATGGCCCATGAGGTCTCTTCCAACTCTTTGATTTTATGATTCTATGATTCTCTCTAGTGTGGAAATTCAATGGATAGAGGCAGACTTGGGGTCAGCGTTATTATGACATGTATCTATCAGAGCAAATCTCCAGTTGGTGGAGTGGTTTTATGTTTTCATAAATTGGTTAAGGATACCTTATGTGAAAAAAATACTTAATAGTTTCCATGGAGTGGAATTGATGGTCTGTTGCATCTTTTACAACTGTGTGGGCTTTTCTTTGGGAAACCAGATGCTATTTGATACACAGTGAGATGAATGTCTACCACAGGAAAGGAAGTGGATGTGGCCATCCAAATGTAGTTGGACTTCAACTCCCAACATTTATCACCACCGACTTTGCTGAACGGGTCTTGCAGCACAACTTCTAGAGGACCACATGGTTCCAACATCTGGAAGGTAGCACTGATATTTATTTATTTATTTCGTGTATTTCTACCCCGCCCTTCTCAACGCCCGAAGGGGGACTCAGGGCGGCTTACAAAAGGCACAATTCGATGCCAGCAATACACATAGTAAGATAAATACATAGCAGCAACAATTATAAAACAATTACAACAATCCAGCTTTACAGTACAACTAATAAAAACCAGTCTAGTGATCAACGTTCGCCAAGCTCAAAATCCGTAAGTTCATTCCGCATTGCCACAATCCTATCCAGTTCTAGTCGTCATTGTCCTTTGTCTGTCTGCCAGGTTACCCAAAGGCCTGGTCCCATATCCATGTTTTTAGTTTCCTTCTAAAAAGAGAGGAGGGATGTCGATGACCTAATTTCCCCGGGAAGCGAATTCCACGGGCGAGCGTCTACCACCGAGAAGGCCCTGCTCCTCATCCCCATCAACCTCACTTGTGATAGAGGTGGGGCCGAGAGCAGGGCCTCCCCAGAAGATCTTAAACTCCGAGGTGGGATGTAGAAGGAGATACATTCGGACAGGTACGCTGGGCCGGAGCCATATAGGGTTTGATATGAGCCAATATAGCTCCATAAAGTCAATGCATGATTATTGTTTGTTGTTGTTCATTCATTCAGTCATTTCCAACTCTTCATGACCTCATGGACCAGCCCACACCAGAGCTCCCTATCGGCCGTCACCACCCCCAACTCCTTCAATGTCAATCCAGTCACTTTAAGGATGCCATCCATCCATCTTGCCCTTGGTTGGCCCCTCTTCCTTTTTCATTCCATTTTCCCCAGCATAATTGTCTTCGCCAAGCTTTCCTTTCTTCTCATAATGTGGTCAAAGTATTTCATCTTTGCCTCTACTATCCTTCCCGCCAATGAGCAGTCGGACTTTATTTACTGAAGAATGGACTGGTTGGATTTTCTGGTGGTCTAAGGCACTCTCAGAACTTTCGTCCAACACCACAGTTCAAAAGCATCTATCTTCCTTTGCTCAGCCTTCCCTATGGTCCAGCTCTCACATCTGTATGTGACTATGGGGAATACCATTGCTTTAACTATGCGGGTCTTCATTGCCAGTATGATTGTTTAATGATCCCATATTTACCAAGCCAGCATTATACTTTGTAGAGAAAGGGATCACCGCCATCCCCATAACATATGTATGGCATGCACATGCAACACAACTATTCAAACACAAAGTCCTTCTGATTGCCCTCTTTTTCAGTCTAAAAAAATCACATTGTATTATTTATTTATTTATTTATTTATTTATTATTTGAACTTATATGCCGCCACTCCCCTGGGGCTCGGAGCGGCTTACAAGAATGGCTAAAATCTAACAAAACTTAAAAGCAATTTAAAACAATTTAAAAACAGCAATATCAAACATTAAAAGCCTGTTGAAACAGGTATGTCTTACATGCCCTGCGGAAAGCTGGTAAGTCCCACAAGGCACGGACTTCAGGTGGCAGAGTATTCCAGAGTGATGGTGCCACTGCTGTGAAGGCTCTGCGTCTGGTTGCTGTTAGACACAAGGTCTTGACATTGGGAATTTCCAATAGATCTTGGTCCTCAGAACGGAGGGATCTCTGGGGTTGGTAGGGGGTGAGGCGTTCCCTCAGATACATCGGCCCCAGACCATGCAAGGCCTTAAAGGTGAGTACCATCACTTTGAAAGTGATCTGGTGCTCAATTATGGTGATACTATTACGTGCTTAACACTCAATAGTGCATAGTTGCATATAGTTGCGTATATGGTGAAGGAAAATTGTATTTTCTTACATTCCACCATACACAAAAGAGCTCAAGATGGTTGTCATATGTGTCTTTCCTCTAATGAGATTCCTTCAGATCGGCCACTCTGTGCCATATTGAAAGTAGGACAAGCTGGATTGCACACATAGTCTGCAGTTTTGTGTGATACCTTGATCATTTTTGATGTACAAAAATGATCTTTTGTGTCTCTGTTTCTGGCTCTAAGCCAGCACAAAATCATTGTGGTGACAACAGAATACCGTGTTTCATGGTTTTTTGCAAGGCCAGCAAACTGTGTGTCCATCCTGTACACTCATTGCTGGTGCTGAGTAATAACTCAGCTAAAGCTCCATGATTTTCTTTCAAACAAACTAGTAAGATGAGGACTAGACAATAATACGGTTAGGTAGATTTGTAATTGGTTAAGCGACCAAACTCAAAGGGTGCTCATCTTCATCCTGGAAAGAAGTGCCTAGTGGAGTGCTGCAGGGTTCGGTCCTGAGGTCAGTACTGTACAACATCTTTATTAATGACTCGGAGGAAGGTTTAGAGGGCATGCTTATCAAGTTGCAGATGGTACCAAATTAGGATGGATAGCTAATATTCCAGAAGATAGGATCGACATTCAAAGCAACCTTAACAGATTAGAGAGTTAGGCCCAAACTAACAAGATGAATTTCAAGAAGGAGAAATATAAAATACTCACTTAGGCAGAAAAAATGAAATGCAAAGATACAGATGCCTGGCTCAACAACTGTCCATGCAAAAAAGATCTTGGAGTCTTTGTGAACAAGTTAAACATGTCCAACGATGTGAGGCAGCAGCTTAAAAAGCCAATGGGATTTTGTCCTGCATCAAGAGGAGACAATGTCTAGATTGAGTGAAGTAATGGTGCCTTTGTATTCTGCTTTGGTTATACCTCAGCTGGAATACTTTGTCTAGTTCTTGGCACCTAGTTTAAAAGAGGTATTGACAAGCTGGAAGGTGTCCAGAAGTGAGTGACTAAAATGATCAAAGGTTTGCATGGGGAGCGTCTTAAAGACCTGGGTATGTTTAGTCTGCAGAAGAGAAGGTCCCCGGGTCCCCTTGGGAAGTATTATTATTATTATTATTATTATTATTAAGGTTGAGAGGAGACATGATAGCTATGTATAAATATGTGAAAGGGTATCTTAAGGAAGAGGGAGCAGGTTTGTTTTCTGCTGCCCTGGAAACTAAGACTCGGACTTTTTTAGTTAGGCAATCCCTCATTGGACGAGTAAGGTGGTCTTCCATTATGGGTTTCCCTGTGGGTCCACATGTGGCTGTGGAGCCCTATTCTTGCTCTGCATCTTCTTCCACAGTGTGGGCATTGGTTTCCAGGTGGAAGGCGGTCCCGGTCAGGGTTGGCTTGATGCGCCTTCCTCCTGGCACATTTCTCTCTTTCACCCTCCTCTCATGCCTCCTCGAATTCTGCAGCACTGCTGGTCACAGCTGACCTCCAGCTGGAGCGCTCAAGGGCCAGGGCTTCCCAGTTCTCAGTGTCTATGCCAGAGTTTTTAAGGTTGGCTTTGAGGCCATCTTTAAATCTCTTTTCCTGTCCACCAACATTCCGTTTTCCGTTCTTAAGTTCAGAGTAGAGCGACTGCTTTGGGAGACGGTGGTCGGAGCAATGGGCTCTGGCCCAGCGTACCCGTCCGAACGTATCTCCTTCTATGTCCCACCTCGGAGTTTAAGATCTTCTGGGGAGGCCCTGCTCTCGGCCTCACCTTTATCACAAGTGAGACTGGTGGGGACGAGGGACAGGGCCTTCTCAGTGGTGGCCCCTCGCCTGTGGAATTCACTCCCCGGGGAAATTAGGTTGTCAACATCCCTCCTCTCCTCCAGAAGGAAGTTGAAAACATGGATATGGGACCAAGCCTTTGGGTAATCTGGCAGACTGACAAGGTAATGACGACCAGAGTTTGGAAAGGATTATGATAATGCTGAACGGACTTACGGATTTTTAGAACTGTTATGAATGTTAGCCACTAGTTTGGATGAATGTTAGCCACTAGTTTGGCTTTTCTTTTAATTGTTATTGTATTAATTGATTGTTTTTAACTATTTGTGATTACTGCTGCTATGTATTTTATTTGTTGAATTGTTGGCATCGAATTGTGCTGGTTGTAAGCCGCCCTGAGTCTCCCCCCCCCCCAGGGGGTTGAGAAGGGCGGGGTAGAAGTACTCAAAATAAATAAATAAATAAAATTACAGGAAAGGAGATTTTCATCTGAACATTAGGAAGAACTTCCTGACTGTAAGAGCTGTTCAGCAGTTGAACTCTCTGCCTCAGAGTCTGGTGGAAGCTCCTTCTTTGAAGGCTTTTAAACAGAGGCTTGATGGCCATCTGTCAGAGGTACTCTGTGCTTTTCCTGCATGGCAGGGGGTTGGACTAGATGGCCCATGTGGTCTCTTCCAATTCTATGATTCTATAGTTAGTTTTAGTGATGCCTTAAGTTTCTTCGGCAAGGATCCTTTTTTACTTCTCCCAAACAGCCCTGTTCTGAAAAGCTCATTGAAGTTTGAGAAGTTCAAAATGACTACTATCATTTTAAGTATTATCGCTTTAAGTAACTATGTCCTCTGCTGTTTATTAGGGCCACACCATTACATCAGAGAATATCTGCTATTCCTCTCACAGCTCTGGCATTCCACTAACAGTTCATTTGCTGTTAAAGTTGCACAGTTTAAATATCGTTCCAAAGCAGTCTTGTTCAAAAATATAAATTTACACACTGCTGTTCCATACACGCCTATTTTAAAACCTGAACTGTAAGGGGAACGTTTTTTAAAAATGAGTTGATTCTGAGGATCGATCTCAGAAGGTGTTATTGGGAGACACCTGTTCTACCTCACAACCATTGTCTTGTGGGGTTCCTCAGGGTTCGATCTTGTCTCCCATGTTGTTTAACATCTACATGAAGCCGTTGAGTGAGATCATCCGGAGTTTCGGGGTACGGTGTCATCTGTACGCAGATGATGTCCAACTCTGTCACTCCTTTCCACCTGCTACTAAGGAGGCTGTCGAGGTCCTGAACCGGTGCCTGGCCGCTGTAACGGTCTGGATGAGGGCGAACAAATTGAAATTGAATCCAGGCAAGACAGAGGTACTCCTGGTCAGTCGCAAGGCCGAACAGGGTATAGGGTTACAGCCTGTGTTGGACGGGGTCGCACTCCCCCTGAAGATGCAGGTTCGCAGTTTGGGTGTGATCCTGGACTCATCGCTGAGCCTGGAACCCCAGGTTTCGGCGGTGACCAGGGGAGCATTCGCACAGTTAAAACTCATGCGCCAACTGCGCCCGTACCTTGGGAAGTCTGACTTGGCCACGGTAGTCCACGCTCTGGTTACATCCCGTTTAGATTACTGCAATGCTCTCTACGTGGGGTTGCCTTTGAAGACGGCTCGGAAGCTACAAATGGTCCAATGATCGGCAGCCAGGTTGTTAACAGGAGCGGCACTCAGGGAGCACACCACTCCTCTGCTGCGCCAGCTCCACTGGCTGCCAATTTGCTACCGGGCACAATTCAAAGTGCTGGCTTTAGCCTTTAAAGCCCTAAACAGTTCTGGCCCGACCTATCTGTCCGAACGCATCACCCCCTATGAACCAGTTAGGACATTAAGATCGTCCGGGGAGGCCCTGCTCTCGATCCCGCCAGCCTCGCAAGCACGGCTGGCGGGGACGAGAGACAGGACCTTCTCCATGGTGGCCCCTCGGCTGTGAAACGCCCTTCCCGCAGACGTTAGATCGGCTCCCTCCCTGCTGGTGTTCAGGAGAAGAGTGAAGACCTGGCTCTTTGAACAGGCATTCAATTAAGCAGTGCAATCAATTGACTGAGTTTGGAACTGGAATAATGGATGAGGAGATCGGATTCTGATTTTACTGATGAGACGTGACGGATTAGTTATTGGATGTATTGATGTTTGTTCATTTACTGATGTATTGTTGTATTGTTTTAACTGCTTTAGTGATTGTTTAGATGCTAATGCTATGCACTTTGTACATTGTCCTGTTGTAAACCGCACTGAGTCGCCTACGGGCTGAGATAGTGCGGTATACAAATAAAGTAAATAATAAAATAATAATACTTAAAAAGATACGAATGCCATGCCATAATACTTTATTAAAAAGCAGCCCTTATCATTTAAATGCACCCCATGCTAAGATGAAGTGTGTGAGAATTATAGGCTAACAATGTAATCATCTGACATATCTAATCAGTCCTACAGAGTTTGCTGAGATTTATGGCTGAGTAAACATGATGAAGAATCAGTAAAATGATACAGAGAAACACAGAAACAATTTCTTCCCAAAGTACGAGGTTGATTCCCTGCATTTTGGGGCAAAATGCAGGGAATCAACAGTTTCCACCAGGCTGTACAACATATGACCAGTGTGGTAGGGAGCAGAATTTTGTGCCATAAGTTGGAGATTGCTCTTCTATATTGTGGATGTAGATGTTTAAGCTTGAAATGGTCAGGAAGAAGGTGTTAACAAGGCATAGATGATCCTCTTACTTCTCTTACTGATGGGATGTAAGATTTGAGTACATGATGAGTTCCCCAAGAACTTACTTGCTGAATGACATGATTGCTGACTCTCAACTTGGTCATTTTTTCTTTATTTTTTTTATCATGTCATCAGAAACCAGACCATTGTATTACATTTTTAACAGAACAAAACAAACAAACAAACGGATAAAAAAACCACAAATTTTGCAAACTTGGTAGTTGATTAAACCAGTATCTGGCCACTTGGAGTACCTCTGTTGTTGCTGCTTCTGGTAACCAACAAGCAGAAACGGATAGCAATTCACTGAAATGCACAAACCTATTTTACACCATATTTTAAAAAAATGTATGCATGAAACAAAGTTTGTATATACTGTCCCACTGGAAAGCAAAGCTGTCACTATCTCAGCTAAACATATGGGCAGTTTCGGATTTGGGGCATTTCAGATTTCCAAGAAAGAGAAACACAACTTGAACTGTAATTATTAACCCACCTTGGTTCAGGACATCATAATGTATAATTGTGAAATACTGTATAGTTTGCTATGTTACAGTACCTGTTAGGCTACAAAGCATTTAATAAGCCACACAAACGCTTTCCTCAAATAAATGCCCTTTCTGTTCTCTGGAGATGCTTGTGTTTGGTTTTGTTTTATGCTGGTTGTTAAGAGATAACAATGTTCGAGATAACATGAGGCTGAAGCTGCAATCAACTTCAAAGAGAGAAGTATTGCTACATACAACGTGACACATCTTTTTAGATACTACTTTTGCTAGAGTCATTGGAAAAACACACTTGGATTGCTGG